>NC_091141.1:5896846-6229971 GCF_041381155.1 Argopecten irradians
CTATTTTTAACTCATGACGTGAAAATTTTCTTCTTGTTCATGTCCTTTTTAACAGTCTGAAATTAATACGAAAAGTTTTGTATGGAATAGTAGTGCGAAGAAGTTTAATTTTCTCACCTAATTCAAACTTTACATTTATAATCCAAAAGGAGTACGTATGCTTTTCATTCAAATCCAATTCATTTCTGTATTGAATAGATCTGAATTAAATTTCCTCTCTCATCTATGTATGAACACATAATTATTACTTTCATGTTTACATAAATGACATTGTTTATTTTGTATGAATAATACCATCAGGAAGCTTTACAAATGTGGATATCATGATTAACATGTGTATTGTACATATAATGTCTTCTTTGAATAAAAGACATCTTATATGCCTAGTGTAAAAATAATGTTGAATATATTGACGTTATATCAGCAGACATACCTTGTTTGGTATTCCTTTAATTCGTTTTAACAAGGACGAACTGAGAAGAGCATGTTTACTCATTCCCTTATTACTGCCAAACATATCATGGATGTTACTAATTTCTAAAATTGAAATCGCGTGCATACATAATCAGATAATGATTATGCTTATGTCGCAGGATTATACAAAATCATTTTATGAATAGAAAGTACCGTATTTCTAAATCAAAATAATGTCAATTTGCTTAACTTTAACAATGATTGCTAGACATACATGTCCTACCTATCATTGACACATTTCTGCATGCCCTATATACGTGTACATTATATATATGCAAAGCTTATGTTTTTATCGATAAAATACAAGCATATCAAATAGCAGACAGAACTTTATTTCAATGGGACATTTCTCTCTAGGCATCTATTTCCTTCGAAACAAACATCTTAATGAATAAACAACAATGAGCGTTATGTGCTTACTGTAGTCTCCGAAGTGGATAACGATGTCAAATTTCCGGAATGATGGTTTCGAAACAGTTGGGCGAATGTATCGCCGTGTAAGAATAGTCTAGGACGGTCGGGTATACTATTTGTTGTTTAAAAAGGACTGTTGTAGCCAATAAGTGAGATGGAATTGAGTCTTAGTTCAGATAAACATAGAAGACGCCAACGCAATTAGTCTAAGAGGCTAGGGCTGTATTATAACGAATATACGTACCCGGCCTACTATACCTTTCGGCCGGGTACAAATCGGTCCCTATGCGTCGTAGTGGAGCACTGCCTCCGAAAATCACTCGGGCACAGTTTTCTATACTTTTTGTAGATTTCCAATTATTTTAAGCGTATACATGCATTAACATATTATTTTTGTCTAAAACAAACATAACTACCATTCTTAATATATACCGTACCGCTCACAAGATGTCAAATTCACAACTTGTGGACTTGCCGTATAAATTCCCTTCAGAAAGACCTTCACATGTATTATGTTAAAAAAAATGATCAATGAGAATTTGATATTTTATATAGTTCAGTTTTATTCCCTAGTAGGTAAGCGATATCAAAAAAGTACGATAGAATGCAAAGAAACGTTTTATAATGGTTTGTATAATCATTACTTTGCTCCATTAGCAGTAATAAGCAACAATTGTAGCTCTAAAGACGACACCATTTTCTGTCTAAAAGTCTTTTGAGCTACAATATTGCAGCTATGGCTGTATAGGCCAACCGATATAAAAATGACACTGATGTAACCTTACACGTATTTAGATGTTAAATCTAAGACATTTCTGTTAAATGGTTAGGGTTGGACACTTTCATCTTGAAATATAGTTGGTTATTCTTTTTTTTTTTTTTTTTTTTTTTTTTTTTTTGAGTCGGGTTGTATGCAAATTGCAAATTGCGTTGAGTTTTCGCGGCATTTTCTTATCTTTTTTATTATTATGTTTTCATAGAGGTACGAAGAAAAAAAATCGACCAATCAGAATGTCAGATTTAGTATAGAAACAAAAAAAAATGTGTATCTATTAACCTTGATATACTTCTTATTGACAATATTCCATAGAAATGCATGACAAAACTTGAGGAAGGTTAGTTAACTTAAGATTTTTTCCTTAATTTTTGAAAAGTTGTTGTTGAGAAATTTATGTAACTAAGGAATTAAGTTAGCAAACGTTGGTAAATAAATATATGGCCGGATTATGTATTCAACCAACTGTAAAAATCATTAATTGCTTGTTCCATACAGTGTGAAAATCATAAAAAGCACATGTAATAACATACCACGAAAGACAATAAATCGGCGGTCCTCGCCTCAGCAAACACAGCATGGTGGAAGTTAATGAATCATTTTCTCGATGAACAATTACGCTAGGGAATTCATACATACGTGACAACCCTCCGATCAGAAGCATTTTGTTTACTCAAGATTCGCACTTAATAAATGTTTGTGGGAAATGGCTTTGATGAGATGCTAGCGTGATTCTAGCTTATATATGTTGTGTTAGTTGTGTGTCTCAGCAACACTGGTAAGCTTTGCACATTACCAAAAATGATTTTGGATTTGTTTTATGAAACATGTTGTGGAGAGCGTGAATGAAAAATAAAATAAGATGAGGCAAGGATATGGAATTTGGCATCAAATAGCAAAATATTTGAGTCATTTCTTTTTAAAAAGTTGAGCTAAACGTTTTAGTTTCATTTAACATGAAATCAGACTAACAAGGAGCTAAAAGCCTGCTAATGACTAGGAAATCCCCGCAGGGATCTCCGCTACTGTAATCCCGGGTAAATGAGATTGAACGTGATTGCAGGTCCAAAATCAGATATTTTTCGTTATACGGAACATTGCATGTTATAGGAAAACCATTTAGTTCTCCGCGGGGACTGATTGCTGTGAATTATAGGAACTTATGAAAGGTGTGCTTTGTAATATGACAAATATTAATTCAGATTATGTCTCTTTGCAGAAAGGCGTTGATTGAATAGCACGGGAAGAATTCTTATCCTTGGTTGGATTTCGATTGAGGAAATGGCGTCAACAGGTGGTGAAAGTTTGTCCAGAAACAAATCTGTAACGGAACCATGGATTACTAGTCCGAGAAAAGAAGCAACTATAACTGTTGAAAGTACGAACGAATCGAAAGACAATACAACAAATGCCAGAATAATTGCAAACGTAACAACAGAATCAACAAATGAGACAAGTAATGAAGAGAAGACCTTCAAATCACCAAAAGACACCAACGGCAATGTGAAGACTGTAAACAATGATGAGAACAAACAAACAACGGAACCGGAAGTACATTCACAGAAAAACGGAAACGATCAGGACAATTCTTTTGCTGAGGAGAAAAACAACGAAACCAAACCAACTTTAGTTGGAAATGTGATAGAAAATAAATCTGTATCAGGGAAGTCAAACGATGTGTCGAAAACAAACAGTATTGCTGATCTTGAACCAGTCAATGATGACGATCTGGATATGTATGACCCGGATTTACTGATTACGGAAGAGGAGAAAAAGGCATTTGAATATATGATAGAGCAAAAACGAGGCGAACTTCAGAAAGACAAAGCCAAGTTTGACAAATGGGTTGATTCTATTACTAGAAGGAGAATGTTCGCTTTAAGTCGACTTCGAAAGCTTGGAAAATGTCATGGTGAGCGTTTTAAATTTTACGGAAAAGTTCAAGACTATGTTAAAGAGGTTGAAAGTGTTCTTAGTTCAGCATCTTCCACAACGTCAGTTCACTCAGAAAATAATAAGTCGACTCCGAACTCTAGTAAACCGCCATCCGCATCACCCAATAAAAATAAGTCGAATCCGAATTCCAGTAAATCGCCGTCCGCATCATCTACTAACTCTAAACAAACAAACAGTAAAGAACCAAAGACAAATGGCTTTTCAAGAGAAACAACTGGTTTTGTTAATGTACCCAAAAATGATAAAAACTCAGATTCAATAGGCGACAAAGTTGGAAATCAAAACCATACCTTCAACGATGAGACTCCAACGATTGTTCCTGTGCAGTCATAGGGTCACCAACGTTCGTGCAAATGCATTTTTTTGTTATACACAAATATTTTTACAATATTTATCAATTTAATGATAAATATTTTTATCAAACTGCATTTGCACACTATTGTTCTTCCATAAATATATATGTATGTCAAACATTGCTGAATTAATCATTTGTTATCGTATTGTATAAAATGTTTTGCAAAAAACGTATATCTAGTTATTTCTTCTATGGCCGTCTGTAGTAATTTTTAATTTAAGAATCGATTAAATGGATTGAAATATGTGGGTAGTAGGGTCTAAACATCTTTCACACATCGTCTAGAGAATGTGTCGTTGAGGTCTATTTTTAATCCACATTGTCAATAGCGGCGACAACGAAATCACTAAAGAAATGTCTACCAGTATCATAATGAGGTAAAAACGGTATAAAACTAGCATATTAATAATCCGAAATAAAAAGGCCAAAATAAATCTAAAGTAAAATAAAAAATCATTTCTATGGAATATATATTCAGCAACTATAGGGCCTTCTTCAGTCCAAAATCAGTATCAAATTGTACATGATGAAAAAGTATAAAGTGTTTTAAGATTATTAATCGCTGGCCTTTCTCAAATAGCCAATATCTCTCTCGATGCATCCTCGGTATCTCAAGGGTTATTATCACTATCGTGAAATCCACCACTGGACTATGTCATAGTAAAACTAAAGGCATTTCATGAGAAATAAACTGACCAATCACAAGCCTACATAGACTTTCTTTGAAGATTACAGAGAGCGACACCCAACTTTAAAGTCATACAATGTACAGGTATTCTGTTCTTTTTATATCAAAAGACAAAACTACAATATCACCTGACCTCGCACACAGAACCTTCAGTTTTGATATTAGGAAGTCCGGGGTGGACATGAAGACAGTGACAGCAACCCATGGAATATCTAGGACGACCTTGAGAGGATAATTTGATGTTGGTTCTTACTGCTTACATGTATCATTTATATTGCTCTTAAATTCACTATTTAGAGCTTGACCAAGTAGAAAAAATTATAAAATATTTCCATCAACTGATTTTTTTCAAGATATATCTATTGAAATAATTTTTTCTGTGTTGGTAGTGTAATTGTGATCAAAATTTCATAACAGAATCAACTAGACATGTTAACATAAGAAAAGAAAGCAGGGGTATTGATTAACATAAGAAAAGGAAGCAGGGATGTTGATTTATGCAATTGTATCGTCCTAGATTCGAATGGTTGATACTGTATTGTAATATCTAGCTCTAGTGTATGTAATTCTTCTCATGAAAAAATACCTAGCCCATCACACATGTAGAATTCTTTGAATGATACAAAGGATCAGAGCCTATTTAGTTTTGCCAATGTAACCCTAAACAGACTTTTTTTAGCCTAATGCTATGGTGTGTCTAAGTACTTTTGTTCATTGTCTTCAACATACCGGGCTCCCCACCAGTCACATTATACTGACAAAGGGCGGACCAGTCGTCCCACTCCCAATGCTCAAGGACGTGTGAAGACTGACTGGGTTTGCTGATAGGTATATTTGGTGGTCTGCTTGAATAAGTGAGTTAGCTATAAAGTCACACTAATTAGGAGACAATACGAATATACCGCTGCCTCCCTAAACATGGACATTCACAAACACAACACATACAGGGTTGCCCGTTCTTAAATGAAACTTACCTGTTAATGGGACGTTAACCCTAATCAAGCAACCGACGATAATGAGAGTAATACCAGATATATTTTAGTAATTAAAATGCAAATTTTGTAAAACCTGATTTCGTTTAGCATACAGTACAGTATGATAAAGTCCATACTTATTCCGTTATCAGTTAGAAATCTGTAGGTAATGTCTTAAGGTCTTTATAGTTTCAAATCGATATTATTTAGATATCACACCACCATTGTGCCTATATGTATGTGTGTAACATTGCAACAAAGGCATTGATCAATTGAAACGAATACAAACTAAAATACATATCGATCCCAAAAGAATGAAAACTCATTACGAAATGTAGTACTGCATCAAAATTGAATGAAATTTGCTAATATACCACATAAATAAACTCGTGAAATGATTTTTCAACAGACTCACCAAGATGCTGTGACGCGGATTCTGTTGTAAATGTTTAAGATTTCCTCCTCTGTTTACCGCTGTGTGATGAATAACATGTGGTGCGATTGTGCCCATATTTCGAGGAAGAGAAGCGATAATCACTCAGCATGGACTGATTCATTAAAGAGAGAAGAAATCAAATGCATTAAGATTAGAAATGTTAATTCTGAACGAATGTTAAAGAAAAATAAATACTAACAAAACACAGCAGTTATACTTGAAATCTCATAAAAGAATATCAGGAATTAGGAAGAATTTCCAGTTCACCTTGTCTAAGAGAGTGTTTAGAAAGATTGATTTACAAACATCACTTATAGTGTAATGACATGAATTGCATTTAACTGTAAGAAGAAGTACTTAAGAGCAATGTATTGGTTTGAAGAAATTCTTATGAAAATATTTTATTATGAAAGGTGTAATTTAGAAATCCATTCAACAATAAAACTACAACTCCATAGCTCAAAGTGTATATTCAGCAATGTAATAACCACTTAAGAATTATAATATCTTGATATTATCATTATCATGGTACCTATGGTCTGTCTATATTGATGCCATTGCTGAAAATCGATTTAGCTACGTTAGTTTGTATAGAGAAAGCGACTAGAAAATGTAACATAAGGACAATTTGTTGCCATACCTTAACTTTAAGATCCATGTAATGCTTTGTTGGTTTTTATTCAACAAACTCATCAAGGATTATTAGTATCTGAGTTAGATAAATAGTATAAAGTTACTTAGAACTAACAGATTCAATGTAAATACTAACCACTGTAATATTGGTGTTATTATTACTGTGAACATTATACCGGGAAGTGTTATGAAAGATAATAAGAAACTAATAAAACAACAAAGTTGTACTCTGCATTTAAATATATCTTTACCAGAAAGCACAAATATCTTTTTCAACTTAGAAAATGAGTGAGAAAGTGATCTCTTTTGCAATCTGTCCTTTTAAATGCAAATAAAAATTGTTTCAAATGAAAAAATAAATAAATCACAAAGGATACGAGGACCACAGACCTTCATTGTCGTCATGAAACGCGCCCTAGAAATGTAGAGATCAAACGGTTTGATGGATGCTTATTTAGGAAAAATAATCAGACAAATACAAAAAAGTGTAGAGATATATGGTAGCTCATTAAAAAGTAAAAGGAAAGCGAACCATGTGTCCAGAAAGAGTCAGCGCTCTCTATTCTGTCGTTGGCACCAGCATACAAATCTATGTGAAATAAAGGTCACGGTCACAAATTCAAGCAAGAATCAGGTGGCCACAGCGAAATTCCATGAAAAACGATTTCATGCAATAGGAAAAAGAAAAGTTGATAAAGTGATGAAATATCGACACATTTTTATTATCTTCATCACTCTACCACAATAGAAAATCATGAAGATAGCTTGAACAACCGTAGAAAGTCGGGTCATCTTGACCAGAACAAATGTCAAAGATACTCCAACGCCGACAGAGCATAAATGATATTCATCATTTGAACAATAATTGGTGTTTAATCGTGTATATATATATATCTAATTAACACAAAAAATAATATAAAATAATTTATTTCGCCTTTGGTGCATGCGCAATCAGTACTTCGTTTCATATAGGATATAGTGACACGGAATTTTTTCGGGATGCAATTAATTATTTTTTCATATTTTTAACTTGAAGTAAAATAAGAAGCTCAAACTTTTCAATGGTGTTAATGGTGGAAAGTAAGTAACTTTTGTAACTGAAGAAAAATACTAAATCGTCTGCTCCTGTTTTTGATAGTGAAAAAATGCCATTTGTCAGCGGTGGAGCATCTTTAATGGATGTGATGTATAGATGTAACATCGAAAAAAGAAAGAAAAACTGTTATTGACTCGGTGAAATGCGGGTAAGTACGGTGACACATTGACGCAGGTTATAAATGTCTCCGACTTTAAATCAACCCACTCTATGTTTTTGAGGCGAGACACGCTTTGTTTCAGTCTCTTTTTAAATGTCTATGAAATGACCCAACTGAAAAAAGGATACAAATTGTACGTGTTCTACAGATGTGTCAGATATTATCATAAAGTTTCAGTCACAACACTAATAGTTATATTTACTGGTTTGTAACCAAAGAGATCACTACTTATCTGCTCAAAAAAATGCGAAACCGCTTGTAAAAACATTAAGACATATAGAAAAGAAAGATAATGAACATACGAAAAGACAAATGCTATGGACAACACAGTTATCTAAGTTTAAACATATTTTATTGTCAAAACACAAGACAAAGGGATAAGGCAAAAGTTATAACAACTTAAAAAAATCCTTCTCCTATCATACAAAGACGAGACAAGAGACAATAAACCTAGACAATATTAATAACATTAAATACAAAGTTTACATTTTTATAAAATCAAAATCTTTTGCTGGACTTTATAAATTGATGCACGTGTCTGAAAATACTTTGGTTTATATGATCAGCATATAGCTCGCTGCCACATAGTAAAACTTTCAAATTTACTTCAACATTCAAGTTTCTTAAGTTATCTAGTAAAATAATTCTGCCATTCACATACGTATCACACTGGAAGAAATAATGATAGGCACTCTCACACTTATGACCACAGATACAATTTGGACTATTGATTAGGTTTACACGGAATAAATCGAAAGTACAATATTTGTATTTCTGTCACCAAAGTTGTAATAGGCTGAGAATTTTGTGATATATATTTTTTAAAAGTAGCTAATGAAGGTGATTATCTAGTGGCTTCATCCAAGTCTTTCCACATATGAAGAGAGGAAGGTATAAAAGAAGATTTAGTTAGAGAAAGTCTGTAAAGAGGAATTCTATAATTACTGTTAGTCCTTAAAGCATAGTTATTAGTATCGCCGACTTTTGGAGGAAGACGTGAATGGAGATAGTTTGGTGCTAAATTATTTTCGATTTTGTAGACTAAACAAAGTTTTCTTCTTTTGCGTCTATCAGAAAGTGTCTCAAGGCCCGTTTCGAATATAAAGCTGAAACAGTTACGTATGAAGGTAAACCAGTAACAATTCTTGCCGCTTCACGTTGAGCTAATTCTAATTTTGTAGAATCTGATACCATACAACCATCCCAAAGCTCACATGCATGTTCTAAAATGGGTAAAATAACAGATTTGTAAATACGGAGTAGAGCTTCCGTTTTTAAAATAAATTTAAGGGACAATTCATTCTACGAGAACATTAAAATTTGTATATATATCGGAAAACCCCCAGTTCTAATGGAAATTAGATCAGTCGGTTTTACTGTGATATGTCAGAAAATCCCATGGTGGTGAAATGAGTGTGAAATGTTCAAACTCACTCGCTGTCCGCCATTACACATTGTGGTCGAATATCTTGTATGCCGAACCCAGTCCCTTGCTCGTAGAGTAATGCTACTTTTGTCTAGAACTGCTCAAATCGCTCTGACAGAAGTGTATTTACCTTATTAGGTGAATTGTTTTGCCTAAAAAATCATTATATCACCTCCACAGTGGTTATGTAGTTCATTTGTTTAACGTGCGTGACTTTGGCTCGGGTATGGGTACAGCGTACATATTGTACCTGCTTAATCGTATTGATCAACGATTTGTAATTACAACGGTATCAATCAAAATACTAAATAATGACGTGGAATTTGTCAATATCTTATGTTATATGTTTCATAAGAAATGTAGAACAATACATTTATGCCATATTTTGCTTCTTGGTTATGTAAAAGAATTAGCCTGAGTGAATTGTCCCTTTAACATGTTAATTTTTTCATGGCAGAATGATATATAGAGGTCACGTGATCCCCCATTTAGCATTTGAACTAATTGTTACCCCAAGGTGTCTATGTTTGTCCGTAAAGTTTAAGAATTTACCATCAAATACAATATCAAAGTCTTCGTCAATTTCTTCTGAACTAGTAATAAAAACCATTTCATTTTTGTCAGGATTAAATGTCACTAGCCAGGTTTTAGCCCAAACGTTCATTGTTCAATATCTTGACAAGAATATGAAGAAGAAAGGAGAGATGTATCATCAGCAAAGAGTCGTGAAACTGATTCTAAAGTGTCTGTAACATCATTTATATAAATCAGAAATAATAAAGGTCCCAGAATCGAGCCTTGAGGCACTCCTGCTTCAATAGTACCTAAATAAGAAGAAGAGTTGTTAACAAAAACTTTCTGTTTACGATTTTCAAGATAATTTTCAAGCCATTTCAAAAAGATACGCAAAAAAACATATCCCCTTAATTTTACAAGTAGTCCTCGATGCCATACACGATCAAAAGCTTTAGAGATATCGCAGAATATTAAACAGGTATGTTTTCTTTCTTCGAGTGACATGCAAATCTTATGATACAATTCAATTAGTTGAAATACTGTGGAATGACCAGGCATGAATCCTGACTGATATTGACAAAACAGAAAGTTTTCCAACAAAAAAAATATGCATATGTTTAAATGTAACTCTCTCATATACTTCCCTGCTGTTGATAATTTTAAGAGATATTGGTATATAGTTAGATGGAGAGTATCTATCATTTTTCTTGTATAATGGCATAACGTTTGCAATTTTCCATACATCTGGATATATACATTTGGTTAGGGAAAAATTAGATAAAAATGTAAAAGGTTTACACACAGTACTAGAAGTATATTTCAACATATGATGACTAATTTCATCATGACTCGAAGCCTTGCCGAGTTTTAATGTATCTAACACATCTTTTATTTCACTTTCATTTAATATCAAATAACAAATGTAATGGAAAATTTCGAAGTTCTTTGTCACTATCATCTTAACGCGTAATGCTACAGAAATAGTCGTTTAACAGATTAGTTTTTTTAGTGCCAGATGTAGCCAAGGAATCAGACTCATGATCTACAAGAGTTGGAAGGGTTATCTCCCTTGTAAATGGGAAGCAGTAGCATGACGATTTTTGCTACCATCAGTTTTTTCAGCTAAACCCTCATAAAGACGCGGCTTTCTGAGAGTTACTTTAGATACCATCCATCACTTTGAAGACATCGTTCAATTGTAATACGATTAAAACAATAAATTTCTAAATTTTTCTTATATTTTTTTTTCCATTTTCATCAAAATCAAGAAGGATGACTGAATACTTATCCATGTAATTTTACATTGTTCCCTGATAATGTTAGGCGTTATTGCTCATTCTAAATAATTTATAAATCTGCTTCTTTAGGAGCTCTTCCAAAAATTTCTTGCCAGTAGTCAATGAACTCTATGTAACTCTGGTTATAAACTTCCCACATCCCTCTCTAATATTACGCCAATTAGTATCTATGCTATGAGATGTATTTGTCTCATTATCACAATACATTTGCAACCATAAGTCGACAAATGTTGGTCATTTCATTGATTTATAGAAGACAAATGATGCTTCCAAACCTCTGATTACTGTTTAGTTCAATTATCAATGACAATAGTTTTGATTGAAGTTAAATCTTTGTATTCATGCCATTTAACCTTTTACATTGAGCTAAAATACGCTTACGCTCCTGAAGCATTTTTTTCTCACCTTTGCAACACTGACAATGTGGTTAAGTCTTGTACAAATTCTGTTGCGTCCTTAATTGTACTAGAATGTCCAAAAGTTTGGAAGCTTACATTCTGTGAAAGTAAATCATACCCATACCCAAAAAGATTGTTGGTTTATTGTTCCAACTGATTGAAGGTCATCACTTTTCAAAGATAATTTTTGACAATTTTTCTTTTTCTTTTTTTTTGAGGAATTCAATCAACCTTTTTAAGATTCAAGATTTAAGGTTTAAGATTTTACAAACTCCATGTCATTTTACTTTAAATTATAAAGCCTAATCACTGGTTCAGTATTTCTATATTGATCATTTATTACTTTGAAAATGTTGATTATTATTTTTGAGAAAATCAAATAGCCATAGGCCCAAATGGTCTGCATTTCAATTAAAAGGGGTACTTTTTGAAGGTCAGTCAGATGATCAGGTAATCTTCATTTTAACATCATCAGTGAAGGTGTCACTATTGACAAGACAGACAAATTCGGGAAACAAAGATTTATAATTAATTTATTAATGACATTTTAAATACATGTATACATTATACAAATTATGTACACAAAAATATTTTCTTAAGATACTGCGGGTTTCAATTTCAGTAAAAGACGCTTCACTTCTAATAGATGGAAGTCATGATATATTTTCAACAAAGCCTTCTTCTCAGAAATTTTTAATTTAATAAAAAATATAGTCATGAAATATGAATTCAAGTATTGGCTCAAAGCACTGAATGTATTTTTTTGAATTTCAAATTCAAAAACATTATTCTTAAATAACAATTTTTATCACAGATAATTTGACACAATGTTTATAAACTCTTTCAAGAATAAACTGGATTTGTTGTTATTCTTTGTTACAACTGGTTTTTTCAAGAGAGGTATACATTGTTTTTTCTCTCATTATCCACATATCTCGAGGATACATTCTTTATCCATTTTACTGTTGGTTAAATCTCTATGGCCCTGATCTGTTGTACATTGGTTCAGTTTTCACGGTTTCCAGGTTATCACTTTAACAGCAATAGTGGCAGCTTTGACTACTGCTGGGATTGAGTCCAACATGCGAGCTTTGATCTGTAAAACACAAAAAAGTCAATGTTAAAATAGTTATATACCATGTGATATCAAAAATAGAATAACACATCAGTTAATTCTAAGTGTTATTTGCAAATCACATACATTTACAATGTGTGTACGTAATATTTATGTTTTAATATTTTCTAGATTTTTTTAAGATTTTATGATAAGGTTTATTCATTTCAATAAAGAAACAATATGAAGGTATAGTATTTCAGTTTCACCAGACATGATTTTTACCTTTTCAACGTGACTAAGTAGAACTCTTCTCCCCTCTGGTGCCTCAGATAAACAGGTAAGAGCCTGTAATGAAAAATGTCTCAAATCTTGAAAAGTGAATAAAAGAAAAATGATATTATATTCTGTCTTTCCATATTAGCGAGTGTGACGTAATGTGTTTGTGAGCAATAGTCCCATAGTTTAACAAATTACATCACAATCAATACCTACCCATAAGGGTAGATAACTCTGTAACAAACAAATACTTATAACAGAATTATTCTCATCTTGTGGAGAGTTATTGATCAAACATCAAACATCTGTGTTATCATCAAGAGATCCGTCACATTTCTCAGAGAAAATGACAGAATTTCTACACATAACTGATTTCAAAACAATCAGAGCAGATACCAGGTACCTCTATAGTACGTATATACAATATACATGTAATAAGAATGAATATTGCTTTGTTAGCCTTGTTGTTTCAACAATAAATAAAATAATTTTGATGGAAAAGATGATTTTATAAACACATCTTTAAAAACAAAACCAAAACTAAACTAAATATACAATAATACAGATGTATGTGATGAATTCATACTTTTTGTTAATGTAGAATTATCAATCTACTGAAAATAAACTGTGTTGCATAAAAATAAATTTCCATATGATTTTTTGCAAGTGTTTATCTTTTTTTAACGTTAGAATTGATAATAGAAAGTGAGGTAATTGCTTCTAAGTGAAGAAGACCAGCCCTACCTTTAAGGCGTTGAGTCGGACCTCGCTTGTGTCGTCGTCCACCAATTTCACTAGTGGTTCTATAGCCTTGGCATCATTGATTGCTGTGTACTTCCCTTTGGTGGTAATAGTTATTCTGGAAACAAGATCCCAGCATATACCTTACTGACATACTGACATATGTAAGGCCAAAAAAACATAATATGTCTGTTTAGGGTTACATTGGAAAAAAAATAGGGTAGGTAGGTCAGTAGGATTTTTTTTTTTCCATCATTTTTTTTTTTTGTTTGTGTCTTTTCACTCTAAAATATTGGCCGGAAATGGAGTCTGAGATCGAAATCCCGACTTGAAATTTTGTTTTCGTAGGTAAGTGTGAAAAAAATTAGGGTCGGGGGTAAAAGAATAGAGTAGGTCGGGTAACCCTAAACAGACATATTATTTTTTTGGCCTAATATAAGAGCCTTATAAAATGAGTCCTAGAAGTTATTTTTGTAGACCTTAATGGACAACAGGATTTACACCTCTATGACAAGTTTCACATAATAAACACAATTAAGATATTTTTAATTATAAAACCACAAGAACTGATATTCTGAATGATTTGCTGCAAAATCTCTTAACCTTTCTCATATCCTGACATCATACCATTGTAATGTAATGAAACGGCAAATAAAGGCATGAATACCATAAGTTTATCCTAAAACAATGCTATGACTATGTGATAAGTCACTTTCTGATTATATTCACAGTGAACTCACGTCATCAGTGCTCCTGCAGCATTAGCTCGAACATCTGGAATAGGGTCCGATAAAAGCTTCACCAGAGCCTGAACAGAATTCACTTCCACGGCCTTGTTCTTCCCATCCAATGGCACACTGAAAACAAACATATATGACCCGTTAAGTTAACACCTTATAACCTTCCTAGAGAAAACAACATGCATAATTATGATGTATTTAAATAAATTTCAACAAAATAAGTTCAATTCTACTGCATCATACTTTTCAACAGCGAGGTTGTTCAACAAGAGGAGTTACCTCCCTTTGTGAGCAGGTCTAGATACTTGCATCGATTGCTTGTGATAATTACATCATTACTTATAGAGAAGATTATGAATTTTTCTTTCACAGAAATGCAGCAATGAAAACATAGTATTCAATTACCTCAGGTCCATTATGTCTCTGGCCGCTCTGGATCGAATGACCGGTGAATGGTGGTCAGCCAGTTTTGTGAATGTTTCCATAGCGTTGGCCTTCAGTGCCTCTTCTGTGTCCACCCTCATACAGTAGTGCAAGGTGTCTAATATACAAACCTACAGAGGGATACACAAAATGTAATAAATAACATTGATATTGGAGGATAGTGAGTAATGATTAAATCAAATTATAAGGTTTAAATTGTGCACATCACAGCACTTAATACAATAATCTGTACCTTTCAATATGAACAGTAATTTAGTTTGTATTTGGGATTTGACCGTTTGATATTTATACCATCCTACTCACCTTAATCTGTTCTAATTCTAGAGATAATTTCTTCACTAAAACTGGGATTAACTTGGCTGTCACTATTCCTTCTGCTCCTGTTGTAAAAAGACAGAAAATGTTTAATTCAAACTTATGGTATTCAAATTATCAAACATGTATGATATCAAAGTTACTGGTATTCAGCTTCCAAAATGACCCTCATTTGATATTCATATACTATTTTAATTTTATCTGTGCCATAATCGTGGATTTGTATCTCACGTTCAGAAATATAAATATACCAGTATTCCTCTTTTGCTGTATATGATGCAATAGTTGAAATGACAATATTCCTAGTTGTACTTGGCTGTATATTCTGATGTCATACATAAACCATTGTACTTAATTTTATGATGTAATACAGATACCATTGTACTTGATTGTGTATTGTGACGTCAAACAGATACCATTGTACTTGATTGTGTGTTGTGACGTCAAACAGATACCATTGTACTTGATTGTGTGTTGTGATGTCAAACAGATACCATTGTACTTTATTGTGTGTTGTGATGTCACACAGATACCATTGTACTTTATTGTGTGTTGTGATGTCACACAGATACCATTGCACTTGATTGTGTGTTGTGATGTCACACAGATACCATTCTGCTTCATTTTGCATTGAGAAGTCAAAGAGATACCATTGTATTTGATTGTGTGTTGTGATGTCACACAGATACCATTCTGCTTCATTTTGCATTGTGATGTCAAACAGATACCATTCTGCTTCATTTTGCATTGTGATGTCAAACAGATACCATTGTATTCGATTGTGTTTTATAACATCATACATATACCATTGTTAATTGTGTATTGTGATGTCATACAATGTATCATTGTGATTGTATTTCAATGATTTCTTATTGTACATGTACATAAACATATCTAAAATGATATGATAACAGTCTAGGCCTACATAAATCATCTCCATCCAGCTGTCATGATATACACTAAAATTCAGTATTTAACAGGCTTTTATTTCCTTTGTCATAGTGAAAACTGAACATACCTGGGGGTGTTTCTGATATTATTTGAATTGCCATGTGGGCATTTTTTCTTGCAACATCTTCTTTATCATCAAACAACTTTGATATAGGAATAATAATTTCATGATCAAGAAATGCATCTCTTCCGATGGCATGACCTGTTTGAAAAAGAAAAGGTAAAAATGTCAGCTTTAATTTGCACATTTTCTGATCAACTGTAATATATAATGATTCAAATTGGAGTTACTTATAAAAGATTCAAAAACACAAATAGATTGTTTTGTTTTTTCTCAAAATCATCAACTTACCACCAATCACATATAAACATTCTGTAGATTTTTGTCTCACTGTGATGTCTTCATCTATCAGCAGTTTTTTCAAACTCTCTGCAATTCCTTTGAATGAAATGAATAACAATTCAGAACTTGTAGTCTGTGAGAAATTTGTGATATCCTTTTCAGCTACAAACTCTAGGAATCAGACAAAATATGAAAGAATAAGATCTGGTTTTTTTTTAATATATTTTACAAAATATTTTTTTTCATGAAATCAACAAGTGACAACGACCTAGCCTTACATATAGGGTCACATGCACACCTTTACTTGCTATTTTGTTATAAAATATAGCAAATGTACTATCTTTGTGGGTTAACCTTATTTGAAGTACATTTTGTACTGTATATGATTGCGCAGAATTGGTGTTTCTGTATACGTTGTCATTATTGGTGATGACGCGAAATCATCATTGCATTAACCTGGGGTATTTTAAGTTTACATCCAGTAGAATGAGATTTTCAGATTTTTTCAAAATTTAATTACAAAGAGATTTTAAAATTTATGAACTTACCACAACGAAGCGCTTCAGCAATATGTTCGGGGTCGTGTAAAAAGTCACATAGTGACATAACAGCCCTTTGTCTTGTGAGTAAGTTGGTGTCATTTAGCTCACGGTTCTAAAATTGGACAAATATTGACATTTGAATGCTAAAAGTTCACTGTACATTATACATGAATATTAGCATTTTGTACATGACAACAAACAAAAAGGACATATCCTCAATCATCAATCTGTAAGATCAAAATTAATAACAATAATAAATGTCAATAATTTAATTATTACAATCATATGCTCAGGATCGTGGTATGCAGTTCATTTCACACCTCTACATAGTGCAGAAGTATTTCTATAAGTCTATTTTACCAGGGTACTGCAGTGTACTATACAATGAAGTGCAATATCATTGATCTACATGTAAACAACTTTCACTTTGACAACTTACAAGTCTCGGTAAAGCTCTATCGCCAAAGGCATATGGAGTTCGTGTTGGGTCTATCTGTGGAGGATATAGTGGAGATATAACTGTGTGTGCCATGGTCACAGTTTTACCGTTTTCACACGTACAATACTGTTTATATTAATGTTTATCACAGTAATTCACATTTCCATATCCCCACTTCCGAGTCTAGTTTCCACGGCGACACGCATGCGCAGTAAGTACATATCGTATAGAACATTCTACGTTTATTTTCGTATATCTTTATAAACTTCTTGATTATACTCTTATTTAATCGTTTTAGCTATCTTACATAATGATAATTTAATTTGATTATTTCAACATCAAAACAATGCACCAGTCTGCTAAACAGCACTGTCAATAATATAAAATAGCCGCATTGTCGCACTTTAAATGGCCATACGCGGGGAGATACGATTAGTTTCAGATGTGGATAGACGTGGAAATGCAGTCTCGGAGTCACAAACAATCGTCTGAACATTATTGAAAGGTCCTTTTGTTAACCGGTACATTTTACATCTATTTATTAGACATATTTTGCTTATAGACATTCAACATTTTATGTGCATGATCGGTTCATGGTTGTCAACATAAGTTACAAAGGATAGTTAGCCTAGCCTAAAATGTTGTCAACTTGTGTCTATTTTCAATGAATTCAAAATTATTTATGCGAAAAGGAGTAGAGATTTTAATGCAATGTTTTTCCTCAGTACATGTGAATTAGTTGTGAAAAGGCTAGTAATAAATCGGACCTGTGGCTGTCAAATGGTACTTACTGTTATCTTACTAAGTACAGAAATTAAAGATGCTCCACCGCCGACAGAGCATAAATGATATTCATTATTTGAACAATAATTGGTGTTCAATCGTGTGTATGTATGTCTAATTAACACAAAAAATAATATATATATTTTCACTCAGTCCAACATCATTGGAAAGCCACAAGCGGCTTGTAAAGATGTATAGTGATATTTACAATAATGGTAAAATATTAAAAAGATTGCTTAAATCCTTAATAGCATGTCCTAGGTTTAAGTATAATATAATGTCTTTCCTAGGTTGATGGTGAAAACTTCGTGACGTGGTTTTTCCAGTGCTTGTTTAGCCTATTTTTGAAAATATTCAGGTTTTCCGCATTGACCACATCAACAGGGAGAGAATTATAGCGTGCGAAGGTTCCTGTTACTGTTACTGAAAACATTTCTTGCCGAGTTGAGACGAAAGGGTTTCTTGTAGAGTTTTTTATTATGACCTCTTGTACCTGTGTGTCTCATTGCAGTACACATGTTCTCACTAGTAACAATATCGATTTTGTTGATAATTTTGAAGGTCTCCACCATATCGGCCCTCAGTCTTCTATATTCCAGTGTTGGGATACCCAGGGTCTTCAGTCGGTCCGGATAGGAGAGATCTTTGAGGTTTACTAGTCTTTTTGTGCCTCTTCGTTGGACGTTTTCGATGGTTTTTATATCTTTTTTAATCCAGGGAGACCAAACGACAGAACAGTATTCCAAATGAGGTCTAACCAGAGTCTTATACAGTGTTTTAAAAGTTTGGTTGTCTAGATAAGTGAAAGTTCTAAAAATGATACCCATGATTTGGTTTCCCTTTGTTGAAGCTTTATTCACTTGATTTGTAAACTTCAGGGTATTATCTATTGTGACTCCCAGATCTTTTTCACTGTTGGTTTTCCCAAGTCGTATTCTGCTGTCGCCGTCCTTTATGGTGTATTGTCTGTTAATGGGGATATTCCCAATTTCCATATGCTTGCATTTTTCTTTATTTAGTTTCATTAACCAGAGGTCAGTCCAATCGGAGATCCTGTCAATATTTGTCTGTAGCTCTTCACAGTCCTGTAATGTGTTGATTTTTGAATACAGTTTGGTATCATCCGCGAATAGTTTGGTAACACAATTCACTATCTCTGGGATGTCATTGACATAAATTAGAAATAGTATGGGCCCGAGTACACTTCCTTGAGGTACACCGCTTTTTACTTTTTTGGTTTTGGAGCTTGTTCCATTTATAATAACCTTTTGTTGTAGTCCTGACAGAAATTGTTGAATCCATGACAGGATTTTGCCTCCAATTCCATAGGATTTTAATTTGTATATGAGGAGTCTATGGGACACTTTGTCAAAGGCTTTACTAAAATCCAAATAAATAACATCGACGTTGTTGTTGTTGTCAAGGGCCTGTGTCCAGTGTTCTAATACCTCCAGGAGCTGTGTCGTGCAAGACTTGCCTGGCGTAAATCCATGTTGTTCTGGTGACAGTAAGTTGTTGAACACAAAAAATAATATATATATTTTCACTTTGCCTTTTGTGCATGCGCAATCAGTACTTCATTCTATATAGGATATAGTGCTTCGGAATTTTTTCGGGATGCAATTAATTATTTTTCATATTTTTAACTTGACGTAGAATTAGAAGCTCAAACTTTTCAATGGTGGTAATTGTGTAAAGTAAGTAATTTTTGTAACTGGAGAAAAATAATAAATCGTCTGCTCCTGTTTTTGATAGTGAAAAAATACCATTTGTCGGCGGTGGAGCATCTTTAAATAAATTAAAAGTATTTTCTAACTAGAGCATATTGAGGTAATACGACTGAAGGCAAGGCCTTAAAGGACACAGCCAGATGTTTCAGTAACCATTAACTATACAATGTAAAAAAGTTCAATTTATGGAAATAACAGAGCCAAATTTTCTGTTTATTTTTTATTCATATATTCACACTCTGTCCTTGTCCCAAAACCTCCATTTGAAAAGGAAATCAACAGCTCAACTCTCAGAAGATTTCCAGCCTATAGACGGAAGAGCTTCCAGAAGTAGAAGAGCTACAATCGAGTGAACGGAAGTTATATTCAGGAAGTAGAAGAGGGCAAATCGAGTTAGGCTCACATAAGAGAAAGAAGAAATTTTTAATAATTTTCCGTAACAGATATTCCGTTTTTGGTCGAATGATTATATTGGAAGGTGGTCTATCACTTGAACTCTTGCAAATAAAGAGCAATAGCGCTAAGCTTCTGCCAGATGAAATTTACATTCGTCGGGTCATGAAAGCGTTTGAACCGCTTGATTATATATTGAGCTGACTTCAAAGCATCGCATTCATGCTGATGGGATTTTTTACAGTGGGTAAAAAAATGGTGGCCCCAAGCTTAAGCTGTGTCAGTGTATAGGATTGAATTTTTTGAAGATTGCATTTTCTTATATTTTCATGTATGCGTTACCTTAGAAGTGCTTCGCACTTCGTGCCCTTCGGGCTGCACCCTTATTATCGACCCCTTAACAATGTTTAATTTATAGGGGAAGAATGCAATCGTAAATTCCTAGAGCGTCATACAAAAGCTTTAAATTAGACTTCGTACTAGTGTTTTAGCGTTGTTTGGCTATGCAATAAGGTCTTATTTTGAAGAAACAGGTTTTTATATAGACCTTCTATCACACTGTATTATCGACCCCATTTATTCAAAAGAAACATGTTTAATCAAATGTGAAGAGAACATTGATTGTCAAGCAAATCACAATTGAAAATGATCCAACCGCTTTATAATTGTATTTTGCACAGATTATTACAGTAACTGAATCCTGTATCATCCAGATCAGAAACATAATTATGCATGATTAGTTCCAGTCTAGATCTACAATTACAAAACTTGGCATCCAGGGACTATATATATGTACAATCGTTATTGGGAGACACATGGAATACAAACCTTGATAAACAGATGACACCTCAACCAACCAAACACTTACTAAAACTTGATTAATATTAAAGAAAATGGTTATATAATTGTTCAAAACATGTACTTGATTAGTTTATACGATGTACATATTCATACAGTTTATTTAGAAATTGATATTACTAGCGAATATTTACGTGTAAAATACACAATTACACTTCTACGTTTAAATATGCTTGACTTAAGAGTTAGGTCACTTATGATATTTTCTTGTCTGCATGCAAAGCCATGCATACAATATACTACCAAAGACTGCATACATACATATCATATATTATGGAAATGATCTATCTCTCAACTGACATCCCTGACAAAACAATGCATCCTATATATCAAATTTGAGATCCTTTCATCTTGTTTCAGACATTTTGGTGCCACTGCTTAATTCTCTTTCATACTTTGCTTAAATTTTTACTCGTTCTCTCAGTTTCAGTTTGTTTCTAATCCTCTTTTTAATCTCTTTCTTTTTTCTTTCTGCCAATTCCTAATTTTATAGCAATGTCTCAGATCTCCCTCATCCTTTTGTTTGTTTCCTATCTTAACTCTGCTCTCTTCATCTTCTTTTTTATCATAAATTATTTGATCAAGTCGTTAACATGTAGAATAAGTCTACAGCCTCATTTTCTCAAAATCAATAGCAATCATTACAGACGTAAAAACATCATTGCTTTCGGGTTGTAGGGGGGGGTCGATAATACATTAGGTTATCAGATTTATCAAACTATTATCGACCCCCTACCCACAAAGTGAAATTAAGATATTTGTATATCTATCTTTCTTTAATCTGGTTAATGATGTTCACATCTCTTTGTTTACGTCCTAAAACAAGGAAAAAAGACAAGACAGTGTCTATACTGACCACACGGACTTCGCGCATTCTACTAACTTGTTGTGTAACAACATCAATTCTGAAGTCTGCCGTTAAAGTAACTTACGTCTAGGTCAGTTTTCAGGAGGTTTCATCATTGCTTGCGACTATGGAGATTGTTAATTTGGAGATTTATTGGCACATATATTGGCATAAGATAAGTCATTTATGATATTAACCGTAGGGGGTCGATGATTGATAGGGGTCAATAATACCTTAAGTTGCTCTATCCATCCCTTTGCTATTGTAACAGAAGTTTTAGATTGGCTTTTAAAATAGGAGTCTGGTTTGATCTAGGTGAATCAGTTGGCTTGATGCATGTATACATTCAATGATATTTTGATAGGTATGTGCAGCAGACTATGAACTTGATAGACATTACATTTATTTATCAATGAAAAATTGCCCTTTTGCAGTACATCAGAGACATTTCATGGGAAGAAAGGACAAAACATCAAATTCATCTAAGTCAAAACTTGAAGCAGAGAAGCAGTGTGAGAAAATACGAAACTCCATTTTGAAAGGTTCATTTTATCAATTATTTAATTGTATACAGATTTTTAACTATTTTTGGACTTTTTTTTTTTCCTCAAAAAAAACCCCACCACATTCTTTATTCCCCAGACATATCTCTATTAGTTAAAGGCTGCCAAGGTTGGGGCCTTGGGGTCAGCCTTCATATATAAATAATGTCCCCTCACAGGGGGGGCTCTCACACATTACACATATCTTTCATCCCAATCAAAACATCCTTAGGCTTAAATTTACTACATTAGTTTCATTCTATTCTTCCTTTCTAACTACTCTCAGACCTATATGTATGCTTTTGAAATCTACTTATGTATACATTCATTCTTTCATCCATTGATTGATTGATTGATTGATTGATTGATTGATTGATTGATTCATTCATTCATTCATTCATTCATTCATTCATTCATTCATTCATTCATTCATTCATTCATATATTTTTTTTTCATATTTGATTAATGTGGTAAACTTTTTAGCTCACCTGGCCCGTCCGTCCGTCCGTCCGTCGCCGTCCGTCGTCGTCCGTCCGTCCATCCGTCCGTCAACATTTCCTTTAAATTGCTACTAGTCATAGAGTTCTGCATGGATTGTAACCAAATTTGGCCACAAACATCCTTGGGGGAAGGGGAATAGAACTTGTATAAATTTTGGCTCTGACCCCCCGGGGACAGGAGGGGCGGGGCCCAATAGGGAAAATAAAGGTAAATCCTATAAAACGCTACTTGTCCTAGAGTTCTGCATGGATTGTTACCAAATTTGGCCACAAACATCCTTGGGGGAAGGGGAACAGAACTTGTATAAATTTTGGCTCTGACCGCCTGGGGGCAGGAGGGGTGGGGCCCAATAGGGGAAATAGAGGTAAATCCTATAAATCGC
The DNA here is from genome assembly GCF_041381155.1 of Argopecten irradians. NCBI lineage: Eukaryota > Metazoa > Mollusca > Bivalvia > Pectinida > Pectinidae > Argopecten > Argopecten irradians. The sequence continues at coordinate 5,920,330 of NC_091141.1, forward strand.
CTCTTGTCCTATAGTTCTGCATGGATTGTAACCAAATTTGGCCACAAACATCCTTGGGGGAAGGGGGAAAGAACTTGTATAAATTTTGGCTCTGACCCCCTGGGGGCAGGAGGGGCGGGGCCCAATAGGGGAAATAGAGGTAAATCCTATAAATCGCTACTTGTCCTAGAGTTCTGCATGGATTGTAACCAAATTTGGCCACAAATATCCTTGAGGAAGGGGAACAGAATTTGTATAAATTTTGGCTCTAACCCCCCGGGGGCAGGAGGGGCGAGGCCCAATAGGGAAATAAGAGATAAATTCCTTCAGAAAAGAAACAATGAACCTGTATTCAGAACATGACTTGACATTACAAACCAGGTGAGCGATACAGGCCCTCTGGGCCTCTTGTCATTAATCAAAATGAATTTATATTGTTAATCTAGAGTATGAGGGATCCTCCCATGTGGGCAATAGAGCGTTTACACCCCCTCCCCGACACCAAAAGATGATAATAATTATGCCTATGAAAAGGGGACGAACTTAATAATGAGTAGAGTTAATGTATAACTTTCCACTATTGTGAAATTCAAAACCTTATGTGAAGAGATTGCTCAAACGCTCCCCATTTGTTTTTGAAATGTTGTAAAGATCTGGTTTTTTCCCCAATTTTTTTTATTGTCATAGTGTTTGCAAAGAAAATCAAACATGCCCCGGAATTTGGAATGGTATCTTTCATACGACAATAGTATATATGCTGTTTTAACAAAATAAGAAAAGGATTTATTGATTTTCCAAACATTGGATTTCCCAGAATGATTTCTTGATCGTTAAAAATATAGAAAGGCTGTGTGTTGTTTTGTTTGTTGTACCAAGCAATAAACTGTTCAAATAATCTTTGTACATAATAACATTGTAAAAACAAATGCTTTAAAGTTTCTGGTTCCCTGTTACAAAATATACAATGTCTGAATATTAGATAGTTTCATTTTTACTAGCACATCATTTGTTGTAAGAATTATCTGATTAATTTTATATTGAAATGTTTGTAGTTATGTTTCCATTGAACAGTTAAATGAATTTGCATACACATCACACCAATTAAAATCATCACTAAAATCAGATTTCCATTTGTCTTGACTTATTGGTTTTCTTACATAATGTTCAACAAATTTCAAGTAGATAAACTTCCAGTCAGTTTTTAGCTCACCTGGCCCGAAGGGCCGGTGAGCTTATGTCATGGCGCAGCGTCCCTTGTCCATCCGTCCGTCATCCATCCGTCCGTCCGTCAACATTTAATTTAAATCGCTACTAGTCATAGAGTTCCACATGGATTGTGACCAAATTTGGCCACAAACATCCTTGGGGGAAGGGGAACAGAACTTGTATAAATTTTGGCTCTGACCCCCCAGGGGCAGGAGGGGCAGGGCCCAATAGGGGTAATAGAGGTAAATCCTATAAATCGCTACTTGTCCTAGAGTTCTACATGGATTGTAACCAAATTTGGCCACAAACATCCTTGGGGGAAGGGAAAAGAACTTGTATAAATTTTGGCTCTGACCCCCCGGGGGCAGGAGGGGCGGGGCCCAATAGGGGAAATAGAGGTAAATCCTATAAATCGCTACTTGTCCTAGAGTTCTATATGGATTGTAACCAAATTTGGCCACAAACATCTTTTGGGGAAGGGGAACAGAACTTGTATAAATTTTGGCTCTGACCCCCCCCCAGGGGCAGGAGGGGCGTGGCCCAATAGGGGTAATAGAGGTAAATCCTATAAATTGTTACTTGTCCTAGAGTTCTACATGGATTGTAACCAAATTTGGCCACAAACACCCTTGGGGGAAGGGAAACAGAACTGTATAGATTTCGGCTCTGACCCCCCAGGGGCAGGAGGGGCGTGGCCCAATAGGGGAAATAGAGGTAAATCCTATAAATTGCTACTTGTCCTAGAGTTCTGCATGGATTGTAACCAAATTTGGCCACAAACATCCTTGGGGGAATGGGAACAGAACTTGTATAAATTTTGGCTCTGACCCCCCGGGGGCAGGAGGGGCGGGGCCCAATAGGGGTAATAGAGGTAAATCCTATAAATCGCTACTTGTCCTAGAGTTCTACATGGATTGTAACCAAATTTGGCCACAAACATCCTTGGGAGAAGGGTAACAGAACTATATCAATTTTGGCTCTGACCTCCCGGGGGCAGGAGGGGCAGGGCCCAATAGGGGTAATAGAGGTAAATCCTATAAATCGCTACTTGTCCTAGAGTTCTATATGGATTGTAACCAAATTTGGCCACAAACATCTTTTGGGGAAGGGGAACAGAACTTGTATAAATTTTGGCTCTGACCCCCCAGGGGCAGGAGGGGCGTGGCCCAATAGGGGTAATAGAGGTAAATCCTATAAATCGTTACTTGTCCTAGAGTTCTACATGGATTGTAACCAAATTTGGCCACAAACATCCTTGGGGGAAGGGAAAAGAACTTGTATAAATTTTGGCTCTGACCCCCCCGGGGGCAGGAGGGGCGGGGTCCAATAGGGGAAATAGAGGTAAATCCTATAAATCGCTACTTGTCCTAGAGTTCTATATGGATTGTAACCAAATTCGGCCACAAACATCTTTTGGGGAAGGGGAACAGAACTTGTATAAATTTTGGCTCTGACCCCCCCAGGGGCAGGAGGGGCGTGGCCCAATAGGGGTAATAGAGGTAAATCCTATAAATTGTTACTTGTCCTAGAGTTCTACATGGATTGTAACCAAATTTGGCCACAAACACCCTTGGGGAAGGGAAACAGAACTGTATAGATTTCGGCTCTGACCCCCCAGGGGCAGGAGGGGCGTGGCCCAATAGGGGAAATAGAGGTAAATCCTATAAATTGCTACTTGTCCTAGAGTTCTGCATGGATTGTAACCAAATTTGGCCACAAACATCCTTGGGGGAATGGGAACAGAACTTGTATAAATTTTGGCTCTGACCCCCTGGGGGCAGGAGGGGCGGGGCCCAATAGGGGTAATAGAGGTAAATCCTATAAATCGCTACTTGTCCTAGAGTTCTACATGGATTGTAACCAAATTTGGCCACAAACATCCTTGGGAGAAGGGTAACAGAACTATATCAATTTTGGCTCTGACCTCCCGGGGGCAGGAGGGGCAGAGCCCAATAGGGGTAATAGAGGTAAATCCTATAAATCGCTACTTGTCCTAGAGTTCTATATGGATTGTAACCAAATTTGGCCACAAACATCTTTTGGGGAAGGGGAACAGAACTTGTATAAATTTTGGCTCTGACCCCCCAGGGGCAGGAGGGGCGTGGCCCAATAGGGGTAATAGAGGTAAATCCTATAAATCGTTACTTGTCCTAGAGTTCTACATGGATTGTAACCAAATTTGGCCACAAACACCCTTGGGGAAGGGAAACAGAACTGTATAGATTTCGGCTCTGACCCCACGGAGGCAGGAGGGGCATGGCCCAATAGGGGTAATAGAGGTAAATCCTATAAATCGCTACTTGTCCTAGAGTTCTACAGGGATTGTAACCAAATTTGGCCACAAATATCCTGGGGGGGGGGGGGGGGGAGGGAAACAGAACTTGTATAAATTTTGGCTCTGACCCCCCAGGGGCAGGAGGGGCGTGGCCCAATAGGGGTAATAGAGGTAAATCCTATAAATCGTTACTTGTCCTAGAGTTCTACATGGATTGTAATCAAATTTGGCCACAAATATCTTGGGGGGGGGAGAACAGAACTGTATAAATTTTCGGCTCTGACCCCCCAGGGGCAGGAGTGGGGGACCGTGCCCAATAGGGGAAATAGAGGTAAATCCTATAAATATGCCAATTGTCCTAGAGTTCTGCATGGATTGTAACCAAATTTGGCCACAAACATCCTGGGGGGACAATGGGAACAAACTATGTGATAAATTTTGCGCTCTGACCTAACCCTTGGGCTAGGAGTGGGCGTGGCCCAATAGGGAACAATATTCCTAGGGATTATGACCTAGAGTTCTACATGGATTGATAACCAAATTTGGCCACAAATTCATCCTTGGATGAATGGGTAACCAGAACTTGTATCAATCATTTTGGCTCTGACCCCCTGTGGGGGCAGGAGGAATTCCAAAAATCCTGTATAATAGAGGTAAATCCTGCCCCATAAAGTAAGCTACTTGTCCTAGAGGAATCACTATCTAGGCAGGTATTGTAACCAAATTTGGCCACAAACGGGGGGGGGGGGGGGGGGGGGAAGGAAACAGAACTTGTATAAATTTTGGCTCTGACCTCCCCCCCCCCCCCCCAGTTTCATTACGTTCAACAGAATCATGATAAACTTGTTTCCAATGTCTGTCTATTTTATTTACTATAGAATAATCCTGAATAAAATCTAAATAAGGGATAGTATCCATATCATGAAATTCTCTTACTGTCCCATTTTGAAATAGATCACCAACTGTACCAAGACTGTGTTGCCCTTTCCATATGTTACAAAACTTTTATCATTTTTATCGGAACAAAATTGACCAAGCTTTTACCTAAGCATTCTACAAGTGTATCAGGCTCACTTTGTATTTCTGATAAAGCTGCTATCAGATCTTTCCAAAAAGGGTTTTTAATTTGTTCTCCTGCTTCTTTCATTTAACTACTGTCAAGCTCATATAACAAATCAATTTCAATTGCAATATTTCCTTTAGTAAGGTTTTCTAAGTTTTCCTAGTCCTATTTTTGGACTTTTCTATTATAACGGCTAAAAGTAGTGTACAGATCTTGATACATGTAAAAGTAATGTGAAATGCTTTCATTGCCCTGATAGAAAGTGCTAATAAAAACATTCCTGGCCTGAGAAATTTAATGTTGCCAGCTTTATGTGCTAAATTATTAATTTTCAAATAATTTCAAAAGGGGTGTACATAAGCATTGTCAATACGTGGGTTTCGAGATCACCAAATGACGTGAGTAAAGTACAATTTATCATCGATTAGTCCCACCTCATCTGGTGATTATGAAGTCATCATTTTACATGAGTTTTGTGATGTCATAATCACTGAAAGGTGAGACTAATCGACGGTAAATTGTACTTTACCCACATTGTTTTAGGATCTCGAAACTCTTACATTTACCTAAAGATTTAATGTGATTGAATTAAAACTTTTACTCATACACTGTCTCACCCAAATCAATTCAGTTAATTATATTAAGCTGTATATTCCATATACCTGATACATGTATGTAAAATGTTTGAGATAAAAAAGACTGTATAGTATATTTTTTTTCTAATTAAGATATGGTATATTTGATTACAGTTTTTCAAGCAAGGCTTTCTAACCCTAATGGTGGAGGAGCCTTACTGGTAGGCAAGGACACCAAACTGAAAGAGTCCCCACCTAAACACGGAAGTCATATCCCACCAGTCGCTAGACACACCCATGATGACAGCTCCTCCACAAGTATGAGTGACAGTGATGACAGTCCCAGAAAGGCAAGTCAGGGACATACTCGACCCAAGAGGAAGAGGAGGTGCAAAAGAGGATGCAAGAGGTCAAAGGTCACTTCTAAAGTAAGAAATTTAAATACTGGGTCCGGTTGTTCAAAGCATGATAGGCTTAATCACATGATTAGTGAAATTTTCATTTCTCATTCACTGTTTGCGATTATATTTTCACTTAGCTCAGCAAATGAGTGAAAAATGGAGTTTGACAGATTCTTATAAAAATTTTGTAAAATTTGTATTACCAGAAATTATTTATTTTGATTTGAAAATTGTCGTTTAAGTGTGATTAATCGTATAAACTTTTGAACAACTGGGCCCTGGTCTTTAAATCTGGAATACTCATAATTACTAATTTAATCGTAAGGGAAAACATAATCTGGAAAATCTTTAATACAATGAATTTATCACATTTTAAGAATTAAAATACAATATGCATCAGTCATATTGAATATTGTAATTAAACGCTTTAGCAAATAAAATGCATAGATCTAAGAATTCTATATGTATATGTGTGATTAATCACTGAAATTCATTATCACAATGCTGATTTTTTTTATTTTGTATTCTCTAGACACAGAATGAGAAAGCAGCTGCAGCACAACATCTAAAGGCTGCTCATGATATTCGAGATGTAAGACCTTTACTTTACCAAATTATCAGTAACATGTATATGCTCTAAGTACATATATAGCAACAGTACAATTTTGAAATGATGTGATAGTGATTAAATATTCTTTGGCTTTTGTTTGAATTATACTAAATCTGTACCTTAGCAGATGTCAAAATATACCCAATTTAGTTTAATTAATTTTTATAAATGTCTAAAGACAATATTCTTTTGCATGATATAATCATGTATTAGCAAATATTTAAAAAAAAAAATGTATATATATATTTAGTTTTGCTTACGGTTTATTCAACAATTGTCTTTAATAATTATACCAGTAATTAACTTTATATTTTCCACAGGCTTTGCTCATGAATGAATCTGCTGAAAAAGGACAGGAAAAAATTAGTCTTATAACTTTGAACAGATTAACGGTAAGTGTACAAAGTGAAGTCAATTTGAAAATTTAAGCTACAATATCTTTAAACTCATATAATCTTTGATACCATGTATCAACTTGAACAATGCTTTTGGTCTTTTTGAGAATACTTCTTTTTATTACACAGAACAAAGTGGGATTATTTAACAAGGGCAAAAAATCAGAGACAATATCTAGAGGTAAGTTATAGAGTAGAATGCATTTTATTTTCTTTCAAAAACACCATTTAGTTTGAAAATATGGTATCTGCAGATTACAATAACTTGGTAAGTTGTTTGGACTGTTTTTGGTGAAGACAAATGAGTAAAAGGATTTTTGTAAACTTTGGACTTATGGAGCAACTTGAAAAATATGTTGAATTGTTAGTTTCATTAAGAGTCATTGATAAAAGAATTCAGCTTCAGTATCTTGTAATAAGCTACTTTGTTGTTTCAGCATTGTGGCTTTAATTTGATGTCTTTGATTTACAATTAATTTTTTTATGTTGTTGTTTTTCTGGATTCAAATTAAACTTCAGATATTCATGTGTCTGACACTGTGAAGAAGAAGACAGAAGATGATCTGAAAAACATATTAAACAACAGTGATGAAAATGCTCCACCTGTTGCTATAGACATTGTACCGCCAAGGTAATATACTCTTCATCTGTTTTATAGTTACTGGATTTAATCACAATTCATCAAATGTGAAAATAAATTTGTCAAATAAAGTATAGTACATTTTATTTGTATGAATTGTGTGATTTAAAGGATAACTTTTTATGTCAACAAAAATTCAAGATACAGATTAAGTTACTTTTAGGTAGAGAATTTTGTCAATGTAGAAAACATATTTGATAATTAAATTTTATTGATCAACTTTCATCCAAATGAAGTATCATAAACTCTTAAAAGACAGATACAAAATTCAAGTAGGCATTATATCAATTTTCAGATCCGCTAACTTGGACAATTTTAGTCACGCATCACATGAGAATATTCTATCAAGTGCCAGTGCTAAACTGGCTAATCTGATCCGACACAGTGCTGAGCGGACTCACATCAGGTCAGGTGTTCTGAGTTCAGGAGACCATAGCAGGCTCAGTTCTAAAATGTCAATCACTCCAATGTCAGCTGGGTAAGGCGGTTATACTGTTACTTTATATTTAATTGGCATAAACCATTATGATAGAAAGATAATTTTAAATCACAATTTACCTGCTACACACCATGGTAAATAGTATCGGTTATTTATTGCATTTCAGTTTTCTATATCAACTGGTTGAAAGACAAATTATATCTAAATGTTATTTCAATAACAAATCCAAAAATCAAAACTTTGATATTGTACATACTTTTAAGATGTTGATTATCCTCTTCATTGACTGGTATTTATCCTCTCAGGTCCTGTAAGAGCCCAGGCAGTTGTGGCTCAGAAGATAAAATGCCAGAGGTAAAGACAATTGTACATTCATCTGTAGCCATGCATTGTATTGATGCATTGACATAAAATACCATGGTATAAACTGTACATGTAATTAGACAGAGATTTGAGGGCCTTAATGGTCAGCTGGTTATTGGTACACTACAACTGTACACAGTCAAAGTATACAGTGGTGGGAATAAATCTTTAAATAAATATAACAAACCAAATGGACTAGACCTTTTTTTCAACTAACAATTAAGACATTGTATACATGAACTCCAATAGAAGTTAGTTTCACTTTCTGATATATTTGACCAATGACCTTGATATTAGGTCTAGGTTATTCAGTTAAACAGACTTGGAAGGAAGTTCTTTCTGTGAACTTTCATTTATTTAGAACTTGATGGTTTATGAGTTTGCCCTTCATTTCACTCTGACATACTGTTGAAGTGAAAAAAGGAAAGTACAGAATGGTCCATATTGTCACTTCCTTTTTCTCTACTTAAATTTTGAAATGTTTTCTGTACAGAGTCCACCATATGAGGAAATAGCAGAACAACTTATGCACACTGTGAAACCAAGTCTGGTGTTCCCAGGACGAAGTAAGATTGAATCATCTTTATTCTAACTTTTTTTTACAAATGTTACCATTAATTTGTCAACTTAACAAAGTTTTTTGTAACTTGGACTTCATCCAGATTTGACTTTAATGTGTACTGCTGGTGCCAATACTTACTCTTTTGGAGCTTCTGGTTATACTCCCTGTACTTTTTAAGTTGTTAGAATTTTTAGTCTTGGTACAAATATTTTGTTTGTATTAATTAGTGTTTGATAAACTTTTGGTTTAGATCAAAGTTGTATACTATGGTGAACAAAGGCTGTTTAAATCTTTCTTCATTAAGAAATTTTAGGTTAAATATAAAATCACCTTGTCTACTTAGTATTCACTTTAAAACAAGTTTATTTTGTTTTCAAGGGATTTTGGAAGAGACCAGAGAGGAATTGCAGAAACTATTCAGACAAAAGTAAGTACTAGGTTATCATTGCCATGTTAATGTGACACAGTGTATACCGTATCGGACCTGATAGGTGTCCATGTCCCTATAATTGCCCCTCCCCTTTTTGAGGCCTTATTTCAAAGTCCAAACATAGACCAAAACTATCAAAACTGTATGGGTTTGAATATTTCCTCTTATTAAGCACCCTTTCATTTTTTAGGTCACCTGAGACGAAGTCTCAAGTGACCTATTCTAATCGCCTTTTGTCCGTCGTCGTGCGTCGTATGTCCGTAAACAATTTACATTTTCGACTTCTTCTCCAAAACTGCTGAAGCAATTTCAATGAAACTTTGCACAAACCTTCTAAGGCATAAGGCCAATCAAAATTGTGAATTATATGGTCCCCACCCCCCAGGGAGCTATGGGAGGGGTCAAAAGGGGTAAAATTGACTAAAATTTCAAATATCTTCTTCTCCACTCACAGATGTGATGGAATTAAATACTCTTCATAGATAGAAAGGTCCTAAGGTCCTTTACAAAAATTGTGAATTATATGACCCTTGAGTCTCAGGTTTGCCCCTGGGGAGGGGATTAAGTTTACTATAGTTTATATAGGGAAAACACATTTTTGAGTATTATTTGATCATTTGTAATAAGAAATGAGTCAAATATTGTCAGAATTATCAGTATGAGATGGCCATTGAATCCTATTAACCAGTTTTCCATGACTGACCCCCAGGGGCCTTATTAGAGGCGGGGTCAAAAGGGGTCAAATAGGCTATAACTTCAAAAATCTTCTTCTGAAATTCTGGAAATAGTAGAATCACATACTCTTCATAGATGGAAAGGTCTTGAGGTCCTTTACAAAAATTGTGAATTATATGACCCTGGGGTCTCAGGTTTCCCCCTGGGGAGGGGGTCAAGTTTACTATAGTTTATATAGGGAAAACACATTAATGAGCATTTTTTGCTCAATTTTCATAGGAAATGAGACAAACTTGTTTAGAATTATTAGCCTGAGATAACATTTTAATATTATATCTATATTGGTCCTGGTCAACCCCCTCGGGGCAGAGGGGCGGGGCCAAAAGGAGCAAATAGGCAAAAACTTTAAAAATCTTCTTCTTAAATACTGGAAATGGTAGAATCAAATACTCATCATAGATGAACAGGTCTTAAGGTGTTTTATGAAAATTGTGAATTATATGACCCTTGGGTCTCAGGTTGCCCCCTGGAGAGGGGGTTAAGTTTACTGTAGTTTATATAGGGAAAACACATTTTTGAGCATTATTTAGTCATTACAATATGAAATTAGTCAATTGTAGTCAGAATTATCCCTATGTGATGGCCATTGAATCTTATTACCAAATTTTCCATGACTGATCCACAGGGGCCATCTGAAATTCTGGAACTGGTAGAATTAAATACTCTGCATTGATGGAAAGGTCTTAAAGTCCTTTACAAAAATTGTGAACAATATGACCCTGAGGTCTCATGTTTCCCTCTGGGAAGGGGGTCAAGTTTACTTTAGTTTATATAGGAAAAACACATTTATGAAAAATTATTTGCCTATTTTTCATAGGAAATTAGTCAAACTTGGTTAGAATTATTAGTCTGAATAGCATTTTAACGTCATATTCATATTGGTCATGGTCGACCCCCAGGGGCCAGAGGGGCAGAGCCAAAAGGGGTCAAAATGGTAATTTAAACAAGAGGCCCAGAGGGCCTGTATCGCTCACCTGGTTTGTAATGTCATTCATGTTCTGAATACAGGTTCATTGTTTCTTTTCTGAAGGAAATTGAATATTTACCTCTTATTTCCCTATTGGGCCCCGCCCCTCATGCCCCCGGGGGGTCAAAGCCAAAATTTATACAAGTTCTGTTCCCCTTCCCCCAAAGATGTTTGTGGCCAAATTTGGTTACAATCCATGCAGAACTCTAGGACAAGTAGCGATTTATAGGATTTACCTCTATTTCCCTTATTGGGCCCCACCCCTCCTGCCCCCGGGGGGTCAGAGCCAAAATTTATACAAGTTCTTTCCCCCTTCCCCCAAGGATGTTTGTGGCCAAATTTGGTTACAGTCCATGAAGAACTCTAGGACAAGTAGCGATTTATAGGATTTACCTCTATTTCCCCTATTGGCCCTGCCCCTCCTGCCCCAAGGGGGTCAGAGCCAAAATTTATACAACTTCTTTCCCCCTTCCCCCAAGGATGTTTGTGGCCAAATTTGGTTACAGTCCATGCAGAACTCTAGGACAAGTAGCGATTTATAGGATTTACCTCTATTTCCCCTATTGGGCCCCGCCCCTCCTGCCCCCGGGGGGTCAGAGCCAAAATTTATACAAGTTCTGTTCCCCATCCCCCAAGGATGTTTGTGGCCAAATTTGGTTACAATCCATGCAGAACTCTAGGACAAGTAGCGATTTATAGGATTTACCTCTATTTCCCCTATTGGGCCCCGCCCCTCCTGCCCCCAGGGGGTCAGAGCCAAAATTTATACAAGTTCTGTTCCCCTTCCCCCAAGGATGTTTGTGGCCAAATTTGGTTACAATCCATGCAGAACTCTAGGACAAGTAGCGATTTATAGGATTTACCTCTATTTCCCCTATTGGGCCCCGCCCCTCCTGCCCCCAGGGGGTCAGAGCCAAAATTTATACAAGTTCTGTTCCCCTTCCCCCAAGGATGTTTGTGGCCAAATTTGGTTACAATCCATGCAGAACTCTAGGACAAGTAGCGATTTATAGGATTTACCTTTATTTCCCCTATTGGGCCCCGTCCCTCCTGCCCCCGGGGGGTCAGAGCCAAAATTTATACAAGTTCTGTTCCCCTTCCCCCAAGGATGTTTGTGGCTAAATTTGGTTACAATCCCTTCGGGCCAGGTGAGCTAAAAATCTTCTTTTTGAATTCACAGATTTGATTGAACCAGATACTCTTGATAGATTGGAAAGTCTTAAGGCCCTTTACAAAAATTTGTGAATTTCATGGCCCTGGGATCTCAGATTTTCCCCTGGGGAACTATAGTTTATAAAGGAAAAACACATTTAGGAACATTATTTGCTTAGTTTTCAGAGGAAATTAGTCAATCTGGGTTAGAATTATTAGCCTGAGATAGCATTTTAATATCATATCCATATTGGTCCTGGCCGACCCACAGGGGCCAGAGGGGTGGGGCCAAAAGGGGTCAAAATGGATAACATTTCAAAAATCTTTCTTCTGAAATCACAGATTTGATGGAACCAAATAATCTTCATAGATTAAAAAGTCAAATTTACAAAATCACTGACTGACTTCAAGGACCTGATGGGCAAATATATAGTGTTTATATGAATGTCTTTGTTTCATTCTGTATCTGAACTCGGGTGACCGTTAAGGCCCATGGGCCTCTTGTTTATTTTTTTTAAATGCCCTGGCCGCTTATTGGTTCATATAAATATATAATATAGATCACTTTTTTAGCCCAACATCATCAGATGGTCAGGTATTCAAATCGCCTTTCGTCTGTGGTCTGGCCGTTCTTCTGTCTGTCCGTCCTTCCTTCTGTCCATCCCTCGGTTAACAATAGTTGTTACCGCTATTTCTCAGAAAGTAATGAAGGGATCTTTTTCAAATTTCATATGTAGGTTCCCCTGGGACTCTAGTTGTGCAAATTGCATTTTTGGACTGTTCGGTCAACAAGACAGGCAGCCATCTTGGATTTTGATAGTTAAGTTTGTTACCACTATTTCTCAGAAAGTACTAAATTTTATATGTAGGTTCCCGTAGGATCTTCGTTGTGCATAATGCTTTTTTGGCCTAATGGGTTAACAAAATGGCCGACAGGTAGCCATCTTGGATTTTGATAGCTGAAGTTTGTTGCTGCGATATATCTCAGAATGTAAGGAAAGGATCTTTCTAAAATTTCATATGTAGTATGTAGTAAAAGTTTGAAAAGCAGAGAAAAGATCCATCTTTCTATTGTCAGACGTAGATCATTCTATGTTGGGCGCCAAGATCCCTCGAGGATCTCTTGTTAAGAGGACAATAGTATCAAATTTGATATGTAGGTTCCCCTAGGGCCCTAATTGTGCAAATTGCATTTTGGGACCGATCCGTGAAGAAGAGGGCTGCCATGCAGCCATCTTGGATTTTGACAATTGAAGTTTGTTACCGCTATTTTTCATAAAGTACTGAAAGGATCTGTCTCAAATTTCATGTGCAGGTTCCCCTAGGGGTCTTGTTGTGCATATTGCATTTTCAGACCGATCGGTGAACAAGATGGCCGCCAGGCAGCCATCTTGAATATTGACAATTGAAGTTTGTTACAGCAATTTCTCATAAAGTAGTGAAGGGTTATGTCTAAAATTTCAGATGCAGGTTCCCCTAGGGGTCTTGTTGTGCATATTGCATTTTCGTACTGATTGGTGAACAAGATGGCTAACAGGCAGCCATGTTGGATTTTTGAAGTTTGTTACCGCTATTTCTCAGAAAGTTCTGAAGCAATCAGTCTTCAAATGTATATGTAGGTTCCCCTAGGTCCCTAGAACGAATATACGTACCCGGCCTACTATACCTTTCGGCCGGGTACAAATTGGTCCCTATGTGTCGCAGTGGAGCACTGCCTCCGAAAATCGCTCGGGCATAGTTTGCTATACTTTTTTGTAGGTTTCCAATTATTTTATGCGTATACATGCATTTACATATTATTTTTGTCCAAAGCAAACATAACTACCATTCTTAATATCTACCGTACCGCTCACAAGACGTCAAATTCACAATTCACGGACTTGCCGTATAAATTCTCTTCAGAAAGATCTTCAAATGTATTATGTAAAAAAATAATGCCTCGATGAGAATTTGATATTTTATGTGGTTCAGTTTTATTGCCTAGTAGGTAAGTGATATCAAACAAGTACGATAAAAATACAAACAAATGTTTTATAATGATTTGCATAATCATTATTTTGCTCCATTAGCAGTAATAGGCACCAATTGTAGCTCTAAAGACGACACCATTTTCTGTCAAAAAATCTTTTGAGCTACAATATTGCAGCTACTAGGTCCCTAGTTGTGCATAGTACATGTTTGGACCAATCGGTTAACAAGATGGCTGACAGGCCACCATCTTGGATTTTGATAGTTGAAGGTTGTATCCACTATATTTCTCAGAAAGTGGAGAAGAGATTTATCTCAAAATTCATCTGCAGGTTTCCCTAGGGGTCTTGTTGGGTAAAATGCATTTTCGGACTGATCGGTCAACAAGATGGCCGACAGGCCGCCATCTTGGATTTTGATAGTTGAAATTTGCTAGTGCTATTTCTTAGAAAGCACTAAAAGGATCTGTCTCAAATTTCATGTGTAGGTTTCCCTAGGTCCTTAGTTGTGCATATCACATTTTCAGGCTGATCTGTGTAAAACATGGCCAACAGGCTGTCATCTTCGATTTTGCTAATTAAAGTTTGTTACTGCTATTTCTCAGAAAATACTGAAGCGATCTGTCTCAAATTTTATATGTAGTTTGTTGTAAAAGTTTGAAAAGCAGAGAAAAGATCCATCTTTCTATTGTCAGACGTAGATCATTCTTTGGTGGGCGCCAAGATACTAAGGGATTTTATGTTTGCTGAATTTCCTACAATGTACCAGTACACGTTATTTCAGTGCTCCAAGATCAGCCACTCCGACTCCAAACTTATTGAAACTTGGCAGCAAGTGTACAGGATCAGTAAAAAGATCCCTCCTGGAAAGATTTCCACCAGCTGAGAATAGCCAACCAAATATAAAAGGTAAATTCTTAGTGGAGCACCACTAAATTACATTAATGTTACATTAAAGTGACATAATTGCTTGTATAATTGCTTGTAAATCAAAGATGTCATAAAAAAATAGAGGAGTTTCTTCTCCTTTTTTTTTACCTTTTAGCATCATAAGTTTGATCAAAAATTTTGTTGTTGACTTTTCAAGCACTTTAGGAATCATAACCGCATCATTTCATCAAAAAGCATACTTCAAATAAATGGTATCTGATATTCATCTATGATTCAATTTCAAAATCATAAATTACAGATATGTTTACTTGTAGGCTGCCCAAACCTGACTGGAACACCAGAGAAGACTACATGCATGGAGACTGAACCTAGGATAAGTGATATTACTAAGCCAGAGAGAAAATACACATCCACTACTTCTAACATTGTCACTGATGCTCAAGTATTACTTAAGTGTAATGACTTAGCTATTTCTGAGTCGGAACATCGTTTCTCTCCTTTACCCAGCAAAGAAAAAATTCAGAACTTCAATCCAGATGCCAGAAACATTCTACGTCACAATGACTCAGAGAGAGCCAAAAAAATTATATCACAGTCTCGACATTGTGACATGGATGAGTTTTTCCATACTACATCACATACAATGGACTCAATGAAACAAAGGGCACAGTTACAGCTCCAAAAGGATATCCCACAAGCTTTTCACTCAGATATCCATCTTGGTAATCGTTCAAGTGATCATCTCCGTATTCCCCCAGATGTCTATCGTACCGTTTCCATGGATACAGAGGAATATCTAAACCAAGAGACGAGTCAGCATGATTCTCAGTCCTCTATAAACAGCCTTTATAGTTCTAAGACGTCCTCATACAGTCACCTTGATGGAAGGTCCCAGACATCCTCATACAGTCACCTTGATGGCAGGTCCCTAGACTATCATCAAGGTGCCCCAAAAAACAAGGTAAACAGTCAATGATATGGGTTTGTTTTCAGAGTTATTCACATGTTCACCCCTGAAAGCACATGTAGGCTATTCTTAATCAATGACTTGACCAGTCCATTATAAAATGTCTTTGGGGTGAATGAGAAAAAACATGTTAAGGAGAATACTGATAGCCAAAATAAACACACAATTGAGTAAAAAAAGCTGTGAAGACCCTATTGCCTTATAGAATACTTGGACAGGGTAGATAAGATATAACTGAATCTGCTACAGATTTTCTGTGTTTCCCTTTCTCCAAACTAACTTTTTTTCTCCAAATGTACTTCTAATAGTAACTTACAGTATTGCTTGTTTTTTTGATCATGGTGGAAATAGCTGAACCTTAAATTTCCACTATCAAATAATCTAAAATCCAATAATAATGTCTTCCATGTTCATACATTTACCAACTGATAGAAAACCTTTTAAGATTAAAACCTTATGTGTTTCCATATATGTTATCCACAGGCAGTTGTGACAGAGTTGCGACACCATCCAGAACAGATTCTGAGAATACAGAACGCATACTATAGTAACAGTCTGGATTATACACAATCAACACATCAGGTACAGAAAACAGAATTAGGGGCAATACTATAAAATGATAGATTGTTACAACATATTACATAAAAATGAGCTTAAATAAGGAGTTTTGAAGCAATTTACCGGTTATTTTTTCACAGGTTATTGTTGCTAATATTGAAAATGTGAAATAATAAGTGATACTCTTTTAGACTACATTGCAAAAGTTTGATTTGTTGTGTTCTCTTTTTAAAAATTAAATCAAAATCAGAAAGAAAAATAAATGATCCATGGTAATCACTGACTATATCAGCCATAACTACAGATATACATGGTATCACAATTTTTCATACCAGTATTTTATTGTATTTCCAGATGAAAGAACCCATGGACTTCCTTGATATGCTAGATGACCCTCAGCCCAAAGCGAAGTCTCCTGTTGCAGCGGTCAATATGCTAAAGTCAGCCACTCCAGATTCTGATGGGTCTCCCTTGTGGCTACCTGTGCCCCCTCCATTCCCTAAGAAGCCTACATTTGACACTCCTAGTCCTCCAGATAAACTTTATCCTCGTCTTTTGTATTGAAGGAAAGCTGCCCTTACAGTCATAGTTCTGTTCAAAAGTTCTAATAGGATACATTATCTAGGGAATTACCCTGAAATTAATCTCCCTAACAGCGATAGGGTTAATGTAGAGCGCTAATGAATATAATTTACTGAATTCAACATACCACAGTAAATAAGTGTGATCTTAAACATTTTAAATGAAATTCCCTGAACTGTTTGTGAAACTTTGTGCATACCATATGTTTAGCGGGTAATTTTTGAGTTATAAAAAAAAAATTGACATAAAATACTCAAACTAAATTGAAGAAAGTTTGCCATTAATAACAAAGAGGATGTTCCTTCTGACTGATGTTGTTATGGAACTTTGATGTCCTCAACCATTCCGGCGTAATTTGTGCAAAAGTGCATATTGTTACTGCTTTATTAAAGAATAATAGTCTTTTCCTTTCATTGTGAAGCTTTACATACAATCAGAAATTTTATGATTATAACATTTCTATTTTGTTTTGTTGATGCGTTTCTGTTACAAGTATGTTTAGTAGTAACTGTATGTCATATAATCTATTCCTTTTGATTTTCCTCATTTTTATTCATTCAGTTGGCTGAATGAAGTCAAATATTTTCATGAAATTTTACTATGTAAATAAATTCTGAATATTTAATACATTGTGTAAAAGGTGTTTTAATTGATAAAGTAAGTAATTAAAGAACTATTACAATCTACCAAACTTTACCTTGTATTTCCTTTATTCCAAGCTTTTTTTTCTTATTAATTTTGATGCGAACAATTAACTAATGGTGAAAGATTTATTAATTATCCAAACGTTGAAAATCAAATGTGTTATGTCAAACATATGTTATGGTAAATGTTTGGTTAGATCGCATCCAACATGTCAAACTTTTTATCCTTCATCCTATCGCTAGGAATTCCAGATCTACATATACATTACACTCAAAATCCATAAACAGCACCAATCTTCAAAAATAATTATCTTTATTTGACAGTTCAGTAATAAACTGTCGTGAAATACATACATGTATTAAAATTATATTTGTCCATTAAAGGTCAAAAGGTCATATTCCAGTGCAGTCCATTCATGGTAAGTCTGGTGGTTCCTCATCAGAATCAAACTCCGCATCTTCATCTCGTACCCATTTACCTGTTAGGTCTTTCTTCCACCCAGCACTGAAACATTGGAAAGAAGTTGGTGTTAGATAACTTAGCCAGCACTGAAACATTGGAAAGAAGTTGGTGTTAGATAACTTAGCCAGCACTGAAACATTGGAAAGAAGTTGGTGTTAGATAACTTAGCCAGCACTGAAACATTGGAAAGAAGTTGGTGTTAGATAACTTTGCCAGCACTGAAACATTGGAAAGAAGTTGGTGTTAGATAAGTCAAATGCCCCAAAACTTTGGTACAGGAAACCTTATTAGCTCAAACACCTGGCTTTAGGGCTTACTTTGAAGTATCATGGTCTGCTTGATATTTCACAATATATTCTAGCAAGCTTACAGCAATTATCATCTTGTCTTTCTATCATCTTGTACACACTTGCCACTGTGATATATAAAAGTTTTTTGCTAAGCATTTACAATAGAAGGTCATTGTCATGGTCACAGACAATTGCACATATTGGATGTGTTAGAGAACTGTTTACAAAGCAATACTCTTATTTACTAGTAAGTGCTTTTGATAACAGAACTTTATATGTTGGTCGGTGCCTTCCTCCTCCAGCACCTAATCTAACACATCCTTAACTGACCCTGTAAACAGGATGTAAAACCTATCAACCCAACTGGCTACACTACAAGAGGCTGTGAGGGCCTGAATGGTTAACCTAACAAATCTCCCACCCTCTACATTGATTAAAGGTACACTACAAGAGGCTGTGAGGGCCTGAATGGTTAACCTAACAAATCTCCCACCCTCTACATTGATTAAAGGTACACTACAAGAGGCTGTGAGGGCCCGAATTGTTAACCTAACAAATCTCTTACCCTCTTCATTGATTAAAGGTACACTACAAGAGGCTGTCAGGGCCTGAATGGTTAACCTAACAAATCTCCCACCCTCTACATTGATTAAAGGTACACTACAAGAGGCTGTGAGGGCCTGAATGGTTAACCTAACAAATCTCTTACCCTCTTCATTGATTAAAGGTACACTACAAGAGGCTGTGAGGGCCTGAATGGTTAACCTAACAAATCTCTTACCCTCTTCATTGATTAAAGGTACACTACAAGAGGCTGTGAGGGCCTGAATGGTTAACCTAACAAATCTACCCTCTACATTGATTAAAGGTACACTACAAGAGGCTGTGAGGGCCTGAATGGTTAACCTAACAAATCCCCTACCCTCTACATTGATTAAAGGTACACTACAAGAGGCTGTGAGGGCCTGAATGGTTAACCTAACAAATCCCCTACCCTCTTACATTGATTAAAGGTACACTACAAAAGGCTGTGAGGGCCTGAATGGTTAACCTAACAAATCCCCTACCCTCTACATTGATTAAAGGTACACTACAAGAGGCTGTGAGGGCCTGAATGGTTAACCTAACAAATCCCCTACCCTCTTCATATTGTTAAAGGTACACTACAAAAGGCTGTGAGGGCCTAATGGTTAACCTCTCTTACCCTACCCTACATTGCAAATACAGTTCAGCTTTTTTCTTCCTTTCATCTGACAGGGATGTTGCTGGTTGAATGCACTGCTTCTTGCTCTGTTGCTTTGGTGGAGGGGGAGGGGGATTTCCTGCCAAGGCAAGAATTTCTGACTGGTTTAGTGATGTCTTTGCTGAATTACCTCCCCTCGCACCTGACTGTTCAGAAATGGCAGCTGGGCTATTTATTGTTGAAAACTGTCCATCAGAACCAAACTTTCTATCTGTAAAAGTTCTATATGAGGATGTATTTGGTTTTGAATTATAAGGAAATTCAGACTGATCACTAAATTTTCTTTTACTCTGAAGCCTATTACTGACATAAGGTTTGCACTTTTCGATATCTTTTTCCCTTGTTGATTTTTCACTTGAAAATATCTTTTTAAGCTGCTTGGAATGTTTAACTGGTCCATCTTTTGTCTGTTGTAACAGAAGTTCCCTGAATGACTCATTAGACAAAGACTTCTTATCATAATCTTTGTCTTTTGGATGATATGCTCTTTTCGCTGGATCAATGTCATCCTTGGAATTGTTTTTTGTTTGACTAGAGAGACAACTTCTGTTTCCAGGCAGTGTAGAGATACTTGTGGTAACAGGTTCCTGTGATACTGAGGTGGTGAAGTCCAGTTTTTGTTTCCTTTCATGAGGCCGTGGTTTCTTAGCTCTGGGGTCGTAAGGTGCACCAATACCTAATCCTCTAGAGCTTGTTTGAGCCTGTAAAATAGAATGTTTAAACATGTATAATTCTGTGTTTGCATTATACAGAGTTATCTGTCCTTGTGTGTATGTAGCAAAGAGTTTTCTTCCCCTCTGTGCAGGTATCAATTGTAACGTCATTATTTTGAGAGCAAAACTCGCAACAAGATGTTATGTCCGGTAATACAAGACATGGCTATTATCTATATGCAAGGGCAGATAACTCTTATATGAAAAAAAAACAACAGAATATGTGAGTGAATGTTTAATATTTTGCACCTGGACACATTTGAATATTTCTGTGATTTTTTGGCCCAAAGAGTTCATTATGAAATCATTGGGATTTCAAAAAAAAGCAAAAAGTTTTCAATAACCATCTAAAATATTTCTTTTAATGTTATGTCCTTCACAGGAATTGCTTATGATCACCTTCAGGATTAACTTAATTATCGCAATTAAACATCCTAAAAGCTAGAACAATCATTTAGTTATACAGATATGAAGTACATGTATCAATATTACCACTTAAATCACTACCTTTACCTGTACTTGGTATGAGATTTCATTTTCACTGATGTGGTAGATTCTCTTCATTTGGATATTCAAATTATCAAAGAACTAATAAAATGTTCCAGGAATTTTGTCATAAACTTTCCCATGCCACTGTTAATAAGCTTTATATTATAACCCTACAGAAAGAGGGGTCACAGTGTTGAAATGATTATGGTCTTGAACATTCTGTAGCTTATTCCCCCATTTTTTAAAATGTAAGTTCAATAAGAGCATTAAGCAATGCACTAGTGCCAGAAACTGTCCGTAGGTTGGTGGAGCTTCCCTTTACTATGTGCATCCTTAATTGACAATACAATGTACGACGTCTCTACAAGGAGTAAAGTATCATTAGCTGTATCAAGGCTTGATCATGCCTTTTTATATGGTGACCCTGTACAAAGTACATGACACTTTTGTTGGATATTTTTCGAACTTCGAACTTCAGTGTTTTGAACCCAACAGGTTGACAAGTGCTTATTATCTAACTAGTAAGCCATAGGACTGAATGAAAGATAATCAGACAACTACATATCTTAAAGTACAAGAACTCTAAGCTACATCTTTCAGTTTACAGGTGTTGATTAGCTGCTTTACATACCTGATCAATGATTGTAGAGCCATCCTTCAAATACTGGTCATGTTTACGTTTTTCTATCAATTTCTGAAGGTCATCTTTCTTCTCTGCTTCAAATTCTGCATCTGAACATTTAAATATTTTCTAATCAATGATAACAGTGAAGTGAAAGGATTAAAGTTCATTATCTAAGTAAAAACAATTCACAGTAATAATTGAGATCATAACTTGATTTGACTTCAGATGGCAACAATGCTGACACAATAAAGCATTGGTACAATGAATATTGATAAGATATCACTTAATTGCAAACAGTTTCTTCCATAAGTATACTATCTGCATTCTTTCATAACTTTTTCTTACTTTCCAAGTTTCCTTCCAATCAGTGTTTCCTTCCAATCAGTATACTATCAGCATACTATTCTGTATTAACTTTCTCTTACTTGCCGAGTATTTCTTCCCATCAACATACTATCAGTATTCTATAATAACTTTCTCTTACTTGCCGATTATTTCTTCCCATCAGCATACTATCAGTATTCTATAATAACTTTCTCTTACTTGCCGAGTATTTCTTCCCATCAGTATACTATCAGCATTCTATAATAACTTTTTCTTACTTGCCATGTGTTTCTTCCTCATCAGTATACTATCAGCATTCTATGCTAACTTTCTCTTACTTGCCAAGTGCTTCTTTCTCATCAGTATATAATCAGCATTCTATACTAACTTTCTCTTACTAGCCACATGTTTTCTTCCCATCAGTATACTATCGGTATTCTATAATAACTTTTTCTTACTTGCCATGTGTTTCTTTCCATCCGTACATTATCAGTATTCTAAATTAATTTTCTCTTACTTTTCATGTGTTTCTTTCCATCAGTATACTATCAGCATTCTATACTAACTTCTCTTACTTGCCAAGTGCTTCTTCCTCATTAGTATATTATCAGCATTCTATACTAACTTTATCTTACTTGCCAAGTGCTTTTTGCTTTTTCCTTTTCAGTATACTATCAGCATACTTTTAGTATACTATCAGTATTCTATAATAACTTTCTCTTACTTGCCGAGTATTTATTCCCATCAGTATACTATCAGTATACTATCAGCATTCTATAATAACTTTTTCTTACTTGCCATGTGTTTCTTCCTCATCAGTATACTATCAGCATTCTATGCTAACTTTCTCTTACTTGCTAAGTGCTTTTTCCTCATCAGTATACTATCAGTATTCTATGATAACTTACTCTTACTAGCCAAGTGTTTTCTTCCCATCAGTATAATATCAGTATTCTACATTAAATTTCTCTTCCTTTTTAAGTATTTCTTCCAATAATTATTCTATATTCTTTACATATCAAATTTCTCTTACTTGCTAAGTGTTTCTTCCCCTGTCTGTGTACTATTAACATATCCACTGTATCAAACACTGGTCTGTGTCCACACACCAAACAGGCAAACCTGTCAAATTCAAACCTTTCATTTCATAACTGTGTAAATAGGTTTTTGCCAGATATGTCTTTATTCCCTAAAAAATACTTGGCAAATTACAAACAAAAAAGTTTGTTACTTTCAGCTTTGACTTTTAAAATTTCCTCATTTTCACAAGTGATAACTCACTGTATCCAGCTAAATATATGTTGATAATTAACAGTATACTAGAAACTTGCAACAAAAACAGAAGTAAATATAAAAAGTACTGAGGCTAGAGTGATTCCTTAAGTGCTTTCCACAATCCAGATTAATATCGCACATAATTTAATCCATCACTCTTTGAAAGGTGAACAACAAAATGTATACCAGGTAATGAAAATGTATAATGTACCTTCCATTGCTCATCAAATAGGCTTCATCTTCTGGTACTGCTATACCTAATAACTCACGAACTCTTCTTTTCTGTGAAAACCAATAGGCTTGTGGTAGTTACTATAGAATTACATGTATATTGTCTAGTAAGATATATATGTACATGCAGCATTGACAACCAAAAATCATTTACTACATTTGATTAAATTCAAGAAAAGAGAACGCTTGAAAGGGTAAAGAGATTCTTATTTAGACAAGGGGTACAGTACATTAAAATTCAATGTAACAATATCTACATTCTACCAGCATATACGATGATATATTAGGCTAATCGTATAACAACATTGCAATCTTGACAGTGGTTTGCTTTTGAAACGGCCATGTGATATTGTGATATATTAACCGATTTTTTTAAAATTTTCGAAAACAAAGTTAAAATAAAACGAGTCTGGTGACTCAAATCTAATTTCCAATATTGCATTATTGACTAAGCTTTTGATGGTTAAGATCTTTAGCATATACATAAATAAATGTTACCACATTTTAACTGGTCCAGATTTTTATATACTTACTCTCAGAATCCCTAACTGGTTCTTATCATCCCCTTCTCTTTTAAAAGACATGGCAACTCGGATTTTGTGAACATCAAATATCAATGCTGTAACAAACAAGAATTTTCATTTTTTTAATACATGTAAATATTTGTCTTGTCCACCCGTCTTTACATATAATCAATGGCAGTATAAGCTAGCAATTGTGAATTTTATAGTTAGATGTAAGCATAAAACAATATTGTAGGGGTAATTACTGGTAGAACATGTTAAATCTATACCACTTTAAGTGGTAACAGTAATTGACATTTTAAAGTAATTTTTACCTGTGTGCAATACAATACAATACATACATAGAGATTGGAAACTTTGCTTACGACAAAGGCACCAGTGGTTTACATGCATTTTTTTCTGCTTCTTTTAAGTATAGATACAATAAAACATGTTTTATAACGAACCATCCTCGATATTCCAGGGGTTGCGATCATTTATGATCTCTACACCCCTGGACTATCTTATAGTAAAACTTGAGGCAACAGAGTAGAACAGGTAATTTAGTCATTTGATGTACATCAAAAGAGCCGTATAACATTACACTGTGGTTGACTGTGAGGCTTTGATGTTAGGCGTCGCTCTCTCTGAAGTCTTCAAAGGAAATCTTTGCTAACCTGTGGTTGGTCAAATGTTTTCTGCTGAGCTGCCTTCAATTTCACTATGAGATAGTCCAGGGGTGTAGAGATCGTAAGTGATCGGAACCCCTGGAATATCGAGGATGATAATGAACATGCTTACAATGAATTTGTGGGATTTACCCATTAACACAGAAATTTCCAATCCCAATAGTGCCTATAGGATGTCTGCAATGTGTATAACAACTATACTTATAATGAAATGATTTTTTTCTGTCCATATTTCATTCATTCTTGATACTCCAGGGGTTACTATCACTGATGTAATATCCACCCCTAGACTATATCATAGTAAAGCTGAAGGCAACAGAAGGCTCAGGTAATTTAATCATTTGATATTCATCAAATGAATTGTATAACGGTACTCTGTGAATGACTGTGTTGCTTTGAAATTGGGTGTCACTCTCACTGTAATCTTCAAAGGAATTAAAGTCTCTGCAGGCCTGTGTTTGGTCAGGGTGTTTTTCTCCTGGACTGTCTCCAGTTTAACTATGAGATAGAGTATGGGTGGAAATTACGACAGTGATAGTAATGCCTGTATTATCAATAATGAGGTTCTTTATTATGAAAGCAAATTGGGGTCATTTTGGTAGAAGAAAAAAAATTTGCATTATTACATGAAACTTTGGTGTAATTAGGCAAAACTTTTGGCATTTTTACGCGAAACTTCGGCATTTGGCGATATTATGCAAAACTTGGCATTATTACACGAAACTTTTGGTGTTATTATGCGAAACTTTTGGCGTTATTATGCATAACTTTGGCGTTATTCTGCGAAATTTTTGCATTATTATGCGAAAAACACCATTTATAATTACATAGTTTGAGTCCTCGGAAGCCACATTTTGATTCCAGATGCCACATCTAATATGAAAAAGCAAGAACTTTGTCATCTATACACATAAAGTTGAGGAATGCTGAAGTACACTTAAAATAAATGTTGAAACATTGTTTAAATCTGAAAACTGTTTCCATCTTGTTAATTCCAATTGATTTAGATAATGCTTTACAGCTTTTTTATATTTTGAGTGAACTTAAGCATTCCGGACAACTTCATGTGTATAGACAGAAACATATATACATAGAGATTGGAAACTCCTTCTTTGTCTATGTTGACAGGCAGAGGGACCTCCAGTTTATAGGTTTTTTTCCCTTGGCTAACTTCTTTTTAGTGTATTCCTTTAAACGTGATATTTTTGCATCAACACAAAGTTTAAACATTATATCATGGTTTGATGTGATCAGTTTTCCCAATTGATGTTATTTAATATGATTTTTGAAAGTATGAAAATGAGCAATTTTACCTGGTTTTTCCAAAATCAGGCATTCAAAACCGGAAGTGCATTTTGTTTTATTAATATATAAGTAAAAAATATTATTTTTTCTTTCCAAAATCGTACTCAAACCATCTGAAAATTACTTAACTTTTATAACATATCAAAGTTATTCTGCTGTATTTAACTATTTAAGAGTTTATCTAAAAGCCCCTAGGGACATACAGAGGTACATCTGCCTATCGTAAAAATGGCGAAGTTGCCAATCTCTATGTATATATGTTTCTGGTATAGATGACAAAGTTTTTGATCGTCCACATTAGACCTGGCTTCCGGAATCAAAATGTGACTTCTGAGGGCTCAAACAATTTCATTATATAAAGTTTTTTTCACATAATAATAATTTGTAATAATGCGAAAATTTTGCATAATAATGCCAAAGTTTCGTGTAATAATGCAAAAAGTTTAGTATAATAACGCGAAAGTTTCACATAATAAAATTTTCGCACAATTACGCCAATGTGTTTTTTCCTTCTACCAAAATGAGACCAATCGACTTTCGTACGTTATTGCTGTATTCTACTATATACGTTTCTGAAACTATGGATGTCCAATCCTACTGTAGCATTTACAAGCAAGTGATTTGTGACAGTAGAATCTGTGTTTAATTCGATTTTGGAAATTATCGACTAATTTCGTTTAACCTACTGTAGAAAATTGAAAATTTTCACAAATTTACAAACCGGATACAAACGTGTCAATAATGTCAAAATGTCTAACCGGTCTATCTAAGTTACATCACCGATACCTAAATAATGCATGACGCTTGAGTTTTCATATAGTAAAACGAAAATAGGATGGAATTTGTGAAAAACCCAGCAGCTTATAGTTGTAGATCTAGCCTAGACCTAGTGGAACTTCATTAACTGATTTTAAAACATTACAGTAACATCTTCACCAATATTGTTTTAAAATCGGGTTGAGAAATAAAATAAAATACAATTCTACTTACCCACACCTTGATGTCAAACGTTCAATAGATCCAGATTGGAAATATCGCGAGAAATTTATTACGAAACATCCGGGTCTTACCTGCGCGAACAAAGCTGCGCAGAGAAGTAATTTGTGTCATCGTCTTATTTCGGAGAAGCATCCCGTGAGCAAATTTCGGTGTTGTAAGTAACTCAAGCTAAAGAAAATGCCATAGATTCGCCATACAATATCTTCATAAATGTTCTGTCAAACGGAATACGACAATTAGTTCTCAGAAGTCCTCATATGATATATCGCCCAAAGAAAACGCCCGTAACCTCGGACGTAGTACAGCCCAAACAAGAATCGTCGGGACAGTCTGGTTTTGCCCTTTTCTGTAATTAGATTGGATAAATGCCAGTCTCATGATATTTAAAAGAAAATGCTCCCAATTAAGGGACACTACGTGTAAATAAGTCATTTTGGTAACTGTAAACTTGAAATACTGTCCCGTGTCAAGGTTGTAATGGCGATGTTTGATCGAACACCTGCTGATGAAGCGATTTGACGTCAGTTACTCTCCTTCCTCTTGTTAGTAGAATGTCATTTCGTCTAGATATTTCATGCAAAAATCTAATTCCATAATTGTAATTTCTGCCCCTGAAGGTTAAATCACAATAGCCTTATCAATTTGTGAAGATAACAGAATGTATCAGATTATTAATATTTTAATTATTTCTTGTGTTTCACCTCAAATCATTTTTTTTACCTCAAAGGATTTACAATAATGTTATTCTGTAATATCTACTGGTAAGATTGTCAGGAAATTCTGGTGCATCTGATCATACCTGTCTTGTTTTCATTTCCAGATTGATTTTGGGTGCATCGAAAGTTGTGACACATCATTAAGTGCGACATTGTTTATTACAGGATATGTACAAGTTAGGTGTTGGTGTTGTAATAATATATTTATAAACATTTACAATAATTATATTGAGGGGAAGATCATGTATAGGTCTTATAACATGGGACTCACACCTATCATACTTTCTAGTCAGTGTTTCTTCATTGAAGCAGCTGCAAAAAAATACTGAGCAGACCACTCCACCTGGTCACATTTCACTGATGACAATTAGTGAAACAAACCAGTAATCTCACTGACTGAATATTGAGTTCTAAATTTGAGCAGAAATTTTGGCTATTAAACTGTGGTTAGTGTTCCGATAACGAACCCAAAGCAAGGTTGAAGTCAATTTAAAAGTGAGACTATTAATGCACCAGTTAAAGAGATGTCAAGGATCCTTTGTCTTCTTCACAGAAACAAATATTAATCTAACTTAGTCCTGTCAAGTCAGATGTTGTTGCGAGAGATGTTAGAAAGAAGATATTGTTATTAAGAAAGAAACATAATTTAATTTCATTTTATAATGATAATGCACACATATTTTATTTATAGTTTTTAACTGGATAATTAATTATGTGCCTGTTGCTTGAATATTGTTTTTTGACCTTCATTTCTGAGTTTTATGCTATGGTCACAATGATCGGTCGCTATCTGGTGATAGTGAGTAATCCATCTTCAGCACTCCAGGGGTTCCGATATCACTCGCTCCCGGATGCTGCCTGAGAGCCTCGGCTACTGGTTGGTCATGTCAGGTGTCCAGTCAGGGACCATGCCAAAATGGCTAAAAATCATGCCAGGAGTACATCCTAAGCCTAATCAGAAGGGGTTATGACAAAACCATTAGTCAATGAAAAAAGGCTTTCTTATTTCACTATTGTATTGTTATCCTTACAGTCTTCATGTCATTTATTGTTGAATAAGGTAATAATTTCTATGCAGCATATTTTACTTACTGCAGGTTGCAAAATACAATATTAATGAAAGGAATTTTCTTCTTTTCCCAAATTCATTGAATTCATACCTTCATTAAAATATATTTATAATGGATATGTTGATTGGTCATCAATATAACTTTATAAATAACAGTGGTACAATTCATTGTAATAGATTATGTATTAAGATAATTTCAGTTTTGTACAACAAGGTCAACAAGCTATACACGTATGTTGAGTATTTTAATATTGTACCATCATTAAAATATTTTCATTTCTCTTATAGGGAATCAGAATAGTCAAGGTTCATGTTATATCAATTACTCAACAACTTTTGTCTAGGCCAAAGCAATAATTTTCAAATTTTGCCGAGTCCCAATGCCAAGAGATATGATGGGCTGTCACAGGACAGTGAAAGACATCTTATCTACATGTCACAACACTAGATCGATATCATTGACTGCTGGATTTTAACTTCATACAATATTAATGTAAAATTCAAACACAAAAATGTAAAATTCAGGCACAGACATACAAATCTACTTTGTGCTTGGTGCATTATACTTATGTGAGTTTCATGTTCCTTTATCATCCATTTATTGATTATCCTGAGTTTGTGTGCATTAGATAATTACTGAAGTATGATACTTTCCTTTCCATCACACTAAGAATGTTTATCTTGATAAGTAGTATTGATGTTGTCATCTTTAGTTTTTGTCTCGTGAAGAAGGCGAGACAAATGCTGACCTGTAGTTTTACGACGACAGTGTTTGCATTGGTTTGACAAAGTTAATGACATCCAATTGAATTACAGTTTGGTCTTTGAATTATCACTGTAATTGTAACTCTGGCTTATTTGTAAGTTGATTGAATATTATAACAAGATTATCTGTTGGTCTTTCAGGAGCTGAATTTGGAAGTGAATATTATAACAAGATTATCTATTGGTCTTTCAGGAGCTGAATTTGGAAGTTGCATTGTGTTAGTTGGAAACAGTTTATTATGGCTGGTGAAGAACAAATAGAGGTAAATAAACTAAATGTTAATCATTATCCTTAGAGTTGTGCTCTTTTATCATGTAAACAAATATGAATTTTATATTTGAAAAAAAAATGATATTCTTAAGTAGCAACATTCACATACCTGGTATCTAGTTATCTAAGTTATCAGTTTGACTGTGTTTGTTTTTCTTCACAATTGTAGTTGACGATCGCGATTATCTTTTGACCTTATTGTGATTGATGCACTTGATTTGACACTACATCATCCTTTGTATTGTTATGTAGATAATAATTATGTGATCATCATTTTGTCTTATTTCAGTGTCCACTATGTATGGAACCGTTAGAAATTGACGATATCAATTTCTTTCCTTGCACATGTGGGTACCAGGTAAGTAACAAACTGATATCAATATTTACCTGGTATATTGCATGGGCTTTTATTTTTACAGACAAAACATTCGAGTAGGACAGGATATTAAATGAATTAAATTTTGTGACTGTATGAGAGTGTTATTCACTCATTGCATAACGTTCACATATTATATTTACATGACCACACCAATGCAGTTGCAACATTATCATCTCCACAAAAGAAATACTACCTTTATCAGTAAACGCTCACTTGAAATCTTTAACTATCAGAAACTAATAAGTATGAGTTGTGCGTTTAATTAAGAAGCATGCTTTACCTGCTTAGATTAACTTGTACATATTACTACAGTCATTGAATGATGAACTTTAAAAATACAGAATTGTGTTTCTGTTTTAATGTAAATTTATCAATTTTTATACATATATGATTGTAATATAATAGAGATATATGATTTACTATTGTGATTATAAGGAATCTTAAAGCAGATACTATATTTAAATCTTAAAACAATTTACTTCTGTTTGATTTCATGGTGGAATTTTCAGTCACCTGAAAATCAATTGACATCATTGTGATTTAGTTAAGTAACATTTACCTCTTGCTTGACATTCCAGATTTGCAGATTCTGTTGGCATAGAATCAGAACAGATGAAAATGGGCTGTGTCCGGCTTGTAGAAAGGTAAATTGTGAAGATAACAAAAACTGTCAATGGTGATACATGGTATAGTTGTATCGTACATAACTGGGTTTGTAGTTTGATAAACATAGTCTTGCAATCTATTTTGATAGTATAATATAAAGTTAGCACCTTCCTATTAGCAGATATGAAAGTGATTGGAAATCCTGAAAAAGGCCTTACACAATGAATTTTCTGCCTCAATATGGAATTTGAGATTAAAAGCACTTCTTGTTACAATCACAACAAATATTTTGCAATTTCTTAACCCTAGTTAAAAACTTCTAAGAAGACAAGGTTATGATTACCATACATGGGTTGGTTTCTTTTATATTCAGCAATATCCAGAGGATCCAGCAGTGTTCAGACCCCTCACGGATGATGAGTGAGTATCTCTCCCTACTGATGTGACACTGTAATGTTTACAGCTCAATACACTTGTAATCTCCCTATATAGAGCCCCTGTATTGCAGCACAAATTTATTAGTCTTAAAGTTTCTGCTATTATTTGCTATAGAGACTTTTCAGCTGAATTCTCTAAAGCTAAAGAATATTTATGAAACAGGTCACTGTAATATTAGCATGTGTAGTACAGTATATTGGTATGATTAAGACATTAATTTCCTGTTGTTATTGAATTAACTATTCGTTTAGGCATGCTCTCATAGAATGTTCTCAATATAGACTACAAAGAATCAAAAAGGAAAGAAAACAGAAAGACTTACAGAGGAAACAGAAAGCAGCAGAAAACAGAAAACATTTAGCAAATGTCAGGTGAGTAA
Source organism: Argopecten irradians (assembly GCF_041381155.1). Taxonomy (NCBI): domain Eukaryota; kingdom Metazoa; phylum Mollusca; class Bivalvia; order Pectinida; family Pectinidae; genus Argopecten; species Argopecten irradians. The sequence continues at coordinate 5,951,503 of NC_091141.1, forward strand.
TTGGATTCATTAAATAAATTAAATGGTAGCTATTTGTTATATGTTCTGTTGTATACATTAAATTATACTTCAATGATATTTTAATACTGTATTCATTTGATATTATTTAGTTGTAAATATGTGAATTATTTCTAAAATGTGGTGGATGGCACCATGGAAAAAAAACATTTCCCTTGTAATACTGCAGTTTTTCCTTGTGATAAGAATTATAATGTAAATAGAAGGAGATGAAGTTTCATGGAAACGTTTTACTCAATAGTTGTGAACCTACACAAGTATTCTTTTATATTGAAGATAAATATCAAATATTTATATATGTTTATTTCAGAGTTGTTCAGAGAAATCTGGTATTTGTTGTTGGTCTTTCCAAAAAATTAGCAGAGCCAGAAGTGTTAAAAAAGCATGAATATTTTGGAAAATTTGGGAAAATTCATAAGGTCGTCATCAATCAAAGTACTTCCTATGCAGGGGCACAGGTAATGCTGATGTCATGATAATAAACTCTCTAGAGTTACATAGTTGACTTAGAATAAGAATCGAAATTCAATTTAATAGTAGATAAGTTCAGAATAAAAAATATGAAATTAAAGGTTTTCATTTTCATGCAAAATGATCTGTGACAAGTTAAGTGGTGAAATTTTGAAAAAAGATATTTTCATGAATATTTAAAGCTAATAATTATAATGATTTTTCCTATCAATAAAGGAAAAATTGTATTTGACTTTTACATTTATGATTTAATTAAAATTTAACAAAAAATGAAATATTTTAAAGATCTTTTAACCAATAACAGCATTTAATATTAGATTTCTACAACTAAGCGTAAATCTTAATGAAACAAAATCCAGTAGAAAAAAAATATAAAAGAAACGATTTAGCATGACTTAGGTAGCCAAAACACTTCCTCAAAATCAGCTTAATTTTGTTTGATATAATTTTGCAGGGTCCAAGTGCTAGTGCTTATGTAACATACCATCGTTCTGATGATGCTCTTCGTGCTATATTGGCTGTTAACAATGTACATGTCGATGGAAGAACATTGAAGGCTTCATTGGGTACAACTAAATACTGTAGTCATTTTCTTAGGGGTGCACAATGCCCTAAGCAGGTAGGTTTAGTGAACAAGATTAGTTACATATCTTAACTAGCTTTGAGAAATTGTCAATAGTAAGTGCAACTGTTGATTATAATTATCATCTGTACAATATAAGTTAATTCACTGTTTGCTAAGAAATGGGCTTTAAATAATTCAGTTAGTCCTATTGCATGCAATGTTAAATTTTTATAATGCCTCTATTCTGTTTTATCAGTAAGATGTATTTGATTTGTATTTTTAGGATTGCATGTATTTACATGAACTTGGTGAAGAAGCAGCAAGCTTTACTAAAGAAGAAATGCAAGTTGGGTAGGTTACATATCTAGTAGGACATTATGTAGAATATCTGTCATAAGAAATTTACTGTGGTCTTGTGATTTAATGAGTAAACTTTACTAAAACCTTTATGAACAAAGGGGTCAGTGCAAACATATACAAAGTAAGATTTTACATTAACAACACTTACTAGTGTCAGTCTTACCAGCACATTAAGGAATTTTTTGTATAAAGTTTTCAAAGGTCATGGGATATCTAATGTTTATAAATAAAGTCTTAATATTTTCCACTTTAATAAATCTTCAAAGTGACCCTGTCATAGCCCAATCTTATTGACATTTTTTTTGTTTTCAGCAAACATCAAGAGTATGAACAAAAACTGCTTGAATCGTTCATGAACTCCCAAAATACTGCAAACAATCACGTCACAGGAACAAACAGTAAAACTATACCAACAAGGTAAATGATTTCAACTCCTGAAGTTTGTCATTTGTTTTTAAAAATTACATCATTTCCTCTGAAATGCTCATAGACATCACTATAAAGGTCTTCCAGCACAGAACAGATAATTTTGCAATGTTCTACTAAAGAATATATCAGTGACAACTCTATAACAGAAGTAAATTGTTCCATGAGACATGGTACTCTTGAGAAGAATATATCAGTGACAACTCTATAACAGAAGTAAATTGTTCCATGAGACATGGTACTCTTGAGAAGAATATATCAGTGACAACTCTATAACAGAAGTAAATTGTTCCATGAGACATGGTACTCTTGAGAAGAATATATTAGTGACAACTCTATAACAGAAGTAAATTGTTCCAGTAGACATGGTACTCTTGAGAAGTAGTGACAACTCTATAACAGAAGTAAATTGTTCCATGAGACATGGTACTCTTGAGAAGAATATATTAGTGACAACTCTATAACAGAAGTAAATTTGTTCCATGAGACATGGTACTCTTGAGAAGAATATATTAGTGACAACTCTATAACAGAAGTAAATTGTTCCATGAGACATGGTACTCTTGAGAAGAATATATCAGTGACAACTCTATAACAGAAGTAAATTGTTCCATGAGACATGGTACTCTTGAGAAGAATATATTAGTGACAACTCTATAACAGAAGTAATTGTTCCATGAGACATGGTACTCTTGAGAAGAATATATTAGTGACAACTCTATAACAGAAGTAAATTGTTCCATGAGACATGGTACTCTTGAGAAGAATATATCAGTGACAACTCTATAACAGAAGTAAATTGTTCCATGAGACATGGTACTCTTGAGAAGAATATATTAGTGACAACTCTATAACAGAAGTAAATTGTTCCATGAGACATGGTACTCTTGAGAAGAATATATTAGTGACAACTCTATAACAGAAGTAAATTGTTCCATGAGACATGGTACTCTTGAGAAGAATATATCAGTGACAACTCTATAACAGAAGTAAATTGTTCCATGAGACATGGTACTCTTGAGAAGAATATATTAGTGACAACTCTATAACAGAAGTAAATTGTTCCATGAGACATGGTACTCTTGAGAAGAATATATTAGTGACAACTCTATAACAGAAGTAAATTGTTCCATGAGACATGGTACTCTTGAGAAGAATATATCAGTGACAACTCTATAACAGAAGTAAATTGTTCCATGAGACATGGTACTCTTGAGAAGAATATATTAGTGACAACTCTATAACAGAAGTAAATTGTTCCATGAGACATGGTACTCTTGAGAAGAATATATCAGTGATGAGACAACTCTATAACAGAAGTAAATTGTTCCATGAGACATGGTACTCTTGAGAAGAATATATCAGTGACAACTCTATAACAGAAGTAAATTGTTCCATGAGACATGGTACTCTTGAGAAGAATATATTAGTGACAACTCTATAACAGAAGTAAATTGTTCCATGAGACATGGTACTCTTGAGAAGAATATATTAGTGACAACTCTATAACAGAAGTAAATTGTTCCATGAGACATGGTACTCTTGAGAAGAATATATCAGTGACAACTCTATAACAGAAGTAAATTGTTCCATGAGACATGGTACTCTTGAGAAGAATATATCAGTGACAACTCTATAACAGAAGTAAATTGTTCCATGAGACATGGTACTCTTGAGAAGAATATATTAGTGACAACTCTATAACAGAAGTAAATTGTTCCATGAGACATGGTACTCTTGAGAAGAATATATCAGTGACAACTCTATAACAGAAGTAAATTGTTCCATGAGACATGGTACTCTTGAGAAGAATATATAGTGACAACTCTATAACAGAAGTAAATTGTTCCATGAGACATGGTACTCTTGAGAAGAATATATCAGTGACAACTCTATAACAGAAGTAAATTGTTCCATGAGACATGGTACTCTTGAGAAGAATATATTAGTGACAACTCTATAACAGAAGTAAATTGTTCCATGAGACATGGTACTCTTGAGAAGAATATATCAGTGACAACTCTATAACAGAAGTAAATTGTTCCATGAGACATGGTACTCTTGAGAAGAATATATCCATGACTACCTGAAGTGACAACTCTATAACAGAAGTAAATTGTTCCATGAGACATGGTACTCTTGAGAAGAATATATTAGTGACAACTCTATAACAGAAGTAAATTGTTCCATGAGACATGGTACTCTTGAGAAGAATATATTAGTGACAACTCTATAACAGAAGTAAATTGTTCCATGAGACATGGTACTCTTGAGAAGAATATATTAGTGACAACTCTATAACAGAAGTAAATTGTTCCATGAGACATGGTACTCTTGAGAAGAATATATCAGTGACAACTCTATAACAGAAGTAAATTGTTCCATGAGACATGGTACTCTTGAGAAGAATATATTAGTGACAACTCTATAACAGAAGTAAATTGTTCCATGAGACATGGTACTCTTGAGAAGAATATATCAGTGACAACTCTATAACAGAAGTAAATTGTTCCATGAGACATGGTACTCTTGAGAAGAATATATCGTGACAACTCTATAACAGAAGTAAATTGTTCCATGAGACATGGTACTCTTGAGAAGAATATATTAGTGACAACTCTATAACAGAAGTAAATTGTTCCATGAGACATGGTACTCTTGAGAAGAATATATCAGTGACAACTCTATAACAGAAGTAAATTGTTCCATGAGACATGGTACTCTTGAGAAGAATATATCAGTGACAACTCTATAACAGAAGTAAATTGTTCCATGAGACATGGTACTCTTGAGAAGAATATATCAGTGACAACTCTATAACAGAAGTAAATTGTTCCATGAGACATGGTACTCTTGAGAAGAATATATTAGTGACAACTCTATAACAGAAGTAAATTGTTCCATGAGACATGGTACTCTTGAGAAGAATATATTAGTGACAACTCTATAACAGAAGTAAATTGTTCCATGAGACATGGTACTCTTGAGAAGGATAGTGCCATTAATAGCTTATCTTTGAATCATTCTTATCGAAAATTATGAAAATTGTTTAACTAGCATTGAAAGGATGATGAAATGACATAAATTTATTTTCTCCTTTACTTCCTAAAATTATACTTTACAATATTTTGTTTATTTTCAAAAAGAAAAAAGGCGACGTCGCCTATCCCGGTTAGTCAGACGCCACCATCAGGGACGCCTCCACAACAACCAGTTTCGACGTCAGAACAGATCCAACAGCAACAGACACCTCCTAACAACACACCGCCACAGAACTCACAACCTATCCCAAACACAGCCAACAAAGACGCATGGCCGTCACTACAGACGGGGCGGTCAGAACAACGTCTAACAAATGGTAACAGACCTAACCCACAGAAACCTGACACACAGACAGTATCCAACCATAACAGAGCCCCAGGCCATCACAAAGCTCGCACAAAGACAGAGTCCGACATAGAAAACAAGTAAGTTTCTTCCTCCATTTCTAACTTGTTAAAACACTCTTTTTGGTGTTAAGTTACAAGTTCAAAGTTGTTTTATTGTCTTAGAGCTAGGTAAACGTCATCCTCCATATTCTAGGTGTATCAATGTTGCTTTGTCTACCCCTGAAAATGCCATAAAAAGAAGTATGTATGGTTAAGTGCCCTAATTTCATCAGGGACCTGTTTTTGTCATGTTTACAATTTTGCTTATATCTCATGAACTATGGCAAGATTTCATAAAGATTGTCGTCTGCCAAAGCAGATTTGATCAAGTAAGATTTGTCTTGCTTAAAAGGTAGTGTGTGCTAAAACCAAGTTATTTTATAAAAACAATGTAGCAATATACGCCAAAACGAAGGTATTTTCGTAAGTCTATTTTGAATGAAACTTTAAAACCCTATCGTCAGGATTTGACTGTCCATATGCACTGATCAGCAGTATGTCTTCAAAGCACCAGAAGTCAAGTGTCTGATCTTATGATTTATAGCCCAGATTTTGGTTTATTACGAAATATTTTGGCGATTCAACTTACCCGAAATTTTTGGTGCAGTACTGTTGAAAACATAATGTTAATCAATGTAAAACAGGTGTTCTCCACTTTCCATGACCAATAGGTGTAAAGATTTAAAATTTATGTAATAACAAGAAATTTTCAGCTTAAACACAATTTTACAAGCGCCTGCTGCTCAACATTTATTTGGAATGACCTCAATTTTAGTAACAAGCGAAACAGCCCTCCCTGATAAAAATAGGTCCCTATTGTGTCGGCCATCACCCAGCGACCGACGGGTAGAAATTTTCCGTATTGCGATGTATAAATAACGAATTGCTGACAACTTGTTGTAGACGTAAGACAAAATGTTATAAGTTTGTTGATAAATCTGGTATATTTTTAGCCCACCATCATCAGATGGTAGGCTATTCAAATCGCTTTTTGTCCGTCTTCCTTCCGTTCGTCCATTAATAATTCTTGTTATCACTATTTCTCAGAAAGTACTGAAGGGATCATTCTCAAATTTCACATGTAGTTTCCCCTAGGGCCCTAGTTGTGCATATTGCATTTTGGGACTGCTCAGTCAACAAAATGGCCAACCAGCCGCCATCTTGGATTTTGATAGTTACCACTATTTCTCAGAAATTACAGAAGGGATCTCTCTCAAATTCAATTAGTAGGTTCCCCTTGGGTCATAATTGTGCATAATGTCTTTTGGGACTGATTGGTCAACAAGATGGCCTTCCAGTCGCAATCTTGGATTTTATCATTGAAGTTTTTTACTGCTATTTCTTAGAAAGTACTGAAATGATCCTTCTCAAATTTTATATGTAGGACATGTTTCAAAAAGTTTGAAAAGCAGGGAAAAGATCCCTCTTTCCATTGTTAGATATAGATCATTCTTTGGTGGATGCCAAGATCCCTCTGGGACCTCTTGTATTTCTTGCTGGTTTGTTGATATCCGAAAGGATTTGATTACCCTGACGAATATATTGGTTCTTCAAAGGTTATTAATTTTGATGCTTAAAATTAAAATTCACTTCTACTATAAATTTGTATCTTCTTTTGCAGTGCCCTACACAATGCAATAGACAAACCAACAGACACCTCAGTGAAGTCAGATATGCCAACAGTATCTTCCCCACAGAGTACACCGTCCGTGGGAACAGGGTCCCCCGTGTCTCTACCCCCAGGGCTATCAACATCAACCCACAGTAAAGCTCCATTAGGGGCACAACTGTCCGCCAGACTGATGGCTAACCCGGGCCTCAAGCCTATACTATTTGACAACCCAGCCCAAAGTCTTTCATTATTCAGTAATGGCAATGGCTTTCATGGCAAACGATTCCAAAAATTACCTGTGCCTACAGCACCAGCAGGTTGGTTTCAAATAAGTGTCACCTGTACAGAAATATTTGTGAGACTGATGGCATCAGTTTAGAAGTATCTGTAAGGCTGATGGAATAGGATATATATTTGAAATATTATTATAATTGCCTATTATCTCTGTCAAAACTACATGGGGATTTTTCAATTTGAAAATATGTCAAAACAATAGCATAGTAACAATTTACGTTTCAAAAATTGAGGAGTTTGATTTGAAAACATGAAAGTGATAGGGATTAGCTAGTACTTTGGCAATAACATACTGTTGGTATAAAAAAAAAGATAGCAAAATTGTATGCAGTTTTTTGATAATAAAGCATTAAATAGCAGATTAGTGAAAGTCATTTTGATATTGAGATTGATAAAAGAAACCTTGTGAAAATTGTGATTAATCAAGAGATCTCTTGCATATGCACAAATATACTAGTTATTTACTAGATAGTTATAGCAAAATTTATTGATTTAAATGCTATGTATTTTACAGAAGTTCCAGAGCCAGTTTCAACCCCAGAAATTGCAGAGTCAATCCAAGTCACAAGCTGTACCGATTGGCAAGCTGCGTTTGGGTTTGGGCCAAAAACCAGAGACTTGCCAGATGATGATTTAGGTAGGATTATCTCCCTTGCATTGTAGTTTAGTAGACAACAATTTTAGCTGTTTGAATAAAATCTGTACGCAGAAACTCAACTACCTATTCATAGAATTAATGTAAAGGGAATTATTTGTCTGCAAGGAGTCCAGAGATGCAGTTATAGTGTGTGCTGCCCTGGTTCTCTCAAATGTTTTGTGAACCCTCACATGTTTTATCTGTAAACAGTTATTTGATTCACAAAACAACCTATCTGTGCAGTGAAAGTTTCTAAAAGCACCAGGTCAATCTTTTTGGTTGTATCCAATCCGTAAAAATTCTGACTTTAAACAGTGGCAGTTCCACGATCCTGTTCCCAGCCTACATGCTATGTCAACATGCTATATACAAAGTCATAGGAGTTAATCTAAGTTTGTCAAAATGCATTTTGATAGGTAGAAAATTATTTATTGTGTCACTGTGTATTGGATAATCAAGTTTTCTATAATTTCAAAAACCATGAAGATGACAGCAGTGAATTTTATTTTTGTGCAGGTTTTGATCCTTGGGATGAGTCATCTAAAGGTTTGGCAGACTTATTAGAGAAGGAAAATGGTATCAGCCAAACTCACAGACCAAACTATTCAGATCAAAATAACCGCTCTAACCACCAACCCCAAAGTTTGCCACCAGGCTTTTCATTAAGTCAGCTACAGCAACAACAACAGCAACAGATGCACCATCCCGCATTTCTAAGACCTGGTAGGTTGAATTTAAATCATACCATATTTGTCTCATTGAGCACCCTCATCCACGAAACCTTAAATAATCTTTATCAAATGTAGCTGAGAATAGGAGTACAGTAAAACATGTTTATGACCAACCAATGGGGACCATAAAAGTCACTATACTATAAACATAGTTTGTTATACACAAAGTATATAATCTGTTAGGAACCTTAACAGGAATGAAAAGTAGTATGTTACAGCCACGCATTTGTTGTAAGTGTGGACATTAAAAGCATGTTTTACTATACTTCACTTTGTCAAAATTTTAAATGTAACTGGTCCTGTCCCTCAATTTTCAAACTCTTGGTGACTGTTTGTAACTTGTTGCAACTAATTTTATCAATGTTGGTTCTGTGTGTTTTAATTGCTTTAATTATCCCCTGCTTTCTCGGAAACGGGGGATATTAATTTGGGTTTGTCTGTCTGTCTGTAACACTTCATTTCTGTGCAATAACTGCAACAAATGTAAACCGATTTTCTTCAAACTTAGTAACAAAGTTAAATGCCTTAAGGACTCAGCCAAGTCCAATCACGACTTTCAATGGACCTTATTTAGCGGAGTTATGGCCCTTTGCTTAAATTAATAAAAAAAAAAGTCAGTTTCTGCCGCTTCCATACAAAAACTTTAATAAATATTAACCGATTTTCTTCAAACTTGGTAACAAGGTCAAATGCCTTAAGGGCTAGGCCAATGTCGATTGCCACTTTTGGCCGACATAATGTACTAAATACGTCATTTTCTGCCATTCCCTATGCAATAATTGTAATAAATGTAAACCAATTTTCTTAAAAGTTAGTATCAAAGCTAAACGCCTTAAGAGCTCAGCCAAGTTTAATAGTCACTTTCAGCGGACATTATTTTACACATTTTACTTCCGAATAAGACTTCAGTTTATTTTTTCATGTTTCAACCAAGGTTAAACCTAACCTCACTAATGTTTACCTACAATATATCCTGAAAGCGGGGGAAGGAAATTCCACGAATTAGCTTGTTAATACATGCTGTTGTTTATTTGTTTAGATATAGGAAACAATGGAATGCTAGGTTTTATACAGCCAAATATGCCTCCGCCTAACTCCTACCACAGTATGTTTGATGAAGGGAAAGAACAAAATCATGTTAATGCTCAGGTATGGTATGTTCAAACTGTCCTGTTACATCATCCTTAATGTTTAAGGGGTTATTATCACTACTTTGATATCCACCTGTGGACTATGTCACAGCAAAACTGAAGGCTCTGATATAACAGACGAGACAGATAATTTTGTCCTTTAATGCTTTGATTAGCTTAACGTCCTATTAACAGCCAGGGTCATTTAAGGACGTGCCAGGTTTGTTGGTGGAGGAAAGCCGGAGTACCTGGAGAAAAACCACCAACCAGCGGTCAGTACCTGGCAACTGCCCCACATGGGATTCGAACTCGCGACCCAGAGGTGGAGGGCATGTGGTAATATGTCGGTACATCTTAACCACTCGGCCACCGTGGCACATCAAAAGAATCAAATAAGTGTACACTGTAATCTCCAAAGGTGTAGGCCTGTGATTGGTCAGTTGTTGTCTCCTGAAATGCCTTCAATATTGCTATGACATTGTCAAGATTGTAGTATTAAGGATATTTAGACATATACAAAGTACTTTTGATGAAAATTATAGAATTTTACAAACAAATGATGGTTTGGATATATCTGACTTCATTACGCTTGTTAGTTTCTATAAACCAACTTGGAAAATAAGAAAAAAGAATTATAAATTGCCATGAAAATGTTTCAACACGGCACAGCAGAAACATATATAAAGTTAGTTAATATTGCAGAAATAACTTGTCTTTTAAAATTCATTAGGCATGAAAATTAGGTGGCAAATTAGGTAGATTATTTAACAATGAACTTTAGTCCTTTGATCAGTAACTATTCTGTAATGTCAATATGCTAGTAAAGTGTAGAATTGTTAAAAATGGGCGTTTTAATACCAATAGATTTCATCTTTTCAGCGAGATGTGTTCAACACAAAAGATTGGCAAGATGGTCTGCGAGCATTATTGCCAAATATAAATATTAGTTTTGGTGCAGCACAGCAAGCAAATAACCCAATGTCTACACACACTTCCTTACATAGTCAACAGCAACAAAAAAGTAAGTATTTAAGTAAGTAAAATATTGATTTGTTAAATGATCAAATTGTGATCTGTGAATGTCTTCTGAAATGGAGAACAATAAACTATTTCATATAATTGGTGAGTGATATTTCTATAGATCATGGACCTTTGCTGAGATCCAAATGGTTTTATACCACCCTGGTCAAGTTAAGTAAAACCTGAATGGAGGAGACAATTATTTATTATACCAGAGTGGATTAACACCATATGGACTGAATGACTAGATTTAAGAGGGCTAACTTTTCTAACTGGAAACAATCGGTTTTTTAGCCTGTTAGTGTTAGCTGTTGTAATATCTACATAGAGTCCTTCTTTGATATCATCCGTGCCATTAGCTACATATTTTGGTAAATGTTATTCTATACCATAAGTTGTGTCGTTATTGATTGATTGAATAGTTGAATGAGTTTGTGTAAACACATTGATTGTTATTTTGAATTTGACAGGCTCAGTGTTATCGTCAGACAGTCCGCCACATTGGCTGAAGTCTATCCACCAGCTTACAGATATAGAAGGAAGTCACACAAACAGCCAAAACCACAGACTACCTTTCGTGCAACAGTTCCCAATCAGAAGTAGGTTTTGGTAAAAATATCAACTTCTTAACATGTCCTAACTTTGTCCTAATATATTGAAAAGAATCGGTGGTTCTTGTAATAATAGGGTATAATGTAATAGTTATTTGTTCCTTACTACAAAAATTCTGAAACCTCAGAGACCATTCTTCTACTTCTAGAATACAATCTCCAATCACTAGATTTGTAGCTCTTTAGTTTCTGCAAGCTCTTCCATCTATGAAGTGGAAGATTATCTTAGAAAACTGTTTCTTTGATGAGCAAAGATCGAGTTGGCCTTTGGATCAATTAGATGTTGCATATGTCACTGATAGCTATTTGTGTCTTTCTAAAAACATTGTTGAATTGCTTATCAATTTTCTTGAAACAAAAATAAATCTTAATTTTCTGTAAAGTGTTGGGCTTGTGCCATTGTAAGCAATGTTAACTTGTTCAAAAACCATGTATGTAAATAGAGTTTGTGAATGTATACTGTTTTCTTTTACAGACACAGGCTGGCCCACACAGACACAGACTCCTCCCCCGGGCTTTCAGTCATCTATCAGACCTCCCACACACCCCACAGAACCACACAAAATTTCTGAAGGTAACTCATTCAAATTTTCTTGAGTCAATGGGACTAATTCATAAACCTGTTAACGTTTGTACGGGACTATTGTTTCAATTGGTGATGGAATGACGTCAAAGATGATAACCCGCTGTAACATCTTTTTAGCGGGAACATTACAAAGAGTTACGTTCCATCACCACTGGAGATATTAGTCCAGCACCAACATTATCATGAATCACATGGTACGTGAATAAGTCCCATTGCATTTCTTATTCATTTTACAGATTCTCAAGTTATACCAAATGATGTGAAAAGATAAATGTAAAGATTTTACTGGCCAAGGGATAAAGGTGTTTTGTTTTGAAAGTAGATTATGGAAATGGGAATTTTGGAAGGTTTACTTCATTGTTGATAATCTTTATTGAACTAGTCATCAGAAGGTTTTATGTTAAGTTTGTGTTGTTTGTTTATATTTGCAGGTTTACAGTAGCTTTAATCTCCAGTGACAGACAGAAGACAAAGACGTTTCTTTTTTTTATTTCTACAAAATCAACGTTCATTGCTATCTTCAGCTCTGTGGCAACTTGATTTATTGATGGACACGCAGGAATTTTAGGCATAACTTCAGCCAGAGCACTGGTTACTTTTATGTGTTTATTTATTTTTGTGACGTTTGAATTATTTGTGTATAGGCAAAGGTTCGATATTGAACATTGGAAATATTTTGGATCCTTGAAGCAACAAAAGATGCAAATCAACAATGGAATATAGCATTATTGAATGTTGTTGAAGTTACATATAACAATTGAAGAGGTTTGCTCCTATTAACATTTTACCCGATATTTCATAATCAAATTATATGGTAGATATCTTTTGTCATTCAAAAAGAAAATTACTGTGAAGCTTCGAAACTTAGTTTTGTGCACTTTTGATTACTTAATGTGATGTTTTCTTACTATATACAAATGGTTTAGATAATTGGTTCCAAGGAAGTCACAGTCATAGGAGCATATAAAGTGTTTATAAAAGTGCGGAAATGCAAAAAAATAATTGTGTGTACAAAGAATGTGATTTTTCCTCTTTGCAGAGGTCTTTCTCTTATTGAACAATATTTATGACAAACAATGTCAGATGTGATCTGAAGGTTTATTAGTCGAGAGATTTCCTCTTTTTGCTGATAGGATCAATCACATCCTCGGCTAAAATAAATTGAATTGTATCAAAAGAAAAGCTATATATATAGCTAAGTACTTGGAGTAATGTCGGTATTATAAGAGATTTTTATACGGCTTGTAAAATGTACATTAGGGCATTCAAAACAGTTATTACTGGATTTTAAATATCATCCTTATTTAGTGCTTTATTTAATGTACATGAGAGTGATTATTTAGTAAGAATGACAGTCGTTACATTTTTACCAGCCTCAACTTCAGATATCCTTTAAAGATGTGTATTTATGTAATGTTTTTAAGTTGTATAAACATCGGCAAAACAAGTTTGTGTGTTCTGTGGCCATGTATGTGAACAATGTCATAATTCTGATTGATTTGTGATTATTTTCTCGATACAACAAAAGGAAATCTACAGATGAATTGCTATCCTGATAATACAATATCAGTCTTTATACATTACCAATGGTTGTGTGCTCCTGCTGTCCATCAAAATCAAGCTGTCACTTACTGACTATGATTCAACAGATACCATGTTCAAAGGCACCAGTTTAGGACCATGTCTTAAAAACCAAACTTTAAGTATGTATCTTTTCTTAACTATGGGTGTGTTGGGTTTTTTATCAGATTCAACTTGCATAATCTTAAAATTACACAATATAAAAATCAGAAGTTGTAATCCATTGAAATGTCAATCTTCTTCATTATTGAAATTACTTGCATAAAATATATATTGGTTTACACAAGAAATTTGGAAAATTGAAATTGGAAAAAAATGTTAAGTGTTAGAATTAATTAATTTTATGTACAAAGTCCTGTCTGATGTGCCAAATTTCTATCGTGTCATGTTTTTCTTAGGAATAGAACTTTTGACTTCATCTCATTTCTTCATTAAACTTGGTCAATTTTCACCAAGTTAAAGACTTTTTGACCCCACAACATTGTATTTATTATTTCCAATATTCCAAGGTATGTCTTAAAATCCTACACACAACGGTAGCTTGCACGCTACCTTCTTGAATTATATTAGACAAATTATATATGCAGACAGTTTGTCAGAAATAGATATGTTGTGCAACTATTGAAATTATTGAACAGTTCTGTCACCTGAATTTAAGTGACTTGATGAGACTAGGGACGAGGAATTCAGATGAAAGGCTGTGCATTTGAGCCCTCTGCGTTATTTCCCATATCACACATGATTTTAAGCTTTACAAGTATGTTATAATGATTATTACAAGGAAACCCATAGCTTAACCTAAACATTGTGCAAATTGTTAGAATTTTGGCCTGCCATCTCCACGTTATGTAGCATTCTAAAGAATTATACAAAACTGAAGAAAAGTGGTGATTTTATTTGCCAAAAATGAACAGGCTAACCATTTTATGCATGGTACCATTGACAAGTTACAGCCTACATTGGTATGAACTTAACATGAGGATAATAAAAGTATTAATGAAGTAAATCGGTTTTCTTATTGTATATCATAATGAAGTTTTGAAAATCAGAGATGCCAGAGGTAACTTGGTTGCAAATATTAATTCAAACTAGTAATGGATGATTATCTATCAAACTAGTCATCTGTCCCAAAGGGTTAGGATGACCTATTGTCATCATGCACCGTCCGTCGTCATGCGCCTACGTAAACTTTTCATTCAAACGACCTCTCCTCAAGAACCTTAAGGCCACGGATACTCATATTGGATCTGCAGCATGCTGAGATGAAGGGCTACCAAATTTCTACAAATGAATGACCTTAACCTTCATTCAAGGTCACAGGGGTCAAATAGGTTAAAATCACAAAATGAATTCTTGTGAATAACTAAGAAGACTAGAGACCTGTAATTGGGCCTGTGACATGCTGGGAGGAAGGGCTACCAAGTTTGTTCAAATGAATAACCTTGATCTTCAATCAAGGTCACAGGGGTCAAATAGGCTAAAAAAATTAAACAACTACCGGTATGTATTGTGCTATTAGTCAGATGACCTTTAAGGCCCATGGGCCACTTGTTCCTTCTAACCCTCTGCCTATAAACCATTATGATAAAACTACATGTGAAGTCTTTTGTTCAGTTTTCAATACAAATGTATATAAAACCTTAAACCCATCATTTTGATACGTTACCAATATTGAGTTTTGAAAGATAGCTAAATTATATAGCAGTAACCTTGTCGATATGCGTCAATCCCTTCAAGAAAAGTCCTTTAAGAATTGTCTGAGAAAAAGCAGTATAGCTAACTTACTAAATTGTCATACTTGAAGATGTAGGTCACCTGTCGACATCCTTGTCAGATTGGTCCTTAGAATGTACTACGGACACCCAAAGGAAGACGTAGGTCACCTGTCGACATCCTTGTCGGATTGGTCCTTAGAATGTACTACGGACACCCAAAGGAAGACGTAGGTCACCTGTCGACATCCTTGTCAGATTGGTCCTTAGAATGTACTACGGACACCCAAAGGAAGACGTAGGTCACCTGTCGACATCCTCGTCAGATTGGTCCTTAGAATGTACTACGGACACCCAAAGGAAGACGTAGGTCACCTGTCGACATCCTCGTCAGATTGGTCCTTAGAATGTACTACGGAACACCCAAAGGAAGACGTAGGTCACCTGTCGACATCCTCGTCGGATTGGTCCTTAGAATGTACTACGGACACCCAAAGGAAGACGTAGGTCACCTGTCGACATCCTTGTCAGATTGGTCCTTAGAATGTACTACGGACACCCAAAGGAAGACGTAGGTCACCTGTCGACATCCTTGTCAGATTGGTCCTTAGAATGTACTACGGACACCCAAAGGAAGACGTAGGTCACCTGTCGACATCCTTGTCGGATTGGTCCTTTGAATGTACTACGGACACCCAAAGGAAGACGTAGGTCACCTGTCGACATCCTTGTCAGATTGGTCCTTAGAATGTACTACGGACACCCAAAGGAAGACGTTTGTCACCTGTCGACATCCTTGTCAGATTGGTCCTTAGAATGTACTACGGACACCCAAAGGAAGACGTAGGTCACCTGTCGACATCCTTGTCGGATTGGTCCTTAGAATGTACTACGGACACCCAAAGGAAGACGTAGGTCACCTGTCGACATCCTCGTCAGATTGGTCCTTAGAATGTACTACGGACACCCAAAGGAAGACGTAGGTCACCTGTCGACATCCTCGTCAGATTGGTCCTTAGAATGTACTACGGACACCCAAAGGAAGACGTAGGTCACCTGTCGACATCCTTGTCGGATTGGTCCTTAGAATGTACTACGGACACCCAAAGGAAGACGTAGGTCACCTGTCGACATCCTTGTCGGATTGGTCCTTAGAATGTACTACGGACACCCAAAGGAAGACGTAGGTCACCTGTCGACATCCTTGTCGGATTGGTCCTTAGAATGTACTACGGACACCCAAAGGAAGACGTAGGTCACCTGTCGACATCCTTGTCGGATTGGTCCTTAGAATGTACTACGGACACCCAAAGGAAGACGTAGGTCACCTGTCGACATCCTTGTCAGATTGGTCCTTAGAATGTACTACGGACACCCAAAGGAAGACGTAGGTCACCTGTCGACATCCTTGTCAGATTGGTCCTTAGAATGTACTACGGACACCCAAAGGAAGACGTAGGTCACCTGTCGACATCCTTGTCGGATTGGTCCTTAGAATGTACTACGGACACCCAAAGGAAGACGTAGGTACGGACACCCAAAGGAAGACGTAGGTCACCTGTCGACATCCTCGTCAGATTGGTCCTTAGAATGTACTACGGACACCCAAGGAAGACGTAGTCACCTGTCGACATCCTTGTCGATTGGTCCTTAGAATGTACTACGGACACCCAAGGAAGACGTAGGTACTGTCGACATCCTTGTCGATTGTCCTAGAGACTGACACCAAGGAGACGTAGTCACCTGTCGACATCCTCGTCAGATAGGTCCTTGGAATGTACTACGGACACCCAAAGGAAGACGTAGGTCACCTGTCGACATCCTCGTCAGATTGGTCCTTAGAATGTACTACGGACACCCAAAGAAAGTGGATAGAGGGGCTTTGAGGGAAAGATTACTTTCTGATGAACAGTGGTATCAAACTTCAATTGTCAAAATCCAAGATGGCCACCTGTCAATCATCTTGTCTGATCGTTCCAAATCTGCACAACTATGTAAGTGTAGTGGAGTCATTTGCAGAAAAAAAGCCAATTTGATAGTACCCTTTATCCACTTAATTTGATTAAAGATCTACTACCTTTCCTAAACAAGAAAATAAATTTTCTAAAAATGCAATCATGACATAAGAAAATGTATCACAGAGGGAACCAGATTAGGGTAACTGCAGTTACGCATATCCAACATGGCGACGGTGCAAAAACACGAGAAAATCGTACTGTCTGTTCACAGAATACACGGTTATTTGTCTTGCATAACCGTCGTAGATCTTGTCTTCTAACTAATCTTCTAAATGAGTTACAAAATACACCATTTTTAGCCTTTTTTTTGCCAAAGGATTAGATATGGTTAAGGTCTTCAAAGTCTGTAATTACGTACCTAACATATTTGATAATGCTATTAGGTAATATAGCAGCAACCATTTTTATTATACATAAATTAGGCTAAATGTGAAACTTCATCAAAGTTGGCCTTTTTTATGCAGTTTTTCATTTAGTTAACATAGAGCGTAATCTAGAACAAACAAAGATGTATGTGCTTCGTGTCTGCTAATTCCCTAAAATAAAAGTTTGTTCTGTCAACAAATATGCTAAAATTGACCAAATTTTCAACACATTTGCATAATTTATGCAAAGTTTCCATGGCTATATAGCAAAAACATACTTCCTGTCAACTAATTTTTTTTTTTTTTAAGTTTTTATCAGGGGCGTATTCAATATTTCAACCGCGGCAACTTAATTTCTAAATACTAAATTTGGTAGATTTAGGGGCCAAAAAGAGCCATTACCATATCATAGTCTTTTAACCCTTTATAGAAAAAGTTCTGGTATTAAACTTTTGTTAATATTTTGTATATCAATCGGCAAAGGGTTGTTCTTTCTTAATCAGACAGAAAAATGTGGGTCCGTGTGCTTTCTTTTTTGTCCTATTTGAATATTTGTTATTTTTCAGTATTTAAAATGAAAAATAAAATTGCTCAAATTCCCATTAAATGTAAAAATAAAAAGACAAAAGTGTATCATTTCACACATTAATGCTTAATGTTTTAATTGCCACGAACCTAGTAAAGATTTACAGTAAAAAAATAGCTCGATACAGCTAAAAATGCTGGCGCAGTGATGAAAATGGTAAAACTGTGAAGCGAAAAAAGACACACTTTCAAAATGGTCGCCAAATGTGCCATTTCTTAAAATCCCCATATAAAAAATCTACTAAAAATAGAATCGTATTTATTTTGAAAAAAATTGCAACTGGCAACTAGATACAGATATTGATAAATTGGATTTGAAAATCTAGTAACTTCTTTGATTTTGATCTTAGGAAAGTTACAAGGCCCACTACCTTTTCGAAGCAAACAATTTTTTTTAGCTCACCCTGCCCAAAGGCCGATGAGCTTAATGTCATGGCGCGGCGTCCGTCGTCCACCCAACCGTCAACATTTTCTCTTAAAATCGCTATTGATCATAGCGGATTGTAACCAAATTTGGTCAGAAACATCCTTCGGGGAAGGGAACAGATTTGTATAAATTTAGACTCTGCCCCCCCCCCCCCCAGAAACATCCGGGAAGAACAATTGTAAAAAGATCTAACCCCCCCACCCGGAACAGATTTTAAAATAGACTCCCCCCCCCCCCACACACACACACACACATAGGGGCAGGAAGGGCGATGCCCAATATGGGAAATAGAGGTAAATCCTGAGGAATTAAAATGAGGTTACAAAATTAAACAAACAAGAGGCCCAGAGGGCCTGTATCGCTCACCTGGTTTGTAATGTCAAGTCATGTTCTGAATACAGGTTCATTGTTTCTTTTCTGAAGGAATTTGAATTTTACCTCGTATTTCTCTATTGGGCCCCGCCCCTCCTGCCCCCGGGGGGTCAGAGCCAAAATTTATACAAATTCTGTTCCCCTTCCCCAAGGATATTTGTGGCCAAATTTGTTACAATCCATGCAGAACTCTAGGACAAGTAGCGATTTATATGATTTACCTCTATTTCCCCTATTGGGCCCCGCCCCTCCTGCCCCCCATGGGGTCAGAGCCAAAATTTATACAAGTTCTTTCCCCCTTCCACCAAGGATGTTTGTGGCCATATTTGGTTACAATCCATGAAGAACTCTAGGACAAGTAGCGTTTTATAGGATTTACCTCTATTTCCCCTATTGGGCCCCGCCCCTCCTGCCCCCCATGGGGTCAGAGCCAAAATTTATACAAGTTCTCCCCCTTCCCCCAAGGATGTTTGTGGCCAAATTTGGTTACAATCCATGCAGAACTCTAGGACAAGTAGCGATTTATAGGATTTACCTCTAATTCCCCTATTGGGCCCCGCCCCTCCTGCCCCGGGGGGGGGGGGGGGGGGGGGGTCAGAGCTTAAATTTATACAAGTTCTGTTTCCCTTCCCTCAAGGATGTTTGTGGCCGAATTTGGTTACAATCTATGCAGAACTCTAGGACAAGTAGCGTTTTATAGGATTTACCTTTATTTTCCCTATTGGGCCCCGCCCCTCCTGCCCCCGGGGGGTCAGAGCTTAAATTTATACAAGTTCTGTTCCCCTTCCCTCAAGGATGTTTGTGGCCAAATTTGGTTACAATCCATGCAGAACTCTATGACTAGTAGCGATTTAAAGGAAATGTTGACGGACGGACGGACGACGGACGCCTCGCCATGACATAAGCTCACCGGCCCTTCGGGCCAGGTGAGCTAAAAAATGCAAAATCCCCTCCGTAATGTATGCTTACAGCGAAGATTCGTTTCGCTGTTTTGCCGTCTGGCGCAAGGATAGTCAACTAACACGTGGTAAATGTAGGACGATGGCGGGAACATAATACGACCCGCGTAATGAAAATAAACACTTAACCTATTTTAATATAATTGTTCAGAAGCAGATTTTATATTGACTAAGACTCGTATCTAAATCTAAGAGTTTGGTCATTTTTATATTGTACAATTGAAGTTATGGTCAGAATACATAGTTGATGGGTTTTTTTTCTCTCGTAAATTATATGCCCAGATATGTAGAATAAGACGTGGATTGCTATGGACACAGTACATAATCACTTATTAAAAAGTTGTTGGTTTTTTTTCTGGTAATCTGTAAATGATCATCAATATTGCACTAATACTTGTTTTTACAAGAATATGATCATGAAAAACATATTTTCCGAATGTCTTTAAATCAACAATTTTTTTTTAAATTTCTTTATGTATTCGATCGCTTGTATATGTATTTTCAAAAATTTTGATTCACGCCTTTCAAAATCAGAATGAAATGTAATTCGAGTTGTTAAGAAATGGCTTCACAGGGCTCGGTTATGATAACCACCTCTCCTGAAATTAATCAATTATATAACTACATATTTGTCTTTTATACAATTACCGTAACCAACATTGTTTTATCCAGTGATGATATTATATAATATTCTTGGCACTCACATCATGCATAGGTAATCGAGTCTTTATATGATTGTGAATCGGCGATAAACATTCACCTAACTTGCTGCAATTAAAATTTTCACTTCCAATATCGGAATTATCGAATTAAATTTCTGTTTTCCGATATCGGGAATTCTATTTCCGATATCGGAATTAAAATTTTCGATGGGAAAATATATGGGAATATGGGAAATTCAATTTCCGATATCGACAATAGAATTTCCGATATCGGGAAATAGAATTTC
Source organism: Argopecten irradians (assembly GCF_041381155.1). NCBI lineage: Eukaryota > Metazoa > Mollusca > Bivalvia > Pectinida > Pectinidae > Argopecten > Argopecten irradians. Next base: position 5,972,360 of record NC_091141.1, read on the forward strand.
CCATATCGAAATTAGAATTTCCGATATGCGAAATTCGGAAAAAAGTAACTTGGCTTGCCATAGTGTTAGCTTTTGCACGTACATAGTGTTCTATTTCCGATATCGACAATAGAATTTCCGATATCGGGAAATAGAATTTCCCATATCGAAATTAGAATTTCCGATATGCGAAATTCGGAAAAAAGTAACTTGGCTTGCCATAAGTGTTAGCTTTTGCACGTACATAGTGTTCTGGGTTTTTTGTTTTTTTAAAGATTACAGTTAATAATACACGTATGTCAAAATTTTCGCCCAGCTAGTTACAGCATATATAACTTTAAGCATGGGCATTAATTATACGTGCTAAAACATCAGGCCGTATTTTTTTTCAAAAGAACCTAGAGACGCAACATTTTCGAACTCATCATTGCTGACAAATAGTGTTTCAGGCGAATATCAGAAACATATCCAGAAAGAATTTCATAAAAAAATTAAAAGTGATTATATTGCGTCCCGAAAAAAAAATCGTGACACTGTGTCCTATATGGAATGAAATACTGATTGTGCATGCACCAAAAGTCAACTAAATTATTTTATATAGACTACATGATTAAACACCAATTATAATTTTTCAAATGATTGTATCGTTTAATGCTCGGTCGGTGGTGGAGCATCTTTAATTATGAATATTAAGGGGAAATATATTGTTTTTAATATGTAGATTTAAACATTTTTGATATATGTCTGTATATTTTTAAGTTATCGGTAATTTTTAACTATATAATAAAATCAGTTATATAATGACTCCACAATGGAAAATGATTCTTATACACGTACGTGTCTTTTCCGTCCAAAATAAACACGTAGACCTATTTAATTCGGACCCAGATTGATTATACAAAATTATCCACGCATGAATTACTTTACTGGAAATTGCGCAGTTACTTTAGTAACATTATCCTATGAAATTATGAAACCAAAGATTTCATCAGATTTTTTCATCAGAAAGTTCGTTCTAAATTGTCACCCAAGAGCTGACCGTTTACATATAGATTGTAAGTTGTGACTACACGAGATAGATCCGTTCTATGGTAACATATTTTGATATGTAATAGTCTGGATCATTTACATGCCATATAAAGGTATCAAAAGTCGTTAGCTAGTTGTCAACAAAAGGAATGTTACTAAATTATGATTTCTGTCTTTGGAATCAACTGTAGTGCTCATAGACTTCCCTGTTTTCATTTTCGGTGTATAACTGCATTTACACTCTGCTATGCTTATCTACAATATGTACTTTTATTTTCAATTTACTATAAGTAATCATCAGAAAAGGATGCCAATATGAAAGCGACATGTACCAAGAGTAGCACCCTGCTGTTAATATTATATAAGTAGCTACGATTTATCCCCCTTGTATCTGATGCAATGTTCAGCAGGTGCCCTTGACCTTCAATCATAAGATCTAAAATTAGAAGTACTGTTGTTAAGAAATTAATACGCTTTATTTTGATATAAATTACGGTAACAGTCATTGTTAGTTTATTATTTTATTAGCACTACTTTAAAATTAAAATATGTTATCACGTCCAGCGTTTCAGCTTTTTAGAAATTAGAAGTTTCTTTTAGATGATCTACTTTTTCATGCGTATGTAGATATTTGTTTACTCCATTTCTCGAACTTCCGGGAAAATTCTATTTTTAGGATAAACATGAATCTTAATCACAATATGAGTACGAGAAAGACATGTCCACCGTTGTAACCAAAGAATTACGAAGTTAAACTCAGTGAAGATGAATACGGAACTTAACAGAAGAATACCAAGTACATATTCAACAAAGTCAGACAGTTGTGAGTGTGATTTTCTAAATTTGACAGAGTGTGATAATCAACACGCCGTGTGGAATCCCGCCTTCTCTGAAACACATAAGTGGTATTTTCATAACTTTTTACCTCCTATGAGTATTAGCGTTGTGATGCGTGATAATCTTACTTATCTTAAAGCCAGTATGTTTGATATTATTGAACCTTGTCTTGTTGTTGAAGGAAGATGGGATGACTAACTAATAATTTGTGTTATGAATCCATATGGGACAAAATGGCGGTGTAAGGGCAAAAACCTACCCACACCTGAAAATGGTCACGTAACAACGCCGCTATTACGGTTAGACAGTATTGGTGAAATTACATCAGAAAGTTCTTCAACTGGCCGATACCTGCCAGACATGGGGGCAATTATTGACTCTGCGTTTAAGGAAATGCATAAGAGAATGAATCCAAGGACAAAAAGAACTTTCATGGATTGTAGCAGCACATCAAATGTCATGCCTCTTAGTATGGATAGGGATTTCCTATTGAATCAAATAAAACAACAACAATTCATGACTATGGATCACAGTAAAACTTCACCCTATGCAGCCCCACATTGGGGCTGTAATAAAAGAATTGCAGCCCAACCTGGTTATTGTGCCTTTTCAAACTTTAGAAGCTCCCCCAATTCATGTAAGCCGGAGGTCAAGAACTTTAATTTCCGAAATCAGAAAACTGGATTCCATCCAGCAATGACAGGTCATCATATTGGACAGTATCCAAATAAAACCCCTCCTCATCGATGTCAATCTTCTAATGGATATAGGTCTAATAGAAGACCAAGACGTTCATTTCCCTCTGAAAGCCCTAGTGATTGTACCAACTGGCGAAAGTCAGCTAAAGAGAACAGTTGTCATGATTGTCCAGTCCATCAGCACAATGCTCCAGAAAGAGTACAAAAACCTGTGTTAAGAAGTGATGATACTAGTCAAACTATGTCGCATTCCAAAAGTGTTGAAAATGCAGATTGTATGAAAGAAATTCCAAAACCTGTGATAAATGTGAGTTGTGCAATGCAAATTCAGGAACAGTTACAAGAAGTTTCCAGCGCCAAAATGGAAGAGCAAGCTGAGGAGCCTAGTGTTTCTACAACCGATAGTGAAAATGACAAAGTCAGCAATGGTGAGAAATCTAAATCTGTACAAATTGTGGATTGGTTTGAATGTGGTCAGTCTGAGAGGAATGGTGTAGGTTCAGAAATTCCTCAGAGAATCGGATTCAGAGTCAGAACTCTATCTTTAGACTCTGACTCATCTAGCGATCCATCTATTGTCAACAATAAAACTTTGCAAAGAGAAGCATCAGTTTTGAGTGACATTTTTCAGCCAGATGATACAGTGTATCATTTGACGTGCATGTTTAAGGAAAATGATTCAGTGATTAATGAAAAGCGAAGTGAAAACTCAATAGAGAATCATCAGAATGAATGTCCATCATCCCCAAAGGAAAATTGTTCTGAGGATGTTGCTGAAAGGACAAATACAGACTCGCAACAGAATACAAAATGTGATGCAGAAAAGAAAATTGAACCAGACTCTGATAAAGATTGTGCTAGAAGAATAGTGCTTTTAGTTCGGAACAACAATAAAAAGGGATGCCGTCCATCAGCAAAGAAGAGACGACGTTCGAAGGCTAGAAAAGAAGATCCAACTCAAATCCCCAACGATCACCAAAAAAACAATGCTCAAAGTTCTAAATTTCAGGAGAGAAAGTGCAATGCTACAAATTCTCGGAAGACCAGTGTACCTCAAAAGTTGGGTTCTACCAATACTGTAGCCTTTGTACTCGGCATTGACTCGAACACTTCCACTGACAATTCACTAAAACAGCATTCCTTCCTTGTGTCATTTGATAGCGACTCGGATATCTCCTCAGAAGACAGCGGTGATGAGTTTTCTGATAGTGATGGTGTAGATGAACTGGACTTTTTCTCTTGTCCCTTACAACTAAATGTGATTTGTCCTGTTAGCCTGTCTGATGCTACAAGCTCCCCCCAGAAACCTAGTCCATCCAAGAGTTGTGAAAGTGAAGAGAGCCAAAACGAGTTAAAGGATATTAATTTGAAATGGAGCATGAACTTTTCTATAATTCCACAGGAGAAATCCACATCCAAGGTAAACATTATTCAAGAGTTGTCTCAAGATCTTAAGGGGAAATTCAATACTATAGTGTAGTATATTGATCTCAATAGAAGTGATTTCAAATATTAGCCAAATTCCACAGTTCACTCTTGGAAATTCTGTTTCCAATTTACTTCCTCTCTGTATTTGCCTATATCTGCCTCATTTAAATATTAAGGCCTTAAAAGTTTTAACTTGTAACTTGGTAATCTGTGGATCATTGAATAGCCAAACAGTATACCTGTATATGTGTATATATTTACACTGGATAATTATATATACAACAGTGAGTACATATATATATATATGTAGATATTGCAATTGGTTGCTCTTGAATTGATTTTTGTAAAGTGGAAATAGCATTAATATTCAATCTATTCATTTTTGCAATATAGGAGATTGAGCCATTTTAGAAATTAAGACTTGTTACTTTATTAGTTTAACTTACCGTAATATAATTGTATTATATAATAGGTACATTTTGTATATCAATGATTTTAATTTATAATATTGATCTTTACTTTCAGGTAACCTTTGCAGATGAAGACAAGTTGTGTACGGTATATGAAGTTGAGGATGAGGATCGTAAAGGCCATTGGGAAGAGTTTGTCCGAGACCGGGAAAGATTTCAAAGACGAATTGCTGATGTGGAAGAAGTATTAAAGCCTGTGCTATCCATTGAGACAAGAGACAGAGTTTTTGATAAATATTTTAAAACGAAGAGTAAAGAAGGATAAAGCTGTGATGATAACTATGATAGCCTGTTTATTTTGAATGGTTAGTACCAGTACATGATTTCTCTGGAATATGTAGCTTGTTTTTAGTTTGTAGTATTCTAGTAAAATATGTATTCTTTAGGAAAATTACAGAAACTTGGAGGTGTAATGTGTGTTCACCAAGTTATATACATACATGTACTTCTGGGGCGTGTCCCATTAAGTTTACCTATATTCTTGTTGGATAGATATTTTACTGGAATAACCTGTTATTTATATACCATGACTGTTTTGCTCATGGTTGGAACTGATAGTCCCAGTGTGCTGTATAGTGAATTACTATTAATTTGATCATGAGAGCTGAATGTTCAGACTGGTCTTTGCTCGAGAATGAAAAGAAAATCTGAAACATATTGGAATTATCATGCTGAGCTACTCTTTGATGATTTACTTTCAAATTTTCAGTACTGAATCATCATATATTTGTGATATGCATGAATAATATATGCAAGATCTAAAATCAGGATAATGCAAAAATATACGTTGATTATATTTATTCTATCAAACGATGTTCAAATCACTCATTCGAGGGTATTAAAACTGTGAAAATTATTTTCAGAGTCAAGATTTATCATCCTATGAGTTAATTAATTCTCATCAATGTGTTGTTTAGCATTGCCATTTTGCTATATACATAATTACATATATAAGATTTCAGGCAATTAGTTTTGGGGATCAGCTTTGAACATATATTTTGGTACTAAATTGTCACAATTATGTAATTAATGTAATTGTTAGATTAATGATTTTGAAACTTCCATTAATAATTAGAACCATAAAAAATAGCTATATAGTAGTCTAGCTAGCTACTGTGGGTCTCGTTAATTCATTTGGTGTTTATTAATTATACCTGTAACCTATGTTATTGATGAGGGATTTGTATGTTTTTAAATTCTTCATTTATGACTTTTGGACAAAAGTAATGCCCCAATCTTTATTTGTTAGGTTTCAAATTTTCATTAAAGATGCTCCACCGCCGACAGAGCAAAAATGATATTCATCATTTGAACAATAATTGGTATTTAATCGTGTATATAATAGTCTAATTAACACAAAAAATAACATAAAATAATTTATTTTGCCTTTGGTACATGTGCATTCAGTAATTCATTCCATATAGGATATAGTGGTACAGAATTTTTTCGGGATGCATTTAATTATTTTTCATATTTTTAACTTAAGGTAAAATTGGAAGCTCAAACTTTCCAATGGTGGTAATGGTGTAAAGTAAGTAACTTTTGTAACTGAACAATAATACTAAATCGTCTGCTCCAGTTTTTAAAAGTGAAAAAATACCATTTGTCGGCGGTGGAGCATCTTTAAACTTCAGGTAGTCAAAACAATAATGAAAAGCTTTGATTACTATATATTTTATAGTAGCCCAGGGTCTGTCTCTTTATCTATTGCACTGTTTTAATTTGTTGTCTTGCATTTTAACTCAAATCACAGTAATATTGAACTCAAAGCCAGTGGTCTCTATACACCAATGTATATATGGTCATTCTAAACTAATATAGTTTATAACCACGGGTTTGCAATTTGTCTTTTTCTCCATCCATTATAGAACATAGCCTAATGAGAGAATGCTTTTATATATTATCATTCATGACCTGTAATTTTGATTTTAATTTATTACCCTATTTGTTTTAAGCAAAATTCCTGTGAATTTTGTGTACTGGTATTCAATCAATGATGCTATTTTTTAACAAAATGAAAATAAAACATGCACCAGATTGGTACTTGTTTGGAGTATTTTTATTGATGTATATATATGTAATTTGTTGGTCCAGAATTATTATTTAATATAATTTTATCAATAACAGTGAAGCGTAATTTCATTGGTAGCATGCACACTAGAGTGAAAACATTTTTAAATGGAAAGTGACCTTGACCTTTCAAGGTCACAGAAGATGAAATCTACAAGGAATACATGATGGCAAATTTTGGATAACCAAAAGACTTCGATATGATCTTTGTGTATGACTGAAGTTTAAATATGTTGGAACATCCGTGGATGATAATTATAATATAAGGAAATGAAAGTCTGTTTTTGGAGTTACTGATTTTGGTAAATGAATGACCTTGACCCATTTAAAGTTCACATTTTAACATTGCGTCATTTATGTTATTACACTTAACTCCAACTCCAAAACGTTTTTAGCTCACCTGGCCCGAAGGGCCGGTGAGCTTATGTCATGGCGCGGCATCCGTCCGTCCGTCAACATTTAACTTAGATCGCTACTAGTCATAGAGTTCCGCATGGATTGTGACCAAATTTGGCCAGTGACCAAATTTGGCCATAAACATCCTTGGGTGAAGGGGAACAGAGCTTGTATAAATTTTGGCTCTGACCCCCCAGGGGCAGGAGCGGCGGTGCCCAATAGGGGAAATAGAGGTAAATCCTATAAATCGCTACTTGTCCTAGAGTTCTACATGGATTGTTACCAAATTTGGCCACAAACATCCTTGGGTGAAGGGGAACAGAACTTGTATAAATTTTGGCTCTGACCCCCCGGGGGCAGGAGGGGCGGGGTCCAATAGGGGAAATAGAGGTAGAAATTCAAATTCCTTCAGAAAAGAAACAATGAACCTGTATGGCTTGACATTACAAACCAGGTGAGCGATACAGGCCCTCTGGGCCTCTTGTTTAACTATGTAAAAAATATGCTTGAAAAAAAAATATCCTGCTCACATTGTCTTCGATTTCCAAGAATACTGTCATACAGATTCAGTTGTCCTGATGAGGTGAATGGCCTTGAACTTTGCTCAAATTAACAAAACTTTATCTACCGTCAATGTCGAGGGGATGAGACAAATATCTATCAGTATGAAAACTTACGTGACCGATAAGGCCTATGCGTGCATGTCATTAGAGTTCATGTATCCAGGCATGCTTACAGAGGAATACTGTTATCGACGTGCCTATCGCATGATCAAGTATGTATACATGTACAGTGTCCAGTACAGGTACATCCACAATCGGACGATAACTTATTACAAACATTCACGTCAATGATCATGATGCTAGGATTTAATACTTTCGTAACTTTCATGGTAATCATGCACATGCTCATAAATATATCCAGTCACAGAGACACAACCTAAACAAGGGTCTGAGAATTAGTCCCAGTTTTACTAATTTGAACCCATCAATCTCTCTATAGAACCTTTAACACTAACTATTCCTTCATTATATACCATGTAGAATATGAGTCTTGTCGATTTTGAATTTCTAGAGACCCAAGATCTTAAAACGGTCTATTGACCTAATTCTCAGACTCCTAGATAGAAACCATATATATTATATCTAGTCAAATTTCCAAGGTCATGATAAATGCAATAGACTGGTAGGCTGTAGTTTCAAGGTTATGTTAATTACAAAGACTAGACCTAGACTATACCGATTCCGTATAATATATAAATGACAGCTATCCTCGATATTCCAGGGAGTAATTCAAGGATAGTGATAACTCACCGTCAGATGAACCAACAACTTCATTTTCTAAATATACAAAACAAAAATATTTATTTCATAAATTATTTGTACAATTTGATAAGTCTCTTAAAAAATATTACAATATTAATTGAAATTTATAGAGACAAAATATGGAAAGTACATCTTGCATAAATCATTTTGCATTAAAGATGCTCCACCACCGACAGAGCATAAATGATATTCATCATTTGAACAATAATTGGTGTTTAATCGTGTATATGTATACCTAATTAACACAAAACAATAATAAAGAATAATATATTTCGCCTTTGGTGCATGCGCAATCAGTACTTTATTCCATATAGAATATAGTGTCACGGATTTTTTTCGGGATGCAATTAATTATTTTTCATATTTTTAACTTTAAGTAAAATTTAAAGTTCTAACTTTTCATTGGTGGTAATGGTGTAAAGTAAGTAACTTTTGCAACTGAAGAAAAATACTAAATCTTCTCCTTCTGTTTCCGATAGTGAAAAAAAACCCAACATTTGTCAGCGGTGGAGCATCTTTAAACAGAACCGCCAGCTTCTATATTTGGAAGTGCATCAGCTATCACAGGGTATACAGAATCATTCCTAGTTGGAGTCTGTTTTCTGCCCACGATTAATCCTTTCTCGGATTCCCATAGATAAAACATGTTCGAGTTTTTTCTCCATCTCAGCTATTCGCCGTTTAAATCGTTCTCTGTCGCGGGCACATTCCTCCCACGGACCTCGTCTATCCTCTTCCTCTAGGTAATATACCGTACACAACTTTTCATCGTCTGCGAATGTCACCTGATGAAGAATTTGAATATTTAGTTTCAAGTATTGGTTAAAACTGAAGATTCAGAAATTTTCAGGAATTTTAGTAATTAATGAAGTCAAAATCTAAATCAAATTTCTCGCCACCAATCTTTGAAGAATGTTAAAATTATCAGGTTTGTCCGATTCTAGACTCCTTAGTTCTATAATTCAGTTGAGAAAACATACGTTCTGGTGGCCAGCCTACTGTATAGTGTATATATCTATACGTAGACTGGCCACTAGTCTCTAGAAAAATAAAACATCACTAAAAATTATCTTTGTAGTGTTTGTCTCTTTGATATGTCTCAATCTTAGTTTCAAACTAGGGGAGATGATTTAGTATTCGAATTCTACTAGGAAAATCTTATCAGAATAAATCAGGCTTTTGGCTTATAGATATACGGACACCTCTTTATGTATATGTAATACCGTGTCAAAAGCTTGTGGTCACGATTATACCAATTAGACTGGACACCATATGTCATGAAATTGCCTGATTCCGAAGAGTAAATTGTACTTCGAAATAGATCAAGCACCTCAGAAAAATTATATCATTAGCTTGTTTAAATTAGTTGCTTTGATTAAAATAGTCCGCTAAACCTTCCTATATTATTAGAATTTTTTTTGCCTAATATATAGTCTATATTATATAAGGCAAAAAATAAATAAATAAAAAAGCCTAATAATATAGGCAGGTTTAGCGGACTATGATTAAAAGTGCGATTGTCGGTACCACACGCGACCCAAAAGTGAAGGTGCTTGTGTCAAAGAGGTCCCTAGCGATTCAATCGCAATGATATTATAAATTTATTGTGATGTACGGTGTACATTTATATGAATTAATAATGTAGCTTACCCTAGTTAGGCGATGTGCACACTCCATGGGAATTTGACATCTAAGAGTGTTCGTCTTTTACTTCCGGAATCGCCAATCGAGAGTACAAAATAACATCCAAAATTACTTCTTGAGACCGCGATACAATTTATGTAAGCAGTTGAGAATTGTCTTTTTCTGCTATACAAAAGAATCGACAAATACATCTGACAAAATAGGAAAAATTCTCAAACAGCTGATCGTCAAATTGTCTGGAACAGAACAGATATAAAAACGTGTAAAACGTGTATCTATATATATCGTGGATAATTATGTGTGTCTTTTAATAGGTCTAAAGAAGTCTTTAAAAAACAAGAGGCCTAGAGGGCCTGTAGCGCTCACCTGGTTTGGAATGTCAAGAAATGTTCTGAATACAGGTTCATTGTTTCTTTTCTGAAGAAATTTGAATATTTACCTCTTATTCGCCTATTTGGCCCCACTCTTTCTGCTTACAAGGGTCAAAGCCAAAATTTATACAATTTTGTTACCCCAGGAATATATTTGGGTCAGATTTGGTTACAATCCATGCAAAACTCTTGGAAAAGTAGCGATTTATAGGATTTACTTCTATTTCCGCTATTGGGCCCTGCCCCTCTTGCCCCCAGGGGTCAGAGCCAAACTTTATACAACTTCTGTTCCCCTTCCCCAAAGGATGTTTGTGGCCAAATATCGTTACAATCCATGCAGAACTCTAGGACAAGTAGCGATTTAGAGGATTTACCTTTATTTCCCCTATTTGGCCCCGCCCCTCCTGCCCCCGAGGGGTCAGAGCCAAAATTTATACAGGTTCTGTTCCCGTTCCCCAAAGTATGTTTGTGACCAAATTTGGTTACAATCCATGCAGAACTCTATGACTAGTAGCAATTAAAGGAAATGTTGACGGACGGACGGACGGACGGACGACAGACGACAACAGACGAGGGACGCCGCGGCATGACATAAGCTCACCGGCCCTTCGGGCCAGGTGAGCTAAAATGTAGTACTTAGAACGTTTAGAACTTTTTTCTTCTAACTATAGCACTACGTAATACCATGACGTAAATAAATATTTTACCAGGAACTAGACCATGCATGGCCATTCGTTTCTGAACTAAATCTGACTATATTTGGAAGGCTACTCCACAAGTATCATGTATTACCCGAGTGATCGATCTAAAATCAATAGCACGTCATTTAAATAACACGTTTACGTGTCTTCGTATTTACCTATTATGGCCTGGTTGGGAGGGCACTATTGCCTCATAGTATTGTCGAGGGAATAGTGCCTGTCTTGATAGGATATCGCTATATATCATCAATACATAAATCAATATGAGTTGTAAACAAGGGATCCCGGAGGATTCTTCACGCCATCCATTGGTAGCTCTTCATAAGGTAGATGGAAGATATTGTCTCTCTTTTCCATTAAAACCTTTGATAACATAGGGTATGTCAGTCAATACTTTAATTCTGAGAAATAGCGGTAACCAGAATTTATGGAAGGACGGATGGACAAACCACGGATTACAAGGGATTTTAATTGTCACTAAGTACAATTTAGCACAACTGTCTTCTTTCTTTCGTTGAAGTGTCAAGAGCTCTAAGGAGAGAGTCAATTGACACTGTGATATCTCAAAATACATACAGTAGTTTTCTGCCAAATAAGGGGCCGCGGTGGCAGAATGGTGAAGATATCCCAATATATAACACAAGCCCTCTACCTCTGGTCCGTGAGTTCGAATATCATGTAGAGCAGTTGCTAGGTACTGACCGCTGGTCTGTGGTTATTCTCCGGGTACTCCGGTTTCCCTCCGCCGATATATCTGGCACGTTCTTAAATGTACATGGTTGTTAGAGAACTAAGAAAACTTTTAGCTAATCATAACGGCATATATCAAAGAATAGATAATGAAATTGTTCTTTTTAGCAAACACTATATTTATAAAACAAGATGTTTACATGGTTCTTTAAATGTGATGGCTTTTTAAAACTGTATTAAAGATTATTATTATGTTCAAAGATATATAGCTTATGGAAAAGGAGAAAAAACTTTTAATTTTTTTTTTACTAAAGATTGGAAAAAATGGATAAAGCTAGCAGAACTTACGAATCCCTGACAGTTGTACATATATTTTATTGAAATAGAATATATATTTATTTGTTGTCATACATACATGTGTCATGCTTGCTTTTGATCGGGATGTTGAACAGTAACTTTCAATTATCACCATCAAAAATAAAATGTCTATCTAGATTATTGCCTCCTTTTTTCTCTTTTTTTTTTCTTTCTTTATTTATCTATTTATTTATAATTTACTCGTGTTTTCATTGGTTTGTTCATTAGTTTTCATATAAGATTATAACTACAGTTAATTCTTACTCTTCACAATCTCTCCTTTCTAGTTCATCCCATTATCCATTCTTTCCTTCCCAATTCTTCGTTCTTTATTTTAATTTTTTCCCTCCTCCCTCTCTATAAAAAACCCAAACAATGTAATTATACTGATGAATGAAAGAATGGCAGAGTGAAAGATGTGCATGGAAGATAACTATATTCATGATTATTTGATTATTTGTAAAATTGATATATTGTTTGGCTAAAAAATATTAAAAAAATATAAAAAATAAAATTTTTAGCTGATTGCCCTATCACAACAATTTGATATCAATTTAGAAACCCGTGTCAGTTGGCCACTTACTGCGATGACGACGGACGGGATATTTCTAAGAGATGGGCTGCAGGGAACTAGTGGAGGCAGGGTATGATTATTCGTTCTAACTGGCCAACAGACCATATGTTACAATAGCACATTATCTCCCACTAGTTTGAGAAACGTAGAGACAAAATTTATCAATCCAAAATTTAGTGATGTTTTTAATAATCTAGAGACTGGTTACAGGGATCCGAGAAATGTACTGTAACGAGTTCTCAGATCCCTGTAACCAGTCTTTAGATTATTAAAAATAAAACTAAAATTTGATAAATTTTGTCTCTGGTGGGTCCATGATTATACAAACTGTAACCAATTCTCTGATCCCTGTGACACTGGTAGCCAGTCTAGATTTGCACCAAAACTTTCACCAACGCGGACGCCAGGGTGATTTTATAAGCCTAGTTTGATAAGATCCCAACCCCGCGCATTCTGTTTTCCTCATTCTACATATGTCAGAGTTAAATTGTAATACTTTCCATATACAATAAAATATTGCATCTAAATGAGTTTCATGTTCAAATTTCAGTGGCAACTTTGTTTGACCAATGAAACGCCTCGCCGAATGCTCGTTAACATATGATGTACTTATTTGGACATCCCCACTTTGAGATCATTTTACAATGGAAACTGTTACTTTATATTCAGAGATTTTAATACGATTTCAACAATTTATTTCCTATTGTTAATAATGTATTGCTTAAAATAAAAACACTGTGTTATGCGACCACCTGTGTATGCCGACTGTATATTCTTATTGCCGAAATCGACCCATATTGAACAGCAATAATTACGGAAAGTGTTAGACCCGTAAAGTACTACGGCACCAGCGACTTGTATAACGTACACGTATGTGATATAAGTTTACGGACGAATGGATTGATATTCCGATATCATTCACCGACAGACAATACAGTCATACGGTACAGTAGATTTTGGTTGATTTTATCATTGGAAACTATTCTATTTAAAACGGTACGTAGAGCTTACGAAGACACTCTATCGATCCGGGTCGAGATGGCACCGGTGTAAAAATTGCCCGCACACAGTTAATATTAAAGCTGCTTTTGACGTCAGGAACATCAATTATGCTAAAATCAGGCACTGGAATATTCTGCGTGCTAGCACATACACAACGCCCTGTCGGATCCCTCGCTGTTGGACGGTTTACAATGAGAGACATGTGTGGATCTATCCCATTGTATAACAGACAACGAGGGGTTCATTCCGGCCAGGTTTCGACCACAGCTGGTCACTAAGCAGATATACTGAACAGTTACACAATATCCGGAATAGTGTGTTGACATGAACATACCAAAATTAATTTTTCATGAAGATGTAGTGTATGACTCAACAGTGCTTTGTCAGTGAAGCGTGAAGTTGGATGTTTGTTGTTGACAAGTACAGTGATACTGTATATTGATTCAGCACAAGACTGGCCAGTACCCTTCTAAATTACAACATATGAGCTGCCGTTCTGTATTTTTTATAAAATATGTATGCCAGGCTGTCGTAGACTGGGAAAGCTTGATATACTATGATATCTGCCAGAGAATATACGGTGTAATAGACTTCAACCTCCATGTAATAACTATTGTAAAGTATATAGTGGATTAGGCCATAGTGTGAGAACAGTTACTGAAGCACTCTATACTGAAAGTAAAGTACAGATAAAGTGTGGAACGGCTACTATAGAATTACACCTATTGTAAAGTAAAGTCGGTTAGTCCATAGTGTGGGAACAGTTACTGAAGCACTCTAAAGTGTGGAGCTGTTACTGTGAAGTACAGATAAAGTGTGGAACTACTACTGTGGGAGTAAAGCTTTTGTGAAGTGGAACTGGTACTGTGGGAGTAAAGCTATTGTGAAGTGGAACTGGTACTGTGGGAGTAAAGCTTTTGTGAAGTGGAACTGGTACTGTGGGAGTAAAGCTTTTGTGAAGTGGAACTGGTACTGTGGGAGTAAAGCTTTTGTGAAGTGGAACTGGTACTGTGGGAGTAAAGCTTTTGTGAAGTGGAACTGGTACTGTGGGAGTAAAGCTTTTGTGAAGTGGAACTGGTACTGTGGGAGTAAAGCTTTTGTGAAGTGGAACTAGTACTGTGGGAGTAAAGCTTTTGTGAAGTGGAACTACTACTGTGGGAGTAAAGCTTTTGTGAAGTGGAACTACTACTGTGGGAGTAAAGCTTTTGTGAAGTGGAACTGGTACTGTGGGAGTAAAGCTATTGTGAAGTGGAACTGGTACTGTGGGAGTAAAGCTTTTGTGAAGTGGAACTGGTACTGTGGGAGTAAAGCTTTTGTGAAGTGGAACTGGTACTGTGGGAGTAAAGCTTTTGTGAAGTGGAACTGGTACTGTGGGGAGTAAAGCTATTGTGAAGTGGAACTGGTACTGTGGGAGTAAAGCTTTTGTGAAGTGGAACTGGTACTGTGGGAGTAAAGCTTTTGTGAAGTGGAACTGGTACTGTGGGAGTAAAGCTTTTGTGAAGTGGAACTGGTACTGTGGGAGTAAAGCTTTTGTGAAGTGGAACTAGTACTGTGGGAGTAAAGCTTTTGTGAAGTGGAACTGGTACTGTGGGAGTAAAGCTATTGTGAAGTGGAACTGGTACTGTGGGAGTAAACCTTTTGTGAAGTGGAGCTGGTACTGTGGAACTAAATCCATTGTGAAGTGGAATTGCTACTGTGGAATTAAACCTATTATGAAATACAGATAAAGTGTGGAATAGCTGAATCCCACTTCTTGTACATTACAATATATAATATATATATAACATTTAAAGTCTCAGTTACATAGTCTCCACATAGAGCTACTGACAGATTATCAGACATTTTCTAGAATATTGTTAATAATTGATAAATATCACCTGGATATAAAGTGCCTGAAGGGAGAATTATTGGATAGAAGATTGAATCTTTAACACAACAATCATGATGATACTTCAGTGGTACAGTGTGGTCAGTTATGTTGTACTTATACTCGTCTTCTTCATCCAGATGGTCAGTTTGGCCATTCTGTGTAAATGCTCCAGGCGCCTTATTGGCTTTCGATACCAACAGATGAAAATCCTGTTTGTATGGACATTACTGCAGTACCTTTTCCGTCTTATTTACGAAATCTGCTTCCATTTCCCGATTGAGGACCAGAATGTCCTGTGTTGGACTCTCCGGCTCTTTATAGAGGTGACAACATGTTTAGCCTGGATCAGGATTGCTATTATAGCTGGATATTATTACACAGTGCTGAAGACCAAATCGGACGGTTTAGGAGGACGATGCATAAGTTGTCTTTGTTTAATCAACTGGAGCGCTCCTGTTATGCCAATTCTTTTTTATGCTGTGTCATTTTATTCCCCTGACTTTTACAAATCCGATGAATGTTGGCGCGGAGGAACAGCACACATCCTTAATATATTTGAATTTGTGGATCATTCCTTCCTCTTGGTGGGGACAATATTCTTCCTAGGGGCAAATTACATGTACATGTGGTGGGAGCGTCCAGAGACCCTACTCATCCTCTCTGGACACGTGCCTAACATTAAAGAGAAAAATAATCTTGTAACTGGATTCATCGTTGTTGCACTGCTAGCACAAATTCCCATTTCAATTCGTGAATTCCAGCACAAGAGCCATGATCTTTTAGTGGTATCGTCTTGGGGTATGATTGGACTTGCAGCATCTATGTGTTTCTGCTTCCTTGACTCCGAGATTCAAAGAGCTTTTTTCGCCAAAGGTGACGGCAGTTTAGCAAGCTCAGCTGGTTCACAGGGCTCCGACATAAACCTTACCCAAGACGATGTCCTTGCTAACACAAAACCATCACCGATTGAATTTCCGGGAAAGTCAAGAAGGCATCCAGATTATTCCGGAGCAGGAACATTATCTCTTCGATCCTGGAGTTCTGATGAGGAAAGTTATGATAAATCTTATTAGTAAATTGACCAAACTCACAAATGACAACCAGTGACACTGTTTTGTATATGGCTACATTATTCCATCTTTGCATATCATAAAGTTATCTGCCCTTGGGAGTAGTCATCAGTTTGAATATCGTTTGTTAGGTTGCGAGTGAAATTACATCATTTTCTCTGCAATACCCAGGTATATGACATTATGCTCACGAACACAAGACGTAGCAATCAATACCTCTCCACAAGGACAGATAACTCTGTAATATTCATATACAGAATATAAATTTGGAGTAGCTTTGAATTTCCGTAAAGACCCAGTGTCTGACTGTTTGGACATGGTAGATTGGTCAAGCAAATTGCAGATCAACATCAGATGTAAATTATCAATAACAAAATGCTTATGCTTCGGCAATGTGGATGATTCTTTTCAATATGTACTTTTATACATGTAATATCTAGCCACAGTCATGAAAAATCAAAGTTCATCTGTAATGTAACTTATCAAGTTCTGGTACATTATATAAGCAGCTGAAGTTTATTAAAAGGAAAGATAATATTCACCACCAGTCTCTAACATCTTAGTATAAATTAAGTATGGCATGGAGATCTATGTTTATAAAATACTACATCCAGATTCAAACCAGGAGAGATAATAAATAATGTTATCAAAAACTTGGGATATAAAGAAAATTTATGTATTTTCTGTATACAAGTTGTAAAGTCTTTGAATTCTGTACTATATTTTGCCATTTTTCATATTATTAAAAAATACCATATTATGTAACCAAGAAAATTATTCCATCAATTCTCGCAGAAATAATGTAATATAATGTGAAGACCTCTAAAATGCTTGTTGAAGCTTGTTAATCAATAAAATATACTAAATACTTGCATTACAAATCACATTTAACATATGTAGATTGTAAAATCATTTAATCAAGAAAACCAATATCACAGTGTATGAAAGAAATTAGGAAATGTGTGTTTTCATATTCAATACTAATGCTTGCTCAAACTTTAATATTACTTGAAATTGTAGTTGTATGTACAATTTATGGGACAGACATGTTATAGAAGAAATTTTTTGTATAAAGCTTCTAAAGTTATATTGAAATTTGAAAAAAAATATGCATCTCTTCCCCTTCCAAATGGTAATGCTCTATTTCTAGAATTTTATACAGTTTGGAAAGTATGGTTGATGTGGAGACATTTGTTACTCAGCCACTGAATATTTTATGTATGACATTTCACTGACTAGTATGATATCATCCTCAATATTCAAGGGGTAACTAGCTCCTTGGTAACCTAGACGATATATATACACTGACGTTAATGTCAACATCCACCTCTGGAATTTGTCATAGTAAAACTGAATATTGAGGATAGTATGATATGTACTATCACCATCTGATAAAGTGACAGTTCATATATCATACTAGTTATGGAAACGTCACACAAAATATTTACTGGTTGTGTTAAAAATATCACTACAATAATGATTATGCTGGTGTTTATATATCCTCAATATATAGTATCAAATCTGCATCAGACGTTTGATTCTGTGAAGATCAATTTAATATAAAAGGGGGCTTATTTTGCTACTAAATGTTTCTAATTGTTGACTTATTTGTAGTCGGATGCTTATTTGTGTGTTTAAAAATTCTTTATGGTAAAGGAAATGTTTATGAAGCTAAAGCATCTGTATTCATGAATTAAAATTTTCATTCCTTCCCATTCCAGGATTATTCCCTTCAAACTTTTGTATAATTTTAAGACTTTAATACTACTACATGTATACCATTTCTAAGATTATCTCTTTTATTTAAGCAGAGAAGTTTTTACCATCATTCCCCGGATAAGCTACTTAATGGTGTCAGGCGGACAAAATTTTACAAAATATTGTCTACATTTTACAAGTTTTTATCATCCAAGAAAACTCCTGATTTTGATGTACATTCCTCTGAACGTTATTGTTCATTTACTTCTGTGTGTTTTGATGATCACCATTACTAGTAACATTGAAGTTTCATTATTTGCTCATACATGTTGTTTAAATATTCCTGATATTATGTATTCCGCCTTTGCATATTACATAGTTATCTCCCTTGCAAGAAGTATCATGATAGTGATGTCATTAATTTGCGAGTAAAACGTGAAAAATAGCGATGGCAGATAACTCTTGAATATGTAAATACAGAATACAATATACAAATGTATCATGATATACAGAGCCTCTCGATGTCAACTAATTACATTGTATTTTGTATTTGCATATTACATGAAGTTATCTGCCCTTGTGGGTAGTGATTATGATGTTATGTTTGTTGCAAGTGTAACATCATGCTTTCTGAGAAAATTATGTTAGTTCTGCTAAAATATAATGACATCACAATTATTACCTACCCGCAAGGGCAAATAACTGTAATATGCAACAACAAAAATAATCTGGTATCTTTTTTTCTAGACATATTGAACAAAGGGCTATAATAAGATAATGGTGTTGGATGGGTAAAAAGCATTTCTATATCCTATGAGACCTCTACTTCCTATAAGGTTTATTATATATCCTACGAGACCTCTACTACCTATAAGGTTTATTATAGATCCTATGAGACCTCTACTACCTATGAGGTATATTATATATCCTATGAGACCTCTACTTCCAATAAGGTATATTATATATCTTATGAAACCTCTACTTCCTATAAGGTTTATTATATATCCTATGAGACCTCTACTACCTATAAGGTTTATTATATATCCTATGAGACCTCTACTTCCTATAAGGTTTATTATATATCCTATGAGACCTCTCTACTACCTATAAGGTTTATTATATATCCTATGAGACCTCTACTTCCTATAAGGTTTATTATAGATCCTATGAGACCTCTACTACCTATAAGGTTTATTATATATCCTACGAGACCTCTACTACCTATAAGGTTTATTATAGATCCTATGAGACCTCTACTACCTATAAGGTTTATTATATATCCTATGAGACCTCTACTTCCAATAAGGTATATTATATATCCTATGAGACCTCTACTTCCTATAAGGTTTATTATATATCCTATGAGACCTCTACTACCTATAAGGTTTATTATATATCCTATGAGACCTCTACTTCCTATAAGGTTTATTATATATCCTATGAGACCTCTACTACCTATAAGGTTTATTATATATCCTATGAGACCTCTACTTCCTATAAGGTTTATTATAGATCCTATGAGACCTCTACTACCTATAAGGTTTATTATATATCCTACGAGACCTCTACTACCTATAAGGTTTATTATAGATCCTATGAGACCTCTACTACCTATGAGGTATATTATATATATCCTATGAGACCTCTACTTCCAATAAGGTATATATATATCCTATGAGACCTCTACTTCCTATAAGGTTTATTATATATCCTATGAGACCTCTACTACCTATAAGGTTTATTATATATCCTATGAGACCTCTACTTCCAATAAGGTATATTATATATCTTATGAGACCTCTACTTCCTATAAGGTTTATTATATATCCTTTGAGACACCTGCTACCTATAAGGTTTATTATATATCGTATGAGACACCTACTACCTACAAGGTTTATTATATATCCTATGAGAAGAAAATCTTACCACATCAGCCATCTAATTGAAAACAAAGTGCCTCCCAATCTTCACTAGTAGATAAATACATTATAGCCCCCAATACCTCTGGTTTTACTTCCAATGATTTAGGATCAGATAACAGCTGTGGTTATTCATCAGGTTTTGGTAATGGAGGAAAGCCAGAGAACCTTGAGAAAAACAATCAACCTATACAATCTTGCCATTGTCCCATATTTTGGCCTCAAACTCGAGACCCGGCCCGTGACCAGTAGAATAACCCAACACCATAACAACATTGCTGTACATATAATTATCAATTCAACATTTTTAAAAGTTATACATGTACTGTTTATATTATTTATATTTGTTAACCATGACTTTCAGTGTTTTTTACGTTGGATCAATATTGTTCCTGATGATGATGTATCAAGTATAATACTACAGCATGTAAACGTCCGCTCATACCCAGCAACAAAGTTTGGAGTGGTGACAGTTATTTCAAAATTAAACTGAATTTGATGTCAGAAATGTTTTGTTTTCATTTAGTTAATATTTGAATTAAATCATTGTTGTATTTAAAAACCTAAAAATTTTACCCGGACATTATAGTACACTAAAATACATACCTACATTTCTCATTTGCAGTCAATTTAGAAGTGGTAAAATTTTATACTCTTGGCAATCAATACACATAGTAGTCTCTATACATTAAACAAAACAATATAAAAACAGCAGAAGCCATATACAGTGACATGATTACATCATTTATTATAGGTCCTCGCTTATTATTACAGTAGATAAAAAGTTACCAGCAGTAACTGTAAAACCTGAAATGTATACAGGATATCTCCACCTCCATACCATATGTATCATGAAATGCTTGTTGTATACTAGTAGAAACCTTTGTTGTTTCCTTGGTAACCACAAAAATAAAAATATAATTACTCCTCAACACTATTTATATATTGTATCACTGTTTCATAGGAATATTTCTATCAAGAAAAACTGCTCTAACAAACATTTATGTTATACAGTACTGGTATATGGAAGCAGAACAGAACAAGATACAATGGGATGGCATACGGCTTTCATCCCTCTCTCCGTATTTCATGGCAGAGGCATAAAAAAGAACATTATCACTTCTAATATATCACTTCTAACATTGTACATTAGAAAATATAATTTTGTCTCATGACAATAACATCGCAGTCACTAATATTAACATTCAAATCTCACACTGGTTGAGAATAACACTTCCATTTATACATTTATAAAGTAGACTTGCAATCATCCAAATGCCAATTGTCAAGAAACATAACAACTCGGACAGAAATGTCAGAGAGCGAAATTTGGCATTTTGGAAATTTCACAATCCAGATGGTTCAAAGGCTGTGAACAAGTGGTGATTTTATATCAAGGGTTCACTACACCAACCTACCAAGTAGCAGCACAACAGGTTTACACTGTGGCTAGCTCAATCTGGTACTCAACATCTAATACTTTATCACAAAAATAAATATACATGTAATTATCATTCATGTCATCAATTTATAGGTTGAACAGAATGCTGATCACTCAAATGAAGGTCTATTATTCAACATAGATATTATGATTTTTATTAAAGATGCTCCACTGCCATCAGAGCATAAATTATATTAATAATTTGAACAATAATTGGTGTTTAATCGTGTATATATATGCCTGATTAACACAAAAAATATTATAAAATAATTTGTTTAGCCTTTGATGCATGCACAATCAGTACTTGATTCCATATAGGATATAGTGTCACGGAATTTTTTCGGGATGCAATTAATTATTTTTCATATTTTTAACTTGAAGTAAAATAAGAAGCTCAAACTTTTCAATGGTGGTAATGTTGTAAAGTAAGTAACTTTTGTAACTCAAGAAAAATCCTAAATCGTCTGCTCCTGTTTTTGATAGTGAAAAAATACCATTTGTCAGTGGTGGAGCATCTTTAAGGATCAATAATTAATCAAATATTTCTGATCACCCAGTGGTAACAAAATGACAAAAAACCATGCTTCTGAAAACAATTATCTCACATTGTGTACAACAACGCTATAATTTGAGATTTTTAACATGATTATTGGGATTACTTCAAAGTAAAATAAAATTTATCAAATATTCTGCATTTGCAATTTACAGGGTAACCTGCCTTTGCAGTGGGTACTACATTGTTACATGCTTTTGTGAGTGCAACTTCACATTTTGTCAGAAAACGTCGTAATATCACTAAGAAATTGATGACATCACAGTCAATACCTATCCACAAGGGCAGATAACTCTGTAATATGCAAAAACAATATGTCCCTGATTTACTGGCAAAAGTTTTTCAGGCCATGAAGTCGTATTTTTTGTACATTTTCTAATAACAGAACAGTGTAACTGTATTTACGATGAAAAATTTACAGGTCTTTAAAATGTCACAGCCTTATATCACCTAAAGGATCAGATTTCACCAGGGGTCAAGAAAGAAGAGAGGGTGCCTGATATTCCTCTAGTTTTTCAAACATCCGTTCTGTGGATAACAGTTTCATCTCAAACTTATCGGCACCTTCATCCAAATATCCATTCTGAACAATTTTCACATTTTCTGTATTTGCCTGTGAAAAAAATAAATAATTAAACATAGTTTTTATAAAATTGAACCAGAAACATTTTCCCCCAAAATTTTAATTGACTCATTTGCTTATGCCATGTCACATCCATTATAAGACACATGTGTACAACAATATTGTAACATCACCCATATTTCAAAGTAAGGGGCAGTAGTGGCCTAGTGTTTAAGATGTCCCTACATAGTACCACTAGCCCACCACTGCTGGGTCGTGAGTTTGAATCTAATATGGGGCTGTTGCCAGATACTGACCATTGGCCGGTCAGTTTTTTGTGGATATTCTAGGTTTTCTCTGCCCCCTAAATCTGGCATACCCTTAAATGATGCTGGCTGTTAATATGTGTGACATTTCCTAAATGTCATTCTATCAAAGCAATATTTGGCTTTTCATATAATACAGGATCTTAAATGATTGTTGATCTTATATGAAATTTTATGAAAGAAGAGTAAAAATCTTCCAGACAAGCTTCCCTTCACATTCCGTTTTCCTCGTGTATAAGATCCTACACACACTTCATCCGTACACGTATTCAATTAAAAAACAAATGCTGTAGATTTTTCACTCCACATATATAAAACATAAAAAGAAAATAACTCCTATAGATCTTACCAACATCAGAGAGGATAAAAATAATCTGCATATTTCAAATGATGGTTTTCCCTCAGCAATAGATTTAAACGGCACTTTCTTTTCTCTATTGAGATTGTCCAACACCTTCGTCCCGTATCTGTTAATGTCAAAAGCTTCATGGGAGTCCTGTAGGGAAACAATTACACTAATGACAACCAAAAGGAAAATCTTATGAATTTTGAATCACAAAACTGCACAAAGGATATATCTAAGTGTAGAGAGTGCAATGGAATCACAGCTATTAATTTAACCACTGAAATTTTACAGTTTTACACTGTATTTCCATTATTATATACTATAATTCGCTGGGAAGATTAAATCCCTCTGATAAATCAGATGTTAAACTGATTAACTGACAACTCACTGACATGACTGCATTCTTCTGTTTAAATCTCAATAAAATCTCAGGTTAACCAAAAGTAGGGTTTATTTGTGCGATAGAGTAACATGGAAACTCACTGAAATGTAAATGAGTTTTTCATACTACTCGTCAATGAGCGAGTACTCTTTAGTCAGACTTGTCAATCAGGTTTTTAATCTGAATTGTCAATGAATATGCAGTCTGACTTATCAATGAGTGGTTAGTCTAAATTTTCAAAGAGTTTGAGGTCTGAATTTTCAATGCCAACTTTTTTCAAAGAGCTATGAGTCTATGCAAGCAGATATCTATGGAAATGATACTGACCCCCTCCTGAAGTTTTGGTATAACTTTCTCTTCCCATTCTTGCACACGTTGTGACAGATCTGTTATCTGGGCATACTCCTGGGCACTAGCCATGTACTGCTCCTGAAATCAGATAAAAAGTTCATCACATTCAGACAGATATATAAACCAAAATGTTTCAGGTATAAGTACGAGTTATCAAAAATGTTATTATGATGAGACATGCTGAATACATTTGTATTAATGGATACAGAGGATCCTACATGAATGGCGATGTAATATGAAATAAAGGAGTTCAATTATTTGATATACCATGAACCTTTAGGCGAGTTTATTTAACTAGATTAATAATCTTATATTACATAGTCACGAGTGTAAGATTCTATTTATAACATAGCTATGGTGTTTATGGAAATATATATACAAAACATTAAATTTCATTTCTATGTAAAAGCGACAAAATCAGGCTTGAATTTGACATTTCTATCCACTGAGACAATCACATGATGTCATATTTCCGTTATAAGGTCATTATTACTTGTGACATCACAAAAAAGTTATTATTAGTATGTCTTAAGATATTTATGACATGGCTGAACGGGATAAAAATATTTCCCTTTAGAAGAAATTAGTTTAGCATAATTTTGCCAAGCAGAAAGGCATATCTCAATCTGAGTTTAAAGATTTCTGGCCTAACTTTTCCCTGAATCAACATGTCAGAAAACTGATGTTTTCGATATAAGTCTGTTTGACTTACCACATGGCGCCTGACAAGCTCTTCATAATCAGTAACTATTTCTCCAACCTCATATCCTTCTGAAATGTAAGTAGAGTAAAATATTTGTAGTGAAGGCTAACTCAATTTGCGCTCTTCTTATAAGAGAAGCCTCTTCTCATTGATGTTCTAGCTTATAGATGTAGGTAAAGCTATAACTGATCAGAAGTGATAGTCAAGTAGAGGAGGGCAAATCAAGTTAATAGGCTCAGTAGCCATTTGATCTCAACCACAAATGTGAAAAGGTCTCGTCATGAGGGTTTTCTCCAGGCCCTCTGGTTTTCTCTTATTCTAAATCCAATCCTGGACATTGGAAGTGCTTTGTATAAGTTTTGTATAACTTTTATTTTGCAATGAATGATCTATTTAAGGATTGTTCAAGGATGTTGAAGCCAACATGAAGTGTGTTGTGGTGAAATGGATACTTTACCTGATCGAGTAGGTGACATGTCTACAGGATGATCTGAAAAGGCTGATTCAATGGCATTAAAAAGGTTATCATCTACCAATGGTGCATCATTGTCCAAATCATCGTCACCATCATCTAACTGGTTTGTCCCTATATCTGAAAAGGAAACAAAACATTGTAAACTGGTTGTATAACTTAAAAAGTATACCTGGAAGATGTTTCCCTTTCCATATCAATTATCTAGTAAATGTTTCCAAGGTTTCAGGCTTTTGATCTCCACCATGAATAACAGAGCACCAAATATAGTTTTTACATCATATTTTCCTCTCTAAATACCAAACTTGGCATGATATTCCTCCAATAACTATATCGAAAATAAACATTTTAGATTAATGAAAATATGACCAAACGGTGAATATATTCAACATTTAGTAACACTAATCATTAACCTTCAGGCATCAAGTTTGAGGTCTGGTACTCTTTACGATTTTAGTATTGGCCTTTAGCAAAGTTCTAATAGTGTGATTTAGGAATATGAGAGCTGCCTCCAGTGGTCAACTGAATTTAGCTTACATTTGTATTTTCTTTAATATGTAACCAAGTAAAAGGTCTTTGAGCGAAGTCTGTTTTTATTTAATTTGTTTTTCAAAAACACAATTTGATCTATGCATAAAGACCACTTGGCTATAATTGGCTACCAATATGTATACTTTTTTTTATCCTTGCGTGGTCTTTATAGACAGATTAAACTGTAAGGAATTTAACACTGACCATCATTATCTGGCTGGTTCATGTCCTCTTCCTGTTCATCCTCCTCCAACACCTCACGGCTCTGTGTAACACACATATAGTACATTAAAGATGCTCCACCGCCGACATAGCATAAATGATATTCATTATTTGAATAATAATTGGTGTATTATAGTATATATATATGTCTAATTAACACAAAAAATAATATGATATAATTTATTTTGCCTTTGGTGCATACGCAATCAGTACTTCATTCCATATAGGATATAGTGCCACGGAATTTTTTCGGGATGCAATTAATAATTTTTCATATTTTTAACTTGAAGTAAAATTAGAAGCTCATTTTTTTAATGTTGTTAATGGTGTAAAATGAGTTACTTTTATAACTGAAGAAAAATACTAAATTGTCTTCTCCTGTTTTTGATAGTGAAAAAATACCATTTGTCAGCGGTGGAGCATCTTTAAGTAAAGTGTTGAAATTCTTATCATAAGAACCTTTATTTCAAATGTTATAAATAATCAGAAACAGTAAAAATACAAAATGGTACAGGAAGTGTGGTATAAACAAGTAGAGTCTGTTTTTCTTATGGATTATTTGCAGTAATTAGTAATACATGTTGGGTCAATTGAAAACTCATCCTGAAAAACTTCCTTTGAAATTTTGAAAATATTATCTCCAAATATTAAATCAGCTAAAAAGTATGTAAACATTATATTTGACTTTTCAGTGTTTAAGAATAATTCATATTTCCCATCAAGTTTATTTTTGGCCCCCTTTAAATGAAGGAATATATATTTAACCCTGGAAAATGCAAATTTGATAACCGTTTAGGTAACTAATGGCATTCAGTATGCTACATGTAAATGTAAAGAGATTCAGATACCCGTGTACCCAATAAGTACTGGAATAGGACTAGTTGCTAGGGACATGATCTTACCATAGCTTTTTTCTGTTCCCTTAGCAGTGATTGTCTCTTCTTGTACTCAATCCAATACTGCTGCTCAAATTCCACAAGCACTGGCACCTTCCTTGGATTCTTTGGAAACTTACTTTTATGCGAAACTATAATAAACACAACATATGTTTTGATTTAAAATGTACAGTTAGCAAATCAAAATCATAAAAGTAGATTTTCCTAAATTTCAAACCAGATGATTTATTTTATTCCTTCATACTTTTTAAAGATGCTCCACCGCCAACATAGCATAAATGATATTCATCATTTGAACAATAATTGGTGTTTACTCGTGTATATATATGTCTAATTAACACAAAAAATAATATAAAATAATTTATTTTGCCTTTGGTGCATGCGCAATCAGTACTTTATTCCATATAGGATATAGTGACACAGAATTTTTTCGGGATGCAATTAATTATTTTTCATATTTTTAACTTGAAGTAAAATTAGAAGCTGAAACTTTTCAATGGTGGTAATGGTGTAAAGTAAGTAACTTTTGTACCTGAAGAAAAATACTAAATCGTCTGCTCATGTTTTTGATAGTGAAAAAATACCATTTGTCAGCGGTGGAGCATCTTTAAATTTTGTTATCACATCTAATTGGAGAGATCTACATGTTTTGCATGTAGTTCTCGAATTAAGACAAATGGCTGCAGATGGTTTTCTTTTCAAAATTATTTCTTGACTCTTAATGTTGATTATCTACTACATCAGAAAATGCTACTTTTACATTGTTAAAACAAAAAATTTCAACAGAGTAATGATACACACTATTCAACATAGCATTTGGTCAACATCATCTGTCAACAACAAAAATTATTCCATGTGAACAACTATGATATAGACTAGTGTATGCTATACTAATACTAAATAACAGCACACAACACAATATATACAGATATTTGTACTATCGTAGGAATCAATTAAATTCATACACTACAAATATGCAATAAAGTTTTCAGAATCTACAACATTTTCTCTTACATGTGCCTATAATGAACTCTGACAAAGGTTGAAGTTTTTGTTTTTTCACGGATGACTTTCTTTTTCTTTTCTTGGAGACAGCATCTTGTACACTTTCTGGAACCTTGAATGTTTTACCTTAGAAAAAAAATCAGTATGATACTGAATATCAAAATATTGTTAAAACATCATCTTAGTTTACAAACTGTTGTAAAAGAAATATGGTCTGTATGAAATAAATGCCCCTACTATCTGATGTCAATGCAGGATAGAATGGAAATGAGGTAAAATGGATAACACCACATGAATATGCCCCCAATTTCATGGGTGGGGCATAAAAATGCATCATTAAGCAATACAATTGAATTTATATCAAAATGAACTGGTAGCTACTAAATTGGTCAAGATTCCAACAAATGATTACCCAGAAATCCTACTCAAAAAGTCATGTCTGTGATAAGCACATCATGTAAATAGTGAAACAATACATCAGAAAATCTTTGTACATTGACCTACTTTTCTTTAAAGGTTTTCCTGTCTGTGGGCCAGCTTCATGCGGGTCAAGTAACTCCCAGGCATTCACATCCTGTCAAAGATACAAGATACGTTTGAGCTCACATAGATACAATTCATCATGTTTCTATTGCCAATAGCCAATACAAGTTATATAGTAGAACTATACTAGTTTCTCATAAATACTAGTTACCCGGGTATATCATAAATACTAGTTACCCGAGTATGTCATAAATACTAGTTACCCAGGTATATCATAAATACTAGTTACCCAGGTATATCATAAATAGAATCTTACACTAGCAGCAATGTTACAGGAAATTTTATCACGCCATTGAATGATTTTTAAAAATGCTACAAGGTTTTCAGATAGTTGAACTTTATTCATGAAGTGAACTAAACTATGCCTAAACCATTAAGATTTCCTATTTCCCTGACTAATCTTCTTACAACCTGTATTAAGTTGTTCTGAACAGAAGCTACCTGTTTAGGAGGTACAGTCTTCACTGCCTTGGCTTGTCTCTCTGATCTTCGGACCTCCTCAGGTTCTGTAACCTATAATATACCCAACTCAAAGATTATAGTCAATGTACAAAAATGTGAAGTATAGAAAATAATTGAATTTGTATCATTTACAAAAGAGAACAATTCAAATATTTAAACCCTAAATTAGTGTAGTGGCCATGGAATTGAAAAATACAAAAAAAATTCCATGGAGATGTGCATATGCCAGATTCCTACTCAATTTGCACTCTTCCAAGAAAAATATCTTCCAGCTCATAGATAGAAGCTGATGGAAGTAGAAGAGAAGCAAATTGAGTGGTCAGAAATTATATTCTAGAAGCAGAGGAGGGCAAATCGAGTTAGGCACAGAGTAATCATGTTAAGTTTTCAAGCACAAAAATTACAACACCAGTAAACTATCGAAGGTAAGAGGAAAGTTCTCATTCGTGTCTAACAAACAACATCATCAAACATACTACGAGAGAAACAAAATCAGGGTCAATACCGTGGGTTCTGTTGGTAATGGAGGATCATCATTCTCTGGTAGGTCATCAAACATCGGCTCAACGTTGTCATCTAAATACAAATAAATGGTCAACAATAACTCGTTACATATCCACATCAAAATAATATAAACCGTGATAATCAACCATGCATAGTGACAAATCTGCTAGTACTTGTCTTATCATATCATGCCTGCACAGAATTTCTTGAAATGATTATCATTTTTTTTTTTTTTTTTTTTGAATAACAGATAAAAATAACCAATGAAAAATTATGGAAGACAGATAACTGTGCATATTCAGCTAAATTAAAATTGGTAGAATATCAATTTGATTCTGAAAAGTACAAAGATTCAACACATTTTTAGAAGAAATACCATCTTTACACCACATAGTGTACTATATCGTTATAAGCCAACATTCTTTTGCATGGAATTCAATTTTGTGATTTTTGCTATCAAAGTAATTCTGTGAAAAATTCACTTCCAAGAATTATTATCTAACTTAATTTCCATTGCAAAGTAATCAATCCAATTCAAATCTAATTTTGCAAAAGTTTTAGTAGGTCGGGTACGTATATATATATTCGTTCTATAGTTTTACTAATAAAATATATCTGCATATCCGAATTTGTATCATAGGCTCTCAACAAAGTTGATTGAAAACCAGAATATTACGAAAATCTGTTTTGTACAGTTTTGATCTTCGACCTTTCGACAATACTACTGCCATTTTTTTTTTTTGTATATCCACAATCCAGGCCAAAAGTTCCCGGTCAAAGGACAAGCTACATGGTAAAGCTTGTCTGCCCGACTATAAAGTTGCCGGTTACGGGCAAAAGGACAGGCATTAATTTCGAACGTGTCCTTGAGACCTTTCTATCCATGAAGAGTATTCGATTCTACCTCATCTGTGATTGGAGAAGAAGATCTTTGAAGTTTTAGCCTATTTGACCCCTTTGGCCCCTTCCACAGCCCTCTGGGGGTTGATGACCATATAATTGACAATTTTGATTGGCCTTATGCCTCAGAAGGTTTGTGCAAAATTTCATTGAAATTGCTTTAGTGGTTTTGGAGAAGAAGTCGAAAATGTAAATTGTTTATCGTCACACGACGGACGACAGAGGACAAAAGGCGATGATAATAGGTCACCATGAGACTTCGTTTCAGGTGACCTAATAAGTCGGTTTTAAAAAGTAGTAAAGAGGGGAAATATAGAACTACATGTACTGATCATAATATAGAAGTAAATTTAGTTTATAGAACAAACCTTCAACCGGATCATCCATAGCGACATCTTCAGTGACAGGTGATTCTGATTCTTCAGCAATATCTGCAAGGGGTGCTGTATCTGTAGGAGCAACAGTAAATATTACTATGGCATATTCACAGCAGTTTTCAAATTCTGTTCATAATGTTTAATCGCTATCTCTCAAACTGATAGTTCTTACTAGTCTGACTCATTCCCAAAAAAAACCATAGTGAAAATGGTCATCTTTCCTAGAACAAATCACAAAATACCAGGATTATGTAATTCACAATTTCTATGAAAATTGTTTGATTCTATATCTGCGAGTCAAGAAGATTTGATGTTACATTCCTGTACAAAATTAACTTTGACCATGCCTTCCTGTACAACATTAACATTTGACCATACCTACCTGTACAACATTAACATTTGACAACATTAACTGACCCTACCTGTACAACATTAACTCTGACCTTGCCTATCTGTACAACATTAACTTTGACCTTTCCTCCGACCTTACCTACCTGTACAACATTAACTTTGACATTGCCTACCTGTACAACATTAACTTTGACCTTGCCTACCTGTACAACATTAACTTTGACCTTGCCTACCTGTACAACATTAACTTTGACCTTGCCTACCTGTACAACATTAACTTTGACCTTGCCTACCTGTACAACATTAACTTTGACCTTGCCTACCTGTACAACATTAACTTTGACCTTGCCTACCTGTACAACATTAACTTTGACCTTGCCTACCTGTACAACATTAACTTTGACCTTGCCTACCTGTACAAAATTAACTCCAACCTTGCCTGCCTGTACAAAATTAACTCTGACCTTGCCTACCTGTACAACATTAACTTTGACCTTGCCTACCTGTACAACATTAACTTTGGCATTGCCTACCTGTACAACATTAACTTTGACATTGCCTACCTGTAAAACATTAACTTTGACCTTGCCTACCTGTACAACATTAACTTTGACCTTGCCTATCTGTACAACATTAACTTTGACCTTGCCTACCTGTACAACATTAACTTTGACCTTGCCTACCTGTACAACATTAGCTGTGACCTTGCCTACCTGTACAACATTAGCTCTGACCTTGCCTACCTGTACAACATTAACTTTGACCTTGCCTACCTGTACAACATTAATTTTGACCTTGCCTACCTGTACAAGATTAACTTTGACCTTGCCTACCTGTACAACATTAACTTTGACATTGCCTACCTGTACAACATTAACTTTGATCTTGCATACCGGTGCAACATTAGCTGTGACATTGCCTACCTGTACAACATTAACTTTGACCTTGCCTACTTTTACAACAATAATTTTGCCCTTGCCTACCTGTACTAAGACCTTGGCTCTGGAATGACTCGACGGCCATATTGATGGACTTGTCTATCAGAGTGAGGTGGTACATATCCAGTAACAATGTCCCGGACTGGTGGAGCGAACATGTGTTCATCCTGAAGTCGTTCCTACTGGCAAGGACTTCACCTGTTTTACTGTTCAAAAAAAGAAATACCGTATGTAATTAATTTTCAGTACTGCTGATAGTAGACAAAGGACTTCAAAAGCACACCAACTAATGTTCCAACCATTCTTTACCTACTTCATTTTGTTGTTTATTTATCAGGAATAAAATATGAATTCACATTGCTCAAATAGTCTAAATATTCAGGTACTGTGGGAAAAAAATAAGCAATTAAGGCAGCTATTTATGGTTTTAATACTGCTGAATAGTGAATAGGTCTTGTTAGATAATAAACAACAAGATATGATATCCCTGCGCTATTTTGACAGAAGTGTTGGTAAAACACACATATTGGTCATACCATGCTTTCGAGCTGAACTGACATGACGTAAGCAACTATTACTGAATGGTCATTACCAAGGGTAAAAACTATCCTCAAGAGTGAGTTACTTCTCTGAATCTCAGACAGACGTACCTTAGGAGTGGGTTATCTCCCTTCTCCCCATCCTCTAGGGGTATTAGACAAAGAGGCATATGGGGCATGGCCTGAACAAACTGTAACAAAACATTTGATATTGATGTAAGATAACCATCTTCAACCATTGTTCCTTTTATATAGGATATAGAGAGTTAAATGCAGTAATTCAATTCTTTTACATGTCTGTTTTGGTAATTGTCAATGAAATATCAGCAATGATTTAATTTGGCATTCTAATGATTAATTTAATATCAAAAAAGAATTAACAAACATCAGCACTTTATCAATTGTATCATTTTCAATTGTATTCTTGGTTAAAGTAAACAGAGTAACCAAGGATATAAAACAAGGTAGGGAGGAGAAGCACTGAGATGGTGGCACTATGATCAAGTTACATGTTCCACATGACAGGTATATAATCCGTCGATATCTAGACACCCGTCCAAGCAGAACTCCACATGACAGGTATATAATACTTAACTTTTTTCGTCGATATCTAGACACCCATCCAAGCAGAACTGCTTGTTTATTGACTTTTAATTATATACTGACAAGTATTACATTTCCATGCTTTTTGAAACGTTAAAAAGTGTAACACACAATCGTTAAGGAGTTTACCTTACCTTACAGCCATAATTGTCTTCCTTGAACTTGGTGTTGTTATGTTCCTGGATGTCATCAAGGTTAAGGAACTGTTCAAAATAACATGAAATAAATTACATTTCTCTGTTGTTTTCAATATTTGTTAAAGAAATAAAAGATACCATAAAGTTTTTAGATTTAAACTTTTATATAACTATTACAAAATCACAATTAGAAATTCATTCAACTTCCTGAATAATAATAATTTTGTTGTTGGGCTGATTCATTCACCATTGAAAATTCAAAATGAAATGTACCAGCTCCTTATGTATGAGGGATCAAATGTGTCTTCAAGGGTGAATGAGTTATTAAATTATGTGTTAAACAGAATACCTCCTCATTTCTCTCATTAAATTATATGTAAACAGAATACCTCCTCATTTCTCTCATTAAATTATGTGTAAACAGAATACCTCCTCATTTCTCTCATTAAATTATGTGTAAACAGAATACCTCCTCATTCCTCTCATTCTTATTAAAATTATGTGTGTTAAACAGAATACCTCCTCATTTCTCTCATTAAATTATGTGTTAAACAGAATACCTCCTCATTTCTCTCATTAAATTATGTGTAAACAGAATACCTCCTCATTTCTCTCATTAAATTATGTGTAAACAGAATACCTCCTCATTTCTCTCATTAAATTATGTGTAAACAGAATACCTCCTCATTTCTCTCATTAAATTATGTGTTAAACAGAATACCTCCTCATTTCTCTCATTAAATTATGTGTAAACAGAATACCTCCTCATTTCTCTCATTAAATTATGTGTAAACAGAATACCTCCTCATTTCTCTCATTAAATTATGTGTTAAACAGAATACCTCCTCATTTCTCTCATTAAATTATGTGTAAACAGAATACCTCCTCATTTCTCTCATTAAATTATGTGTAAACAGAATACCTCCTCATTTCTCTCATTAAATTATGTGTTAAACAGAATACCTCCTCATTTCTCTCATTAAATTATGTGTGTAAACAGAATACCTCCTCATTTCTCTCATTAAATTATTGTGTAAACAGAATACCTCCTCATTTCTCTCATTAATTTATGTGTTAAGCAGAATACCTCCTCATTTCTCTCATTAAAATCGCATCTCCTCATCATTCCCATCCTCATCAACTGAGGAAGCTTTAGCTTGCTTTCTGAGAACATAAAAATGATAAGCCATCATTGAACAACTTTATGCAGCACACATAATTTTTTTATATAAGGATTATGAAGGATTATGCTTATAAAGTAATTCTATTTGAGAAAAATGGAAATAACACATAAGTGAAAATGGTTATGATTGGTTACTATTTCGTTTTTACCTTGAACATTTTTGGTTATTTATGGATAACATTGGGCCATCTTTTAGTTTGTTTCTCCTCTATTGACCCATATTACGGGTAGGGTAGCCTCCCCTCCAATAAATAAGGCTATTTCATTGTGGGGGAATAAAAATCAGAATGATCAGCTATATAAAACATGCTCTTTGGTTCACAATAGTGGTAAAACATGTAAAGTATTAAACCCTCAAAGAACTTCACGACGGTGTGCAATAATGATCCATAATTTAATCAAAATGAAAATCAAACTATGATATGACTTCACTCTCATACTTACTTTTTATTGGCCATAAGGTCAAGAATCTGGTGTACTAACGTATACAGATATTCCACCTGAAATGATAATCACACAACATATATATATACATACATGACATAAAAGAAAACAGAAATTTTATTTTCTAGACAACCTATAACTATAACAAGAGGCCAGAGGGTGTATCAGTCATCTGACACATTTTCAAAATTCTCTACTTCCTGCAAGATATGCTTTTAAGTAAGTTTTCGTGTATATGGTAAATACATTATCAATGTAACATGGCAGACTAAATAAAATTGGCTGTAATCAGTAAGTTTAGCATAAAAAAATTGTATTGTTGTGTAAAAATTGGATCTAGAAATTAAAATTTCAGCAAAGTTCTCATTTTTAATAGAGCTCACCATTGTAGTGTTTTGTGTTTATTCAAAGATATTTTCTCATCTCAAATATATATATATTAACATATCAAATTAACATAATACCATTGCACATCTTCATCAGTTACCTTTTTACTGTACACACAGGCAGAGCCTTGGATAACCAAGGCAGCCTCTGCAAAGTTCATTGTGACAAGCCCTCCATCAAAGGTCACGATGACATTGTCCAGCTATACCAAACAACAAAAACAGGTACAAACTGACGCAGAAGAAAACTACACAGATACTTAAATGGGACAGAGCTATAATTTCCATTTTGGAAATGAAAGGAAAATGGTATATTAGTAGAATTTTAGGTCCCCCCCCTAAAATTTCTGGAAAATATATGATAAATTTCTAATGGAAACTGAGTCCATTATATATATACCAGCCCTCGTCATTATTAATAGCCCCTTGAAAAATTCCCATTCCTTTCCAAGACAATTTTGATGTATTAGCTACTTGCACATATAACAACATTTTGCTATAACGGCTGTTCCAGTAAAACTTATATGGCACCCAGGGAAGGCACTTAAAAAAAATTGTATGTGCCATGGTGGGTTCAAAATAAAATCCCTGCTATGCCACGGTGGTGGTTTGATAAAATCACTTCTGTGGGTGGGTCTATCTGAAGCATTTGTAACCTTTTGGCATGGAGAAACAATTGATTAGTTTTGGCAAAATATTGTTGTCATCATAATCAGCAGATCTTTATTTAAATTCAATGGTATTAAGTCAAGGAAAGAGTGGCAGTTCACAAGCAAATTTAGTAATAGATGCAATACACCAAACAATAGTTCACTGCACCATATACAATACAATTTTTGTCCTAGGACTCTTCAGTGATACTAGAAATCAAAAGATGTAAACCCAAAAAGGCTAAAATGTTGGAGCAAAATGAAAAATAAAATTATTTCTATGCCACAGTGTTGTTCACAAAAAACTAAACATGTGGGGACTCAACTGAACTAAATTGAAAATCACTTCTATCGGTGGGTCTCCCAATTTCAAAGTGCCTTCCGGATCCCCCCTACCGTATATGTTTTGCTGGAACAGCCCTAAGAAAATATGAATGTTATATAGTTGTAACTTGTTGTATATTTGTAAATTGATAAAATACTTCATCTAGGTAGTCCTCTAGGTTGCCTGCGATATCTACATCCCAATTCTTGGCGAGATCTCTAATAGGCTGCAGCATGGAACAGAACTTTGCATCCATGTTCTGGGCTTGAGATTGTTGGGTAGCCATGGTTGATTCTGAAGTAAAATATCACTGTGATGTTCAAAATTCAAAATATCACGCATCATTTTGCATACATATTCAATGCTATAAAAGTATTAAGAAGTCTAAAATTCATTAACAATTGGTGTTGGGAACTTGGAATGCTTGTCTATATCATTGTTACAACTGTAGCAGGATTGGACTGGAACTATCATAGCTGACCAGGTAGTTCAGTCGGTAGAGTACTTGGCTAGTGTTCAGAGCGTCCCAGGTTAGAATCCCGATCTGGCCGCTACATTTTCTACCCAAGTGCTTTACCGACTGCGCTATCTGGTCACCGATGATCGACCCAGTCCAATCCTGCTACACAAGGCACATATTTCCAACGTAGCCCTTACGGATTAGTTCTGCACACCCCTTTTATCTATATGATAGAAGAAAAATCACAAATCTAATCCCTTCACACCCTTGCACCCCTACAGATCACCGTGACATAATCGTCATTTTTTGACGGCGTTCATGTAAAGGGAAGAAGAGAAGGGTCCCGGGTTCGAATCCCGGCTTTGCTGCTACACTTAAAACCACCATGATGATCACAGTGTTAATTGCACACTAATTCTGAATATACGGAAGGAAATGATAGGTTACATTGAAATGCCTAACGTTACCTTGTGCAGTGTTCAATTCAGCTGGTGATACTGTCTAACGGTAAAACAATGTGATAATGCGATTCAGTTCATGTTCGAGCTTTCTATGAAAAGATGAAGTTATCATTATGGGCAACAATAGTTATTTGGTAATGAAGATTTTTTTATCATCAGAAGAGTAACATGAAGCATTAAATAAATATATGAAGGAGCGATGTACGTTTCTCCATCCCGATGTATCTGAATCTCGCGCGTTTTGTAAACAAACTTCTCTGAGTGCGAAAGGACAGTTGATTGGATAATTTCAACAAGAAAGTAGTCCCTTAACGAATTTACGCCAATCGAAAGAAGTGTAACAATCTGTAAAATTGAAATAAATTTTATATATCACTACGCCTTTTATCCATTCATTAAACTTTTTGAAACAGTCGTGTGTATTTTGAAAAAAAATAAAAATATTTTTTATTGGAAATGTGTTTGCAAAATAAGTGTTTTATATGTAGTTAATGTTGAAATAAAAATATTTTTTTTTATAGAACTACATGGCGTATTCATTTCCTGTCTAGGTGTTCCAAGGCACTTTTCACTCGGGGAGTTGGAGTGTTGAAAATGACTAGTGGAGTAGGCTATACAAGAGATGTGTTCCTCTGGGGCATATCTGGAATTTATCTCATGGCATTTGCATCTTTATATGTACAGATACCTGGTATGAAAAACACAATATTGAAAATTATCCACAAAAATAGTGTGCTACATCGGCCTCTTACGTGTAATGTTTGCTTGCAGCCTAGCACAGGTTGGGGACATGTGAATTTATTGTTATTATAGAGATATATAGCTAATATGAATTTAAGGCAAAGCCTCAGAAGAGCGCAGCTACATGTAAAAGATTATTACATCATAACTTTATATTGTCTATATTTTTCAACGAGATTAACAATAAAATATTTCTCTGACATGCACTTATTATCGATAGTTAGAAAGAATTCAAAATAATCCAAATGGAATAGTTCAATATAGATGTCTACTTCAATCTTGTTTTTATCAGATGCAGATGCTATCAAAAATATGCGCAAATCTGTGCCGTCATCTTTGGCGTCAGGTTTTGTGACGTCAATGCTGACAGTGCCGTTGGCTTGAGAACATACACAGTATATATTGGACCAGTACATTTGTTGCGTTGTTCTTGTATATATGTAAATTAAAACTACTTACAGCAATTTCAAAGTGTATCCCAATGACACATTTCGTCTAGTGCAGAAAATTTTAAATCTCGTCATGCTGATAACGAGAATTAAAACATGGCTGCCTACATGGAGGTGCGAGACTTTTCCCGCGGGACACAATTTCAAAGTCCAATGGGTACTGGATTGTATTGGAATCTATATGCTCACCCACATGTTATGGTTAGTAGAGCTTTGCTCTACGCGGCATTCGGCCGTGCAGAGAGCTACGCTCTTATAATAGCTATTTATACCTATACAAAACTGACGGTAAACAATATTTTTGAAGATAAAAATGCTTCCGCTCAAAACCGACTCCTGCAACTTGCAGTGGTTGTTTATAACAATCATTCAAACATATTGAAAGCAGGGACCTGTTTTCGTCATGTTTACAATTTTGCTTATATCTCATGAACTATCGCGTGATTTCATAAAAAAAAGTGTCGTCTGCCAAGGCAGATTTGATCAAGGAAGATTTGTCCTGCTTAAAAAAGATTGTGTGCTATAACCAAGTGATTTTATAAAACGATGTAGCAATATACCCCAAAATGAAGGTATTTTAAATGAAACTTTAAAAACCTACCGTCAGCGTTTGACTGTCAATGTGCACTGATCAGCAGTATGTCAACAAATTACCGGAAGTCATGTGTCTGATCATGTGATTCATAGCCCAGATTTTGGGTTATTACAAATAATTTTGGCGATTCAACTTACCCGAAATTTTCAGTGCAGTTCTGGTGAAAACATAACAATATTCTATGTAAACAGAGGTGTTCGCCACTTTCAATGACAAATAGGTTTAAAGATTTAAAATCGATGTAACTACAAGAAATTTTCAGCTAAAACACAATCTTGCAAATGCCTGCTGCTCATCATTTATTTGTAATGATCTCAATTTTCGTAATAAGTGAAACAGCCCCCCTGACGAAAACAGGTCCCTTTTGGGTCGGCCGTCACCCAGCGACCGATTTTAAGAAATCTTCCGTATTGCGATAGATAAATAACAAATTGATAGACAATTTATTGTACAAGTAAGACAAAATATTATATATTTATGTTGATAAAATTGGTACATTTTATTTCTAGCTGGTTTGTTGATATCCGAGGTTATTTAATTACCCTGACGAATATTGGTCCCCAAAGGGTATAATTAAGCTAATTAAGTTAAGTATTGCTCTTTTGTTTCGAACGAAAAGTGGTTGCATAGTGGTCAAATAATCCTTATACACATTCCCTGCAAGTTTCAGGATTCGGTTTTGAGCGGAAGCATTTTTATATCCAGAAATGTTGTTTTTCGCTAGTTTTGTATAGCTATAATTAGCTATTATAGTTATATATCTTTACAATAGCAATAAATTTACATGTGCCCAACCTGTAGCATGTTATACAGTTATAGTGTATCTTGAAAGAGGGAGAGAAATAGCTACTAGACCTATCAAATAAAGGCTGATCCTTTGAAACTAGTAATTACATGGTCATACATGATAAAACCAGACTATTACTGGTCTTGTTGCACTCATTCCTCTATTCTCAACACAAAAGAATACAAAAACCTGCATTATATACCTTCACCTTTGGCTTTCAGTTTCCTGTATTAAAAGATAAATGAGAAAATACTGTAAACTAAAAACCTGGTCACAATATGTAATGTAGGTAGTAAAAGGGAATAAGTTTGCATATAATGTACCGGTATGTGCAGACTTAGATGGGGTATTAGGTCTATGATGACACCAAATTCTCAATTCACATTATCAAGGAATTACATAGCCACATTAGCTGTATTAATGGATTCAGTTTTATTTGTAACTTAGCCTAGATTAAAATTTCATTTCAAAAATCAATAACAAAATTTTTAATGCATATGCAATGTATTTTAATAAGTTTATCTTTATCTGAAATTTCACTATTATTCAAATTAATTTAATTCTTTATTTATGTTCGCCTGTCGAAAATTGAAGCTCTGTTCCGGTAACATGTATGTAAGCAAAAGTACATACTGAGATCAATGACCTGCATGCATGGATGGTTAAAAATTTTCCGTACTTCCGGTTTAACCTGTTCCGGTTGTGCGTTGCTCCGGTACTGCTCTCCACAGTAAATATATTTAACTAATGCAAATGCATTAACAGGAATAATTATACAAATTTTTATTTCTTTTTATATATTAATAATAACGCTTTTGAAAATTAAAAGCTATAGAATACAGTTAAAATATCCACCAGGCGAAAGATGAGCACAAGGAATCATGACGTCACATCACGTCAACAAATGGCGCGAAATCATAGGATTTGCATACGCGGTACCGCAGGCCTGTGGCACTGCATGTGCACAGAAAATCAACGTTCAAATCCAAATCGTTGATCTCTGTTTAAATTGAAAGTTTTATTATGCTTGACAATCATTATGTCACATACTACTACAGGTCTACTTTAAAGTACGTCTTTTTATTTCTAAATTGTGTCCTCTAATATATTGAAATAAGAAAGAAAAAAGCAAGGAGAGCTTCGCTCTTCCCATGCCGTGCATGATTCATATTAGAGGGTTATATTAAGCCTACAGGCTACATGTTGTACAAATTGCTTTATTAATCAATTTTAACATTTTATATGGATGACAAGTCCAATACTGTCTGCTTCTTTACCTTAGCAAATAAATTTATCTACCAATCACATTTACCATAATCGACCTAATGAGTGACCATCTAAGGCTGTTTAAAAAAAATTTGAAAATATGAACAGGTGCTTACTGGTGATAAGACCAAATTTCAGCTAACATTTCAAAAAACTATTGCACAGAGTAAGACATTGATCAATATGCAAAAGGAAACTAAGTTGAGGTAAATGAAATTGAGGGCTCAAAAAGAAGGTAGAGTGCTAAAAGGGACAGGGGTTGCCTATTGGGTTGGATATGAATATATTAAAGCTATACTGTTGTGACTAACTACTTACTGAGATGAGATCCATTACATAAATATGGTCCGTTTTAAATATTTACAAACATTTTATTTGAGTTTTTGTTATGTCATGGCGCGGCGTCCGTCGTCCATCCGTCCGTCCGTCCGTCGTCCGTCTGTCCGTCAACATTTCCTTTAAATCGCTACTAGTCATAGAGTTCTGCATGGATTTTAACCAAATTTGGCCAGAAACATCCTTGGGGGGAGGGGAACAGAACTTGTATAAATTTTTGCTCTGACCCCCCGGGGACAGGAGGGGCGGGGCCCAATAGGGGAAATTGAGGTAAATCCTATAAATCGCTACTTGTCCTAGAGTTCTGCATGGATTGAAACCAAATTTGGCCAGAAACATCCTTGGGGGAAGGGGAATAGAACTTGTATAAATTTTGGCTCTGACCCCCCGGGGACAGGAGGGGCGGGGCCCAATAAGGGAAATTTAGGTAAATCCTATAAATCGCTACTTGTCCTAGAGTTCTGCATGGATTGTAACCAAATTTGGCCAGAAACATCCTTGGGGGAAGGGGATCAGAACTTGTATAAATTTTGGCTCTGACCCCCCGAGGACAGGAGGGGTGGGGCCCAATAGGGGAAATTAAGGTAAATCCTATAAATCACTACTTGTCCTAGAGTTCTGCATGGAATGTAACCAAATTTGGCCACAAACATCCTTGGGAGAAGGGGAACAGAACTTGTATAAATTTTGGCTTTGACCCCCAAGGGCAGGAGGGGCGGGGCCCAATAGGGGAAATAGAGGTAAATCCTTTAAATCGCTACTTGTCCAAGAGTTCTGCATGGATTGTAACCAAAATTAGCCACAAACATCCTTGGGGGAAGGGGAACAGAACTTGTATAAATTTTGGCTCTGATCCCCCAGGGGCAGGAGGGGCGGGGCCCAATAGGGGATATAGAGGTAAATACTATAAATCGCTACTAGTCATAGTGTATTGAATGGAATGTAACCAAATTTGGCCACAAACATCCTTGGGGGAAAGGGAACAGAACTTGTATAAATTTTGGCTCTGGTCCCCCACGGGCAGGAGGGGCGGGGCCCAATAGGGGAAATAGAGGTAAATCCTTTAAATCGCTACTAGTCATAGAGTTCTGAATGGAATGTAACCAAATTTGGCCACAAACATCCTTGGGGGAAGGGGAACAGAACTTGTATAAAGTTTGGCTCTGGCCCCCCAGGGGCAGGAGGGGCGGGGCCCAATAGGGGAAATAGAGGTAAATCCTATAAATCGCTACTTGTCATAGAGTTCTGCCTGGAATGTAACCAAATTTGGCCACAAACATCCTTGAGGAAAGGAGAACATAACTTGTGTAAATTTTGGCTCTGACCCCCTGGGGGCAGGAGGGGTGGGGCCCAATAGGGGATTTAGAGGTTAATATTAAAATTCCCTCAGAAAGGAAACAATGAACCTGTATTCAGAACATTACTTGGCATTACAAACCAGGTGAGCAATACAGGCCCTCTGGGCCTCTTGTTGTTTGCATGTTACAAATTACCATATATTTTCTTTTCTTTTTCCAGGTCTGTATGGAGAAAATGGTATACTACCAGCAAAACTTGTTCTTCAAGAAAGTATGTACAATTAATGTACCGATATTTTACTCGTTTAATTGTTGATGCTATTTTATGAAATATTAACTATGAAAATATAATATTAAAATATGATGGATTGATCAGATTTATGCTACAGGTAACACTAATAATACTGCCAAATTCAGAACAAAACTATAGTTTGTAATATTTTCTTTTCCCTAAATCTTTCTGATTTTGGATTATAGCTTTGTTATTGTGTCTGAATATTTGTTGTTTGATACGGCTGAGCTCAATTTGTTTTATTTGTAGAGATAGATTCAATTGAAGAACTCCTGGATGGAGCTCCAACTTTGATGAAGTTAACACCACGTCTTGGATTGAATGCTCAGGGAGGGATGGATCTGCTGTGTTTGACTGGAATGTTAGTTTCATTCCTCAGTCTGATATTTAGTGGGGCGCGCGACACTGTGGCCTACACACTGCTGTGGATGTTATACCTCTCTTTGTACCAGGTATGTATGGATATCTCTTTGTACCAGGTATGTATGGATATCTCTTTGTACCAGGTATGTATGGATATCTCTTTGTACCAGGTATGTATGGATATCTCTTTGTACCAGGTATGTATGGATATAGATGGTTATGTGACATGATACTTATATCTGTATAAAGTGTTTGAGAATGTGCTTCTTTTATGTAAACCTTGAAGATGCTCTACAAGACATAAACGATACCT
Source organism: Argopecten irradians (assembly GCF_041381155.1). Lineage (NCBI taxonomy): Eukaryota > Metazoa > Mollusca > Bivalvia > Pectinida > Pectinidae > Argopecten > Argopecten irradians. The sequence continues at coordinate 6,015,981 of NC_091141.1, forward strand.
ATCATTTGAACAATAACAGATGTATAATAAAATAAGTGTTTATATGTGTCTAATTAACACAAAAATTCATATAGAATAATCTATTTTGCTTTTGGTGCATGCACAATCAGTACTTCATTCCATACAGGGCATTGTGCCATGGAGTTTTTTTCGGGACGCAATGAATTATTTTTAATATTTTTATCTTCAATTAAAATAAGAAGCTCAAACTTTTCATTGGTGGTAATGGTTAAAGTAAGTAACTTTTGTAACTGAAGAAAAATACTTATTCGTCTGCTTCTGTTTTTGATAGAGAAAAAATACCATTTGTCGATAGTGGAGCATATTTAAGTCTTTCCATCTCTACTCCATCTGCTGGAGGCCTTCAGTCCATTTACCTTGAATTTGAATAATTAATCAGGATATGACACATTAAGCTTACCATACTTCAGTTGATGAGTTTAACCATACTGTAACCATACTATTATATTCAATATTCATTTTATTTGTAAACATCGAACAAAGTCATACATATTACTGCAGTAAACACAAATTCTCTAGTAAAAAATCTGCCACAGAGAGTTATAAACAAAGTAAATATTTTGTATTTTTATTTTTTCATTCTAGGTTGGACAAACATTTTTGTGGTTCCAATGGTGAGTCTATCTTTTCCATAACTTTTTTTCTCCTCATATCCTTTTCATTCATATTTCATTTTCAGTTTTGAATTACAGGTCTGTTTCAAATCACAGGGACCTGGCACAATTTTTTTAACCAACATTATACATATATATATATATTATAGTATCATTCAAGGGTATGAACTTTGCGGTCAAGAAAAACGGACCTATTTTTTTTTAAAACAGTGATTATTTTAATAAACGGGCTCTATACACCATTGACGCATATCTTACCTTAAAGAAAAATAATTTATCGTTCCAGTGAGTGCTTGATGAACAAAATTGTCCAAGTATTGACAAAGTTATGGCTTGATGAATCATGAAATTTACGAAAATTATGCTAGGTAGACATTTCCCTGTCCAGTTGAAATGTTGTCTCGTCTCAAATGGGAACCTCAAAAACCAAGCCAAAATCACAAAACCTATGCTTGTGGTGGTAAACAGTACCCATAACTGTGTTCATCCACAATCTCCTTTGGAGGTGTCATGACCCGTACTTTGTAGAAACTCCTTTTAAACATCATGTAGCTCACTTACTTGAACCATCACCGCCATGTTTCATTTGTTCTTCGGTATGCTTCTCTATTTTACCTACAAGCACACCATTACATAATTTGCATACTGCAGTCACGATATGTAAAATAATATTTTATTCAAATATAGATATTTTATCTACTAGCAAGATGGATGAACCTCAGGAACTTGTAGAAAAATCGTTACCAAGTATAATTCTACTGAAATCCACCAAAAGAATAAGACACTACCTCTGGAGAACAGTTTCTATAAATTACCTGGATTTAGATGCTTCACTAACAATACTGAAGGTCGTGGAGTAGCCATTTATATTTCGGAACAAATGACAATTCAGCAAGTAAAATTTACAACAACCTTTGAAGAGTACCTAGTTGTTGAACTCAAGTTAAGTAATGGTGACAAGCTACTTATTGCAAATATCTACCGTAGCCCCAAAAGTACAGCTGAAAATTTCACCTACCTAACAAACTTAATGAGAGAAGTGTTCGCCAGAAACGCAAAAGACATTTTGATCACCGGAGATTTCAACTGAAAATAAATTGGACTGACTGGACAACATGTACGTCAGAAAATCATATATCTACTCGTAGGCAATTTAGAACAAGACACACATTATTCCTTCCCATGAAATGAACAAATAGAGAAGGTACAATGTGAGAAAGATTTAGGTGTACTTTTCGACAACAAACTTAAATTTAGTCAGCATGTTAGTCAAGCAGTTAACAAAGGAAATCGCCTACTGGGGCTAATATTCAGGACTTTTGTCTATATAGATAGTTAACAAAGGAAATCGCCTACTGGGGCTAATATTCAGGACTTTTGTCTATATAGATATAACTATGTTCTTAACCCTATACAAAAGCCTAATTAGACCTAATCTAGAATATGCAACAAATGTATGGTCTCCATTGCTAAAAAAGATCAGATCGCTCTTGAAAATGTCCAACAAAAAGCCACTAAAAGAGTTCACTCTATTGAAAATCTACCCTACCATTCAAGACTTAAAAAGTTGGGACTTCCCACCTTAGAATACAGACGTAAACGAAACGATGTGATCGAAGTCTATAAAATTCTGAATGGAATAGATAAAACAGATAAAGACAAGTTATTTACAATGTCTTCAGCTAGTACTAGAGGTAATAGTTTAAAACTCTTTAAGAAACAGAGCAGGACTAAAGTCACACAAAGTATATTTATTTAGTCGGCGAGTGGTAGATTCGTGGAACTCCCTTTCAAACTTTGTAGTAAAAGCCCCTACTCTAAACTCATTTAAAAACCGACTGAACACTCAATGGAAATCAGTACCATGCAAGTTTTATCCCAGTTTTTTATGGCACAACCGGACAACAACAACAATCTAGTAAATGAACAAAACGCGCCACAACTAGCTGGAACCAGCTAACTACAGTGTCTAAGAAGAGGTAAGAGGTAACAAAAAAGGAAGATAAATGAAAAGTGAATTTTCCACCAGTTAAATGTTATACTTATGATCAATGACCATGAAACATTATATTTATGTATGAAACCATTGTTCACAAACATTTAGCTTTGTACCATACTATCTTTCTAAATATTCATTTACAGGGATATCTTGCTGCTGGAAACCGGTTTTCTGGCCATCATAGTGGCTCCCTTTAATCTTCAGTTACCAAAGAAATGGAGGATGTCACCCTACCACCAACATGATAGTATTACGCTGTGGTTGGTACGCTGGCTTCTGTTTCGTCTTATGTTTGCTTCAGGAGTGGTCAAACTGACCAGTAAATGCCCAACATGGTGGGGACTTACAGGTTTGTATATGTAGTGAATACTAGTGATATATATAATTACTGTATAAAACTATAAATAAAATAGTAACCATGCATATATGGTAGTTGAATAATAAAGATGTCACAACACATTTCCACTAGCCCTCCACCTCTGGGCTGTAAGTTTGAATACCATGTGAGGCAGTTGCCAACTTACCGGTAACCTTGGACAGCTGACCCAAAAACACACAATGATTTCAATATGTCTATAATAATTGTCTCCTTTTCTGAACAGAAATACCGTACTTCATGATTTGATGAATGTCTATTGTACTTATTGAAGAGAATGTACACCTTGATTTTGAAATTATTTAGATATTGTTTTGATAAGAAATATATTCAATTTGTACTATCAATGAAACTAAGATAAAAAGTTGAAAGCCTGGGTAGAACTGTCTCCCTTCCACCTATTACTAGATTAAAGTATTACATTATTTGTTTTTCAGCTTTAACAGTACATTTTGAATCTCAGGTAAGTTGTAATGTTTAATTTCACCTTCAATCTAAGATTACAAAAATCAATAATTGATTTGATTAAATAACCTTTCCATATTTGCTACCATGAAATTTTGTCCTGATTTTTAATTCACCATAATCCTTATGTTATTTCACCCTGTATGTATTGTTTTAAGTAATCATAATATTTACTGGTTCATTACTTACATTACTGATTAATTACTACCTACATTATTACATATACTGCCATTACATTTCAGTGTATCCCGACACCTCTAGCCTGGTGGTGGCACCAGCTTCCTGTGTGGTTCCTCAAGCTCAGCTGTGTGGCTACCTATGTGATAGAAATTCCTATACCCTTCCTCTTCTTCTCTCCATTCAGATCCATGAGGATATTTGCATTTTACAGTCAGGTAAGTGATTCAGTTAGTGTTGATATCTGAAAGACAGCTCATATTGATAATCAGATGGTCCGGCGGTGAAGTGGTTCAATCATTCACTTTTCACCTATAGCTAGCAGGTCAGGATTTGATTCCTAGCCGAAATATAAAAAGGTCAAGGTCACCTGTTTGATCATTTGAGTTTTCTGTGGACTCTCGGGTTTCCTCCCACTCTGAGAGCCCTCATACACTAAATACGGGACATGGAAAGAGATACGTGGAAGATGTATATCTTATTTCACTTTAGATGGGAATACAATTAAGTTTTGTGGTTTTGAGCAGTATTATGTGTTTGTCATGAAGCCGTCAAAGTGTTGTAAAATGCTCAACAAAAAACATTCCCGATCTTCACAGCCATTTTGCCTAAATCTTTAATATCACTATGGATGTATTAAAGTCACGAACTCGAAAGTACCCGATAGTATTATTTCATTATTTGTTTGTACCCGATAGTATTTTTGTTATTCTTGTCTTGTTTACCCGATAGTATTTTATTCTTGTTTGTACCCGATAGTATTTTATTCTTGTTTGTACCCGATAGTATTTTATTCTTGTTTGTACCCGATAGTATTTTATTCTTGTTTGTACCCGATAGTATTTTCATTCTTGTTTGTACCCGATAGTATTTCATTCTTGTTTGTACCCGATAGTATTTTATTCTTGTTTGTACCCGATAGTATTTTATTCTTGTTTGTACCCGATAGTATTTTATTCTTGTTTGTACCCGATAGTATTTTATTCTTGTTTGTACCCGATAGTATTTTATTCTTGTTTGTACCCGATAGTATTTTATTCTTGTTTGTACCCGATAGTATTTTATTCTTGTTTGTTGAATATTAACATTTGTTGCAACTGTTACTACTTTGTATGAAGTAAAATATAATATAACCTTGTAGATCTTTTGACAGAATGTAAATTCGTCCAACATACTAGATCAACTTACATAGCAGTTGATTTTTATCAACAAAGTGATTTGTACAATTCAATAAAAGCAGCCTAGTCTTTTGTAATATCCAGGATCTTCTAAGGAATTGAAATTAATTATTTTTTTTCATTGTTGTTTTACCCGATTCATATTAATAATACAATTTTACCTTGTTGATCTACTTGAATACCACTGTAACATTACATTAATTGTTTCTTTCTCTTGTCAATTCAACAAACGTAGATAACAATAAATATTAAAGAAGAACACCAATGTTGACATTTCAAATCTTTTAATTTACTAGTTTAACATATATTCTACTATAAAACAGATCTACATTGTATAAAAAAGTTTCTCTATACAGTACTAATAAAAACAATAAAATGCACACTATGCACATAAGAAATTCTTTGTAAATGTAATCATTTACATGTATCACAGATATTAAAAAAGATAAATAAATCGTTATCTTAAAAGATATACCAGTCAGAAGTTTGATTTGCCATTAAATGGATTTATTAAATAAATAATACATTAGATATTGGAACTGACTATTATTCATTGTGAAATATCAAGATAGTGAATATTGATCAGCAATTCTATTTGCATCTTCAATAATCCAGGAGTTACTATCACTGTCATTATATCCACCCTTGGGATGTTACATAGTAATTGGTGAAGCATGTCATTGAAATAAGATATTATGTACATCAGACTTTCAATATCATGACACTGTGTAGCTTCATTGTATTAAAACAAGACATTACTATTCTCAAAACAAACTCGAAAGTACAAATTATATAGACTGAAGTTTTGAGTTCAGCCGTACATTTTTGTTTTGAGAAATCAAGGCCAGTTGGTATGATACACACAATTTGGCCATGAAAACAACAAATCAGCACTTTTTTAATCCTTCTTGTATAAATGCATCATTCTCCAGTTTTCCTAGGAATATTTTACAATGAAAAGAGAGATTTCGAAATTGATCATTATCTCTGTATCTAGTAAAAAGTTACACATCTGAATCTCTCATCGTATTACAACAGTAATTTAGTTTGTAGACCTTTGAGCATTACTTTTGTATAGCTATTCAAAGGCGCAAAATAGAATATCTTACATCAAACACTTGAGCAAATATATTAAATAAAATAGCTATGAATAAAAGAAAATAATTGCAATTATTGAAGCTAAATGCCTCATGGAAATATTTTGCATCTCAAAGTCTTTTAGACCTCTCTTAAATGTAGACATTTGTAGGCATTTAAAGCTTCTTTCTACCATATTTCTCTCTCAGATACACATGTTATAAGAACATTTTTAACATAGCTTTATTTTTAGTTCTTCACAAAGAAAGGAAAAGATATAGTCAGCCTCATTTCCAGATATTACTGTAACCAATGGATACACAGGCTAATGTACAATACTGTAACATCACGCTCAGTGAAATTTGCCAGACGATGGAACAAGGTCAAAATTATTATGAGAGACATAGTCGACTGATCAAGATTCCTAAAATTTCCAGAATTTTTCAGAATTAATATGAAATTTAAAAATAAGGTCAAAAGACAGAAAACAAGATCACTGAAAAAATGATGTTTAGGATGGGTATCTCTTAGGAATCTTTTTCAGTGAAAAGTCCACCATCAGATTTAGGAACATAAGAGAACAAGAATTAGAGATGTTTTATAATAAATGTTATAGACGAAAACTTCAGGCGAATTTCATAGGACTGAATAAAACATTATGTTAAACTTTAATCTTGTTGTTATAATATAAAAACAGTTAAATTAAGGTTAAACTCCGGTTTTGAATTGTGTTTACAAAGTAGTATGGTAAGCAAAAATTTGGGAGTAGGACAGAAAAATTAAATTTTGTTGAAAAAAGATTGGTACCTGCATATTAAATATATTTTAAAATGGATAACAAGTTTTAGTTGATGTCACTCAAGTTGCATTTCTCATAAATTCACTGAAAATATTTTATCCACACTTCTCATAATTTAATATCTCATACTTGCAAAAGAAATGAAACTTTGCCATACTTTCACAAGGATCAAAATAAAAGTAGTTTTCAAATACGATGTATTCTGTATTGCTTGTTACAAAATGATCTGTTCCTCATGGTAGGTATTGTTTGTTACATTGTAATCGTAACATCATATTTCTCAGAGAAAATATGTTATTATCACATGCGAACTAAATGTATTGACATAACAATCAATATCTCCTCTCAAGAGCAGATAACTCTGCAATATGCAAAGTCAGAATACTTCAGAAAGTCATACATCTGGGTACTTCTAATAGTACTTCAGATTATGTCCTCTCACTTATTATGATATACTGGGACTTGCACTTTAGGGTTCCTTTGGAAAGAGAGTGCCAGCAAGTATCAACGAGTGTCTCATGGTAGTTTCTCCAAGAAGACTTTTGAAAATAAAAAGTGTATGAAATGTGTGATTAAAAGTTTACAGTTTAAGTTACTTTTGACAACTTATTCTGAAATAGAGGTGTTTGTCCTTTTTAAATATTAAAAAATCAGTATTATCCAACAAATGAATAACAGTATAATTAAGGACATATCAACAAATGACGTTACCTTTGTATAGAACATTTTCAGAAAATATCTAGTACACTTGCTGTCACTTGTCCACACTTGAGAATTGATATAAAAAGAACCAACAAAGGTTCAAGGACAGACATGTATCATAGAGTTGTCTACCATTGCAAGTAGGTAATAATTGTGATGTCATGTGTTTGCAAGCGTAACACCATACAAAAAGTGACATGAATTTTGTTCACAAAATAATAACGTCACAATTGATACCCAACCATAAGGGAGGTAACTCCAATGATACAAAGATAGAATAGTGATAAAACAGATGAATAATGAATAATAAGCTTAGTAGTGAGTACAATAAATAAAAGTCACATAGTATGGATATCAATCTAGAAGAGCATGATTTCATATACATGCTACCATATTCACTTTGCATTAAGCCCAACGTAGAAACATACTTTGGATTTCTAAAGAATTCTGGCAATACCCATGTATTCATTTTATCTTTAAAATTGTTTATTTTAGATGAAGTTTCTTGTTGTCTTATTCTGTATTTGCATATTACGGAGTAATCTGTCCTTGCGGGTAGGTATTGATTGTGACATCATGTGTTTGCGAGCGTAATGTCACACGTTTCGGAGAAAACAATGTGAATTGTGCCCACAAAATAATGATGTCACAATTGATACCTACCTGCAAGGGAGATAACTCTGCAATATGCAAAGATGGAATAGTATTTGAAGTAATAACACAAAATTTCTGAATGTATGAGAAGGTTTGAGCTGGTAATTAGAACATTAGATGGATCACATGATGAATTGATACCAGACATGGGCTTTACTGCTGTATAAATTAGGTAGTCACAGAAAGACTGTTGATAAATTCACTTAACTGATGACCAAACAGATATTACAGGTATTATTTACTAAATTAGAAACTAAAAGAAAACAAAGTCAAAGTATCTTAAGTCTTATTTTTGAACACTTTCTCCAATCTGTGCTACGTATGTTTTGTACCGGTACATAGATACAGACTGCATTAGTTACTAGAAGAGGCATGAAGTGCCTGTGTGTGCGACGTAATCAGAAAAAGATATTTAATTTGACATCAGATTTAAATTAGTGTTCCTATTTTGATTTGTAAGGAAAAATTCTTTTGAATAATTCAGGTTAAAGTTTACTGACAAATCTGAATTTTGGAGAAAGATAAGTATTTTACAGTACATATTAATTACCATAAATCAAGGATAATTCACTATCACACATTGTGACCTAATACTATAAACAAAGAAGTTACCTCTGATCCAAACCTCCCTACACCATACTATGGAAGAATCCATATAGGAATTGCCTACGGTAGATATACATACTTACCTTACCTAGTCAGTCCCTGTCATGATTGGTTTACTTTTTGTCACCTAAGAATTAATCTCCAGGGACAGGTACATTATAATATCACTGATTTATGTTTTGACTATCTTTGACTTTGATTTCTTTGTGTAACAGATGTTATGGTGGTCCCACAGGTGTTGCTGAGCCCTGATTTTCCATGACAAACCCCGAATCCGTGACACAACATCCGTAATGGTTTGTGTTAAATCCCTAATGACCGATTCTACGCCATCAGAGTCATTTCCTTGGACGGTGACAGACAAAATGTCTGCTTCGGTTTTGTTGTCTGATCCAAGACTCAACAAAATCTTGTCATTTTCTGTAGTACACAAAATAGCATCCCGCCAGTCCGCTCGCGTAATTACGACTTCCTGCAATGCTGCAGATATCCGTTCAAATGTACCTTCAGGGAGCTGGCCTGGGAATTCATATGCAAATGACATGACCTTTGACCCCTGTGGGAGCATGTCTTGCCAGTGGTTGTCCAGGTCCTGGCCGGCCCATTTCTGGCTGTACCAGGGTACAACCAGGAGCGGGGTACAGGCATTGCTCCCCAAGGGGACCGGAGGTTCAGGCACGCTGTAGCATATGTCTAGGAGAGGCATCAGGACCAGGATGTCGTGGAACTGTTCATAGTCCAGCTGATGGTAGAACCAGAAACAGTTCAACATTGGTCGTGACACCTGTCCATGATTCAGAAATATCTCGACAGAAGCCTCAAAATGTTTCCTGTCAAAGTTTCCTTTGCTCATGAACACTTTGTTCCTATGGTAGTTAAAAAATGCGTCAAAGTCGTGGCGGTAGATAGTGGTAATAAAGTCGACGAGGAGTCGGGGTTTGTGGAAGAGAATCAGAGACATGCCAGGAATATCATGGAACCACAATACTTCTCCTATATCGTGTAAGTACATTAGACACTCTTCAAGGCTTTCACCTTTGATGTCAAAGGTCAAAGCCATGTCCTTGACCTCCTTCAAACGAAGGTAGTAGGACTTCTCCTGCTTGAGTTTGACCTTGAACTTGTTCCAATGGTCCGGTATGCGTCGCTGAGCATGAGGGAACAGTTTGGTATCGATGGCCATGAGTTCTATCTGGTTGATGAGACTGCTGACTCCGGGAAGTCCTTCCACAGAACTAATTACAGAAACTTCCCTGTCAATCTGTATAGGATGTTTGATTAAACCTTCTAGTTTCTTTTTCTCAGATTCTAGATGCTGCATAAGGTCATTTGACCCATTTTCCCCAATTTTGGATTTCTGGTTTTCAATTTCTGTCTGAATTTGTGCTAGCTGCTTTTGAAGATTTTCAAGGTGGCACTTCTGTTGTTTTTCCACCTCTCTTTGAACAATGTCACAAGTTGCCTCCTTAATTTCATCGTCCTCACAAAGGTCAGCCTTTGTACCCACGAGTTTGACCACTGCCCCTGGTGTGTGGGTGTTTAATAGCTCTAGCCACTGACCGACCATCTCGTGATGGCTGTCACTTGTATATGCACTATGATCATACATCACAATCACCATGGACTTAGAGTCCAGAAATATTGGAAAGCACATCTTGTAGGTAGGATCTCCCCCAAAATCGTTGATCACAAACTCCACCGAATTCTCTGTCCGCCATATTGTTTGTTCTATAAATCTGGTCTTGTCAAGCGTCACAGACACCTCACCATTTTGTACAACAAGTTCGTCTTCTTGCACTTCTTCTTTGCTTTTTTCAACAGGTGTAAAATCATCCAGGTGATCATGAATTGTAACATCCTTCTCATCGTTCTCGTTGATCTTCACCAGAGTTTTCCCATCACTGTTGATTTCCCTGATCTTTTCAGCTTTCTCTTTTGGTTGACCGTCTTGGTCCATTTTGTCCTTGATTTCTTTAATCTCTTTTAGAACTTTCTTATTCTTTATTTTTTCTTTTTCTTTCTTTTCCTCCTTCAGTTTTTGCATTTTCTTCCGTATTTTATCTCTCTCTTTCTCAGCCATGAGAGATTTCCCTTGGACAAGACCCCATACAAAGTCTGTCTTTCCACATTGAGATTCGCCCAGCACCAGCATTTTTTGCCTCTGTAGATTTTCTGTTTTGATGATAGCAAGTTTCTTCAGATATTCAAATATTTTTGCTGGCTTTTCTGTCCTCCATACTTCTGGCGGTGGCTGGACTAGCGGGTTGTTGTACAACCACAGGCCGCATTTTCTGAACTTGTCGTAGCTGTGAGCACAGGTGAGACCTTTGAGTTGGTGTAGCTTCATTGGTAGAACAGCGATGCTGTTACTTGTTGCGTCCAGAGTTTCCAATCCTGACAAGTCACAGATCTCATCGGGGAGTGTGGTCAGTTTGTTCTCACAAATAATTAGAGTTTTTAGAGTCTGAAGATAGCTGATTGACGACGGGAGGGTCTGCAGCTGATTTGCCCCAAGGTCAAGTTCAATGAGATTGAGCAACTGACCAATTGTTGATGGGATTTGTTGCAGCTTGTTGTTGCTAGCTCGGAGCTTGATAAGACTTTTAACGTTACCAAGTTCATCAGGAAGAGATGAAATCTGGTTGAATGACAGATCCAGAAAGACAAGATGGTTGAGTGTGTATAAACTCATGGGCAGTGTCTGTATGAAGTTATGGCTGAGATTAAACTCCCGGAGACTGATATTGTAAATCTCCATCAAATTGTTGATCTTTGTGTTCTCCAAGTCCAGACACCGCATGGCGGGAAGTTCAAACACAACCATTGGTATATGTTTAGACTTAATTTGTCCGGTACTAAGATAGTTCTCCATGTATGTTTGATCGACCAGCTTACAGAAATGTCTATAATCAAATGCCAATGTGTGTAGTTTGGGCATTTCTGGAAGGGTCTCGGGTAGTGTTTCAATTTCATTTCCCCACATTAGAATTTCTTCCAAGTCCTGACAGTAAGCAATCTCAGGAGGCAGAGTTGCAAGATTTGTGTGCTTCAGGTTTAGACTGATCAGGTTTCCAAGGTTACCAATTTCTGATGGAAGCATATTTATTTTATTACGACTAATATCCAAGACTTTCAGACTTGTTAAACGCCAAATCACCGGAGGAATATATGGCAGATTACACTCAGATATGTTCAAATCTTCTAGATTTGTGAGTTCTTTCATTTCCATTGGAAGTCCTGAGAAATCGTTTGGCCGAGCACACCGGATACCGTTCTTGCTTATGTCTAGTTTCTGTAGACTTTTCCATCTTTTGATATCTGGTGGTAGTGTCCTTAGATTGTTGTTGTTGAGGTAAAGCTCCCCGATGTTGGCTTCTGTTAGAGAAAAAAAACATTTGTGAGTACATTATGACAGATTTAGAATTACTAAGTTTATCTTTAGTGGTTGTGATATTTTCCAAATTTGGAAAGATATGATTATGATTTCTAAAATTTGATATCTGAAATAATAAGAAGTTGACAAAATATGTTGGATACTTGTTTTAGGTTAAAATCACCATTTTCTTACTCTCAAAATATTCTGCTGAATAGTATGTTTTTGGAAAAATTCCAACAAACAGACTTTTATGTACTTTGGCTAAGTATGTGCACATTGTAGTGTACCATATAAATTAATATACCTGATTAACAATGAGTTTAACAGTATAGAAAGTTTTGAATAGGCACAGATCCTTGTAAGTTCTATGTTTGCGATTGTTCAAATACCAGTCGACATTTTAATTTACCTCAAGGAACACAATTGTTCTTTATATAGATGGCCATTCAAACATTGAATCAATTGGAGAAACGTTCAAATCAGTTAATAATAAGAAATTCACAATTGTTAGAAATACATGTAATAAGTATCTGACATGCAGAGGAACAAAAATAAAGCTTAGGAGGATATGCAATCCTCGGTCATCGATCTTAGCTGTCTTGATTTAAAGTGATTAGTCAAACCTTCATTTCTGATAACTTCATACACATTCAGCGGTTCAACAATGGTAGCACAAGCATCATGTTTAAAGCTTTTAAGAACATCAATAGAAAATATCTCAAAACATTTTACATTTCTCAATAATCAATAGAAGGTAACATTTGACCTTATTTCATGCAGATTTCAGATATTACAGGTCAAGATCAGAAGAAAATGACATTGAATGAGGTCAAGGTTAGACAACTTGGAATTTGTTTTATAAATGTTTGTTACCAATAACAACATGCAGTCAGGATGATATTTGTTTGGTGTTTTATTCCAATGATGAACTGTTTTAATCTGAAGCCATTTCCATGCAGCATTTCTGTCAGTATGAATTACCTACCCTCTCCCAAAACATCAGTTGCAAAGGAGTTTTCTTTGGGAAGTAAATTTACAGGAAAAACATCATTCCAACAATGTATAGACAAATTTACAGGAAAAACATTATTCCAATAATGTATAGATAAATATTCTAAATTTGAATCCAGGTAAATTTACAGGAAAAACATCATTCAAACAATGTATAGATAAATACTCTAAATTTGAATTCAGATAAATTTACAGGAAAAACATTATTCCAACTAGGTATGAATAAATACTCTAAATTTGAATTCAGGTACAATTTTCTAGCACAATAACAACTTTAATAGTAAATACAGTTAAATCTATTTCACTCAAAGATGGATGTCCTATGATAATACTTTGAGTTATCTTAGTATTTTAATTAACTTTACTTTAATGAATATAGTGTGAAATTTTTATCGGGACCAACAAAACATCTTTAATAAATGGGACATTTGAATCGTAAGTTAATTCCCGTTACGGTTAAAAAACATTGTCAAATGAATTTGATTCGAAAAAGTATAACGGTGAATTCACTGTTTCTTGAGTAAAAGTCTAATGATTTCTCACATTATATCTCCATGGAGTTTAACAACTATAGCTGTTGATCTCTTTCTCTGAAGCTATTAAATTTCATATTTTCCATTACTCAGATAATAATATATTACAGTATATTTTGACTGTGTTCATTTGTTGATTACATTACTGAAGTTTAATTATTTACAGAGAAGTCTGCATTTCAATCAACATTGGTCTTAACATGCTCACCCCTAAAGACACATTTAGACTCTTCTAAGTCAAAGACAAGACAAGTCCATTATGAACTTTCAGGGGTGAAGGAGTTAATTTGTTCAATGCTTGGTCAAAAGATTTGGGGTAAAGCTTAAACCACTGCCCATGGTAGATATATTTGGCATATCTTTGTAATCTAATTTGAATCTTACTGGTATTTTTTTTAAAATAATCTAGCAGTTTCATAACAATTATACTGGATACCCACCGTGTAGAAGACTAACGGGGACTACAGTAAGTCCCTCGCCAGTGAACACCCTTTTCTTCAGTCCCGACTCGGTCAGGTCTGGCACCTTCATGGTGACAGCCTTCTTTTTCTTGGCTGACTTAGCTGAATGGTCTGAGGATGCACTCTTTTTGCTGCGTGATGGTGATGGTGATTTGTCGTTGCTCTTTTTAGAGCGACCTGATTTAGGGGGTGAGCCATGCCGTGCTGACCGTGGTGGAGAGATGCTATCTGAAGTTCTTACTTTGGCTCTCCTAGGCGAGTCTTTTCGTGGAGTGTCAGACTCGAAATCTGACATCTTTTTTGCTTTCTGCAAAGACAGAAATATATGGATTTTAGTAGATTGTTGTGAAAATGTTCTAAAAATGCATTTCAGACTAGTCTTAAGTTCAATCATAATCAAATAAGTCATATTTCAAAATCTGTACTTGATTTTGTGTGGATATACATGTATTTGCAAGAATTTAATGGAAGCAAATTAAGCAAAGGTGTCAGCACCACAAATAATTCCACTTTTACAGTATGCATGTACCTCATTTTCTCATATTTGGAGATTTCAATATGATATGGAAGAATGGTGATCTTGCCTCAGGTGTGTATGATTAAATATTTTTAGTGAACAAAAATCTCTTTGTTAAATATTGAAAAAAAAAATACTTAATCCATGCAACTTATCAAAGATATCTAATGTGTTCTGGCATTAAATGTTTTTCTTTTATGTAAAGCCAATCTGGTAAACTTGTATGGGACTGCAGTTCTACACAATAAAACACTTGTACATATTATGGTTTGGTGCACTGTACCTGCAAAAGTGTACTTTATATATTCCGAATATTAAAAAAAAAAAAAAATTGACACCTGAAGCAGACCTGAAATTTGCTGTACATGTATATTGTACCATACCCACAATGGGTCATGTAACCTTGTTTCACTAAATGGCAATGGCAGAAGATACTTTAAACACGCTTATTTTAGCGATAGTTTTATTTCAGCGATAGTTTTATTTAGCGAAAGTTTTATTACAGTTTACAGTGCTAATTCATGTACAGCACTGAATTTTGTAAAAGGATATTTCCAGTACTGAAGCACTGAATTGTGCTATTTTATATTCTCACTTATAAATCATAATTTACAGTTTTTCACATTTGACTGAACTAAAATAAGTACATTTACTGTAATCATTTGTGCCCCTTTTCCCTAGATCTTGGTCATATTTAAACTTAGATTACTAAAGATGGAAATCAGAGGGAAAAACTATTGTAGTACCTGTTGGTTGATGCCACTTGATCAACATATTAGAAACCCTGTATATAATGTACCACTGTATGGTGTCTATTTACTTGTGATATAGATTTTCAGGCACACACACCTGCCAAAACATTTCTGTATATTATAATAACTGTTTTGTATAATGAAGAATTGTTCACAGTTTATAAAATTTATACATGTAACTGTATCCATACTAAAATAATATATTTTTGTCTGGCTCCTGTATGGTTACATCTGCCATGCTATGAATTTTCTCTGCTGTTAAGAACCTCTCTACATGTACCTGTAATTATTTTATGTACCATATACATATCATATTGAATGTTATATTTGTACTTCATACAAGTTGGTAAACTCAATATCTCGAGTATGTATGATTCTTAAGGTTCTGTTAAAAGCATTCCAGTCTTTGATTACAATACAATAGTTCTGTGTTTGCCAATCCTAAGTAAGCAGATAAATTCATTTCACCTGCAGTTCAAGGTGTATATCAATATGCAAAAATAAATTCAGTTAATCTTGACTGGATTTCTTTAATCCTGTGCAGTTCTAGTTCTGTTGTGACAGTGTTATAAATGGATTACTTACTTCTTATAACTGTGCAATTAAAATGAAGAATTGATAAGAATACAACAAAAAGTACACATCCAAAGTGCTATTCAAATGTTAAGTTTGTTTAGTTTAACATCCTATTAACAACCAGGGTCATGTAAGGACGTGCCAGGTTTGATGTTGGATGAATACTTGAGTACCCGGAAAAAATCCACTGACCAGCGGTCAGTACCTGACAACTGCCTCAGATTGGATTCGAAATTTGTGACCCAGAGATAGAAGGCTTGTGGTAAATGTTGGGACATCTTAACCACTTGGCCACCACGGTCTGTTATTATTTGATTTTAACCTTTTTACTATAGCAAATATTGAAGACAACATGGGTAGGAAAACTACGTCCATATTGCATGTTTGGTGCTAAATGTCTCTGTCTTGCACTTTACTACTTTGGGCTTAATAAATACGCACGGACACATACCGGTAGATTATATTTTGAACATTCATTTGATACTTTGTGTTTACAGATACTGTCACATTTATCATTTATTCAATAAGCAGCTATACAGGTATGGATAGTATTAAAAGCAATGTTTCCCTGTAGCTTACTCTCAATGAAATGAGATTTCAACCTTCAGCTTCATAAATCAGCATATTGACAAATTGTCATGCATAACAGGGGGCAAATCCTCGTCTCCTGGGATTCACTGGTGAGAAGACGCAGCCCGTACAGAGCAGGGTCGGTTATTTATTCAGTGTGAAGTATAGAGATAAAGTCTAATGCTTTGGTGTGTCCTCACCCACGTCAATGCTGAGGTATAAATGGTTTTCTTAAATTTATTACTGCCAAACTAATATATCTGGCAAATAGATGGCATCATTTGGCATTATATGAGCAGTAACAGAAGTACAGTGTACCTGTACTGTATGTATGTTAACTCTGTGGTTATTAACACAAGGCAATATATCTTTTGCTTGGTTTATTAATCTAATGTTCTATTTACAGGAAGGGTCATTTAAGATTGTGCCAGGTTTGTTGGTGGAGGAAAGCCAGAGTACCCAGAGAAAAACTACTGGCCAGCTGTCAGTATCTAGCAACTGCCCCACATGGGATTCAAAATAACAACCCAGAGGTGGAAGGCTTGTTGTAATATATCCTGGCATCTTAAACACTCTGCCACTGTGACCTCATATATATCTTTTGTATTACCGTCTGTCACAATTTATTTTCAAATACAACCACCTCCACAAGTACTCGTCCTGTATTGGTTAATTTTACTTACTCCTATATTACTCATTCTATTCCCCTATCATTTTCACATTCTCCAGAAGTACCCATATTATACCCCTATCATTTTCAAATTCTCCAGAAGTACCCATATTATGCCCCTATCATTTTCACATTCTCCAGAAGTACCCATATTATACCCCTATCATTTTCAAATTCTCCAGAAGTACCCATATTATACCCCTATCATTTTCAAATTCTCCAGAAGTACCCATATTATACCCCTATCATTTTCACAAACGAAGCAACAAAATCTGATTGCAGGGATGTTTAAGAGAAATGTACAAATGACACCTTAATGTATCTTTTGGCTTAGTTTGGCTAATGTTCTATTAATACCCAGGGCCATCTAAGGATATGCCATGTTTAGGAATTAGAGGAAAATTGCAGGGTACTTGAGGAAAACCACCAACATGTCGTTTCAAACCCACTGCCCAGATGTGGATGACTAAGTAGGCCACCACAGCCCATTTGACATTTTATTGGTTGTTGTGACATATTGTTGTCATATCACATCTTGTGCTATACAACATACTTCTAACATTCTGAGGTCCATCAAGAATAAAACTTATAAACAGCTGTGTGATTATTCACTATCCTCCAATGTAATTAGTGGTGTATATTGTGACTGGGTGGGGTATGCTGTTCTATGTCTTTGGTGGTAGGCTACAGTGATATAACACTATACAGTACTGTGTGATTGTTCACTATCCTCCAATAGAGAAGGAATTGAAGTACACTGCTGTAATTAGTGGTGTATATTGTGACTGGGTGGGGTGTGCTGTTCTATGTCTTTGGTGGTAGGCTACAGTGATATAACACTATACAGTACTGTGTGATTGTTCACTATCCTCCAATAGAGAAGGAATTGAAGTACACTGCTGTAATCAGTGATGTATAATGTGACTGGGTGGGGTGTGCTGTTCTATGTCTTTGGTGGTAGGCTACAGTGATATAACACTATACAGTACTGTGTGATTGTTCACTATCCTCCAATAGAGAAGGAATTGAAGTACACTGCTGTAATCAGTGATGTATATTGTGACTGGGTGGGGTGTGCTGTTCTATGTCTTTGGTGGTAGGCTACAGTGATATAACACTATACAGTACTGTGTGATTGTTCACTATCCTCCAATAGAGAAGGAATTGAAGTACACTGCTGTAATCAGTGATGTATATTGTGACTGGGTGGGGTGTGCTGTTCTATGTCTTTGGTGGTAGGCTACAGTGATATAACACTATACAGTACTGTGTGATTGTTCACTATCCTCCAATAGAGAAGGAATTGAAGTACACTGCTGTAATTAGTGATGTATAATGTGACTGGGTGGGGTGTGCTGTTCTATGTCTTTGGTGGTAGGCTACAGTGATATAACACTATACAGTACTGTGTGATTGTTCACTATCCTCCAATAGAGAAGGAATTGAAGTACACTGCTGTAATTAGTGATGTATAATGTGACTGGGTGGGGTGTGCTGTTCTATGTCTTTGGTGGTAGGCTACAGTGATATAACACTATACAGTACTGTGTGATTGTTCACTATCCTCCAATGGAGAAGGAATTGAAGTACACTGCTGTAATTAGTGATGTATATTGTGACTGGGTGGGGTGTGCTGTTCTATGTCTTTGGTGGTAGGCTACAGTGATATAACACTATACAGTACTGTGTGATTGTTCACTATCCTCCAATAGAGAAGGAATTGAAGTACACTGCTGTAATCAGTGATGTATAATGTGACTGGGTGGGGTGTGCTGTTCTATGTCTTTGGTGGTAGGCTACAGTGATATAACACTATACAGTACTGTGTGATTGTTCACTATCCTCCAATAGAGAAGGAATTGAAGTACACTGCTGTAATCAGTGATGTATAATGTGACTGGGTGGGGTGTGCTGTTCTATGTCTTTGGTGGTAGGCTACAGTGATATAACACTATACAGTACTGTGTGATTGTTCACTATCCTCCAATAGAGAAGGAATTGAAGTACACTGCTGTAATTAGTGATGTATATTGTGACTGGGTGGGGTGTGCTGTTCTATGTCTTTGGTGGTAGGCTACAGTGATATAACACTATACAGTACTGTGTGATTGTTCACTATCCTCCAATAGAGAAGGAATTGATGTACACTGCTGTAATTAGTGATGTATATTGTGACTGGGTGGGGTGTGCTGTTCTATGTCTTTGGTGGTAGGCTACAGTGATATAACACTATACAGTACTGTGTGATTGTTCACTATCCTCCAATAGAGAAGGAATTGATGTACACTGCTGTAATTAGTGATGTATATTGTGACTGGGTGGGGTGTGCTGTTCTATGTCTTTGGTGGTAGGCTACAGTGATATAACACTATACAGTACTGTGTGATTGTTCACTATCCTCCAATAGAGAAGGAATTGAAGTACACTGCTGTAATCAGTGATGTATAATGTGACTGGGTGGGGTGTGCTGTTCTATGTCTTTGGTGGTAGGCTACAGTGATATAACACTATACAGTACTGTGTGATTGTTCACTATCCTCCAATAGAGAAGGAATTGAAGTACACTGCTGTAATTAGTGGTGTATAATGTGACTGGGTGGGGTGTGCTGTTCTATGTCTTTGGTGGTAGGCTACAGTGATATAACACTATACAGTACTGTGTGATTGTTCACTATCCTCCAATAGAGAAGGAATTGAAGTACACTGCTGTAATCAGTGATGTATATTGTGACTGGGTGGGGTGTGCTGTTCTATGTCTTTGGTGGTAGGCTACAGTGATATAACACTATACAGTACTGTGTGATTGTTCACTATCCTCCAATAGAGAAGGAATTGAAGTACACTGCTGTAATCAGTGATGTATAATGTGACTGGGTGGGGTGTGCTGTTCTATGTCTTTGGTGGTAGGCTACAGTGATAT
Source organism: Argopecten irradians (assembly GCF_041381155.1). Lineage (NCBI taxonomy): Eukaryota > Metazoa > Mollusca > Bivalvia > Pectinida > Pectinidae > Argopecten > Argopecten irradians. The sequence continues at coordinate 6,036,035 of NC_091141.1, forward strand.
AACACTATACAGTACTGTGTGATTGTTCACTATCCTCCAATAGAGAAGGAATTGAAGTACTCTGCTGTAATCAGTGATGTATATTGTGACTGGGTGGGGTGTGCTGTTCTATGTCTTTGGTGGTAGGCTACAGTGATATAACACTATACAGTACTGTGTGATTGTTCACTATCCTCCAATAGAGAAGGAATTGAAGTACACTGCTGTAATCAGTGATGTATAATGTGACTGGGTGGGGTGTGCTGTTCTATGTCTTTGGTGGTAGGCTACAGTGATATAACACTATACAGTACTGTGTGATTGTTCACTATCCTCCAATAGAGAAGGAATTGAAGTACACTGCTGTAATTAGTGATGTATAATTGTGACTGGGTGGGGTGTGCTGTTCTATGTCTTTGGTGGTAGGCTACAGTGATATAACACTATACAGTACTGTGTGATTGTTCACTATCCTCCAATAGAGAAGGAATTGAAGTACACTGCTGTAATCAGTGATGTATAATGTGACTGGGTGGGGTGTGCTGTTCTATGTCTTTGGTGGTAGGCTACAGTGATATAACACTATACAGTACTGTGTGATTGTTCACTATCCTCCAATAGAGAAGGAATTGAAGTACACTGCTGTAATTAGTGATGTATAATGTGACTGGGTGGGGTGTGCTGTTCTATGTCTTTGGTGGTAGGCTACAGTGATATAACACTATACAGTACTGTGTGATTGTTCACTATCCTCCAATAGAGAAGGAATTGAAGTACACTGCTGTAATCAGTGATGTATAATGTGACTGGGTGGGGTGTGCTGTTCTATGTCTTTGGTGGTAGGCTACAGTGATATAACACTATACAGTACTGTGTGATTGTTCACTATCCTCCAATAAAGGAATGAAGTAACTGCTGAATTGTAAGTACTGGGTGGTGTGCGTTTATGTCTTTGTAGGCTGTAACACTTAGTACTGTGTGATTGTTCACTATCCAATAGAGAAGGTGAAGTACCTGCTGGTGTATAATGTGACTGGGTGGGGTGTGCTGTTCTATGTCTTTGGTGGTAGGCTACAATAAGATAATACTGTAAAATGGACAAGAGTTCTATTTATTACAGCCCTTCAAAATATACACACACTGGAACAGGCCACCACATAGAGGAAAGACTATCCCTAATGACTTGATCTGTTCATTGGACAGTAAAACACAACCAACCTAACTATAGAAAAATAATTTAAGTCAGTTGTGTGATAAAGAAACAAGCAACACAACCATGGCTAATATAGAGGTTTTTCTCCCCTTTTTTGTTTGGTTGTTTACAAAGTTTCCCTTGGTAATGTAAGATATAAACTAGTGCTGTTGGCTAAAGGCTTGATTTAAATCCGAGAAAACAGTAATACATTCTTTCTATAATTATTATGTGTGGATGTAGTTTCTATAGTGTCACATTACAATGAAGCACAGGTGTGTAGAGGATTTAATCAGCAGGTAGAAATCAGGCAAAACTGTCCTTCTTGTTCAGTTGTACTGTTAGGAAAATGTTTTGCTTTGTACAAAAAAAAAATTCCATATTGAAAAAGGTAGATTTTGCTTCTAAGGTAGCTGAAGGTACATTTAACTCAGAAGCGTTTATTTAGTCAAAAGTTGTACCCATATATGCATGGACATGATTTCTGATGATGTAGGTAAATTTTGAAGAATTTGGAGTGATTTTGTTGTATCAGATATCACTTAAAACAGGTCCTAGGGTATCATACTGGAACAATATATTCAAGATAAAAAAATTGTTTTAAATCCATCACAATACACGTACCAAAACTTTTATCAGAGTAAATGTCACATTAATCACAGTGTTACAGTTTTGAAAGTCATGATTGAATATTACTTGCAATACAATGTATGCAAATATTACCCAGAATGGTATTATATTGCAAATTCTGTGTTGCTATCATTATGAGATGAATTGAAACTGAAGTGTCAGTCCTGCTGAGAGTATGGTTTGAGATACTGATCATATTGTCAACACAAAAGTTTTTTTTACATACCTGAGATTTAGGACCTCCATTCTGGCTATCCTCATGTTTAAATGTAACATGAGGAGGTCTTTTAAACTTAGCACCTTTTATCATGTTTTCTGTTTTGTTAATCCTAAAAGGTTCCAAAGCATTAGGATACTATATTCCGTCTTCAAAAGTAATTTTCAACTTCCACGACAATTGAAGACACTAGGGAGGTCTAAGACACACCATGTGTTAGACAGAAGGTTCAGAATCATTCCCAGGCATCAATATTTTATCACTCTGATCACAATGTTATCTCCTCGGTGAAAATGACACAATGCTATTATGACCAGCTCTTGGCATGGATCATCAGCCAAATAGATGTAAAGTCCTGGCCGAGACTCCTTTTTGTATACTTAAACACAAAATCCATGTTTGAATGAACGTGTATTGGACGAAGGTATTGCAGGGTACTTTTACAAGATTAAGGCACAAGACTAGGAGAGGTCGCTCAGGTGAAATAAATCCTGCCCACCCCTATATTGAACATAGATCGGCCAATATATAATGATGGAGGTCAGCATTTAAAAGATAAGGGGTGAAAATTTGAAATTTGAAAGCTACTTATATATACAATGTATAGCAGTTTATTGTCGTGATTCATTAGTTAAATTGTAGATTGGTCTTGGCAAAGTGACATTATTTATGATTTAAATGTCTCAGGTAAATAATATCTTAAAAGGTTTTAAAGTATACTTAAATTTGAATTTCTACTGAATTCTGTTAACAAACTCCACATGTGTTTTATTAACATATCGCATGCTTGTTCAGCTGGTATTTTATATACAGAGCACAACGGTTTTTTTGATTAAATATTTTCTCAATATAACATCTGTTAGTTGTTGAGGTATGACTTGGAACATAAGTACAGAGTGGGTTTTGGATTTCATACCATGTAGATGTCAGTCATTCAGACAATAAGAGAATTATGCTTACTGTTAATCAGTTATATTCAAGGCTAAGGTATAGAGGAGACCTTATAATCTTCAGATGGTCACCATTTATTGTTCTTATAATAATAATTCCTGTACAACATACATTTGAGTAAAGAAAATAAATTACACTAAAAAAAATGCTATGTCATTAATAAATATAAACTCCGCTTCTATTTTAAACATAACTCACACCTTTTTTTAACATGTAGTAAAACCTGCCTTAGTGGTCAACTCTGTATAAAAACCACCACTTTTCTAGGGTCCCAAATGACCAGTTTTAATTTGTGTATAAAGACCACCTGTTTAATAAGATGATCTGTATATATACAGGTCAATTGTTGTCGAAATAAGCTCTTTGTGAACTCATGGAAATGGTCTTATTAAGGAGGGGATCATTTCACTGTCAATGACAACTCCTCTGAACTAAACCACTCCTAGCTTTAAGTTACTTTCTTCAAGGCTGTCACTGGTAAGTAAACAAATTATCATTGATGTATATGATTTGTGTTGTTTCACTCTGCATAGTTGAATATTTTTCTTTGATCACATACAACTTCACCATTTGCACCCCCTCTAGAGATTTTACATTGTATTCAGTGCCAGAGTTAGTATATGTACTTGTTCATATTACACGAGTGCATAGATTATAACTACTTCTAACAGTATTATTTTTTCCTAATTAATCCGACACAATAAAGGTCAGAATGGCTGGCCTAAACCTACCTGGTCTATTTCCTTGTATATGGCCTTGTACCAGGTGCCTGTCCCAGATCCCACAGTAGATATTATACCATTGTCATTAGTAATTATTATGTTGTGAATGAGAACTCATTAGAGGTATTGTAAGGGGCTCTTGTCACAGTGTAATTAATGATCTGGGGACATACAAGATGGGACACGAAACTGTACACTATACAAGTAACATTATATATATATATACTGGTGACATAGAGTTTACACTATTCACACCTAATTACAATTCAATTTAAATCTTTTAATATTTATTTTTCCAATTAGTTATTTTGTTTTCTTCATCCAAGCTTTTATGGTTTTTAGACAAAATGAATTCCATATTTATTAATGAAATGTGTGTCAAACTAGAAGTTGATTTTACTTTATGTACTTTCAATTCAGATGTTGTTACTTTGTACGGAATAGTTTATTTATTTTATGAAAGTTTGGGTTACTTTTGTGTCTGACTGTCTTGGAGGATTATAAACAACTTACTACCGTACTTATGTTGGCCATATCCCCCTCATGCATTGAAGACCTGTCTCAAATGTCCTTATCTTTTTACTGCCAATAACTCCATTATACCAATAGGAAACTAAAAAAATAGAGGTCAGGAGCGTAGCCAGGGTTCAAACAATGTGGATACAATGACATAGATAATTCCTTGCCTATAATTCTGGCACCCCCACCATAGGTACCATTACCAAAGATACCTAACAAAACAGGTAACAGATATAAATCCTCACTGTAAAGATTTCTGTGTAGGCTAAGATTAAAGTTACTTTCATTTGTTTGGAAAATATATTTTGTTTTAAATTTGGAAAATTCCAAATGAAGACATCAACATTTAAGCATTGATGTTTCTATTTTTTAACTTCATAGAGGTATGAAAGAAATTTACGTGAATTCACACAAAAGTTTGCAAACACAGTTTATTTCATAACCCTATGAAGTTTCAAAAATAGTTACATAATACTTAAGGATTAATTTTACATACTACTTGATAACATAAAATACGTATAAACGTATGATTCTATGGATTTTCCAATGGATTCTTTTATCTAAATCAATACACAACGTCAATGTCTCTATTGTGGAATGAGGAAAATGATTTGAATGCACAGGAGTCTATGGTAGCCCCTGGAAGTACTAGATATGAAAGGGACCCTAAGGACTGAAATATCTATAGAGAAATGGCAAACACAAAGATCAGTTTTAGCCTAGTTTGTACTTGGATAAGATTAGGATAGACTGTCGCAGACAAATGTTGTCCTAAGCTAGGCTGAGGGGATTTGTTTGTTAGGTTTATGTAACCAATACATAGCTATGATATTGACACTTTGTCTCTCTTTAAAATTTAATCTTGTGTAGCATTAGAGTATACCAACAAACTGTTTCAACTTCAGCTTTAATCTTGTTTGAAGTTCAGAGCGATCAAGTTCGTACATGGTAGATCTCCAGAAATCTCTCTCTGATTGCCTTTTGGATATATTTTTTTTTTCTGTTGTCCTTAAAACATTTGATGGAGAAGTATAAAGATTGATATGAATATAGATAAAACTACCTAGCTGTGAATATAGGGCTAGTTACAGGATCCAATTTGGACAATGTGTCAAAAATTTTGGTGCATGGATTTCGTTTGTGTTTTTACCACCGTGATCAGGTGTGTTGGAATTCCTACCTGTGGTATTTGGTCACACCTGATTAAACATTCTCTAGGTCGATCGAAGATTTAATAATACCAGACATTTTATGTGAGAATGATCCATTCAATAAGATATTTCAATTTCTATATCTGTACATGTGGATCGTGAGATATTGAGCCACGTTAGACTTGGCCAGGTACATGTTGTTGAGTTTATTGTGTGTACTACACTAGGCAAGCTATATTGATTCTGATGTTAATATCATACACAGCTAATCTCATTGATATATGAGTTTTATTTCATACCTCTCGGTTATTAATGTCGGAGTAGATTCTATCATAAATAAAGTCTCCTGGAGTATGGAAAGCACAGAATATTAATGTAAGGGAAGTGTGCCATTGATTTACAAGATATCTAATATACGGTAAACCAAGTTAATTGTATGATTTTTAATGCCCTTGTTATGACATGTAGGATGGGGAGAGGGGGATGTGTGTCTGTCCCATACTCTCCTGTCCTCTCCTGCACGTCTTGTACCATCCTGATTCAATAGGGGGAGGGGATTTATATCGTAGGTAGGTGTTAGGTTTTTTTTTTAATGCTGTTTCATTAAATGAAAAATGAAATAAGAAACTTTGAAATTTAAAAGATAGCAAAACAACCTATGCTTTAAAAAAGTCATTTTAACTGAAAAAGAAGGATAAGTAGTGGTGTTCCGATTAATCAAGTTCGTCGAGTATGATTGGTTTAAGGTGTTTGATCAATTCACTGAGTAAGAAATCTAATCGAGTTTTGTCGGATAAACCAAAGTATAAAGTTAGCTGATCAGTAAAACATGCCAAAAAATCATAGCCAACTTGTTAAAATCATTCCCTTGCATGTCACTCATATCATTTCAAATTTTAAGTGTCTAGACGAATTGAAAAGCGCATTCAGATGAGCATGATTTGTGAAGAAAATAAGCAACATAAAAACACACACACAGCAGAGAGAGAGGCCTCACGATTGTGAGCCTATGAAGGAAATTTTTTATATGAGACTTGTTTATACATCAAGGGATAAAATAATTGATTTTAATTGATCATTGTTTGGTAAAATAAAACTGATGATCGACCATGAAATTTCAACCGATTCCCAATACTAAGGATAAGTTTGATGGTTATACATGTACAAGTATCAGGTTTTGACAAGACATCTTATAAATTTGATTGGATCCATAAAACTTTTAGATTAATTTGTTTTATGTGTAGGCATGTAACTGAGTTTTAAGCCTAACAAGGTTTCTGCAACTTTTTGTGTGGCGTTATTTACTATCTCTAGCTGTATATACCTAGCTGTTCATACACATTGATTTATACTTTGTGTGGGGACTGGGGTTTGAAGTATATTGATTTATAAAGAGCTGTGCTGAAGGGGCCCCTTAGTAGGTTATCAATACCTGTAGGCCGGGTTAAGTGGAATTGACAGGTAGAAAGCTATTTTTTGGTCGACAGAAGACAAAATGTCTGGAAAATCAATGAATGTTGTCTGTCAATACGAAGGTCATTTCTATAGATACCCATTTGTTGTGAGTAATGATGACTATAGGTAGAACTTAATTGTTTTGCCATAAACAGTTATTCATCTAGGTATATACGACCAGTTGTTCTACTATAAACAATTTCTCTACTAGGTAATCAATCAACTGTTCTACTTTAAACAATTTCTCTACTAGGTATCCGGCCAACTATTCTACCATAAACAATATCTCAACTAGGTATTCGACCAGTTGTTCTACTATAAACAATTTCTCTACTAGGTAATCAATCAACTGTTCTACTTTAAACAATTTCTCTACTAGGTATCCGGCCAACCATTCTACCATAAACAATATCTCAACTAGGTATTCGACCAGTTGTTCTACTATAAACAATTTCTCTACTAGGTAATCAATCAACTGTTCTACTTAAAAAAAATTCTCTAGTAGGTATTTGACCAGTTGTTCTACTTTAAACAATTTCTCAACTATGTATTCGACCAGTTGTTCTACTATAAACAATTTCTCTACTGGGTAATCGATCAACTGTTGTTCTACTTTAAACAATTTCTCTACTAGGTATTGACCAGTTGTTTTACTAAAAACAATTTCTATTAGGTACCGGTATTTGATCAACTGTTTTACCTTTAACAATTTCTCTACTAGCTATTCAACCAACTGTTTTACCATAAACAATTTTTCTACTGGTTATTCGACCAACTGGTCTCCCATAATCTATTTCTACACTAGGTATTCGTTACCAACTGGTCTACCATAAACAATTAAACCCAATTTATTCCAAGAATTTAATTTGACTTGCCAAATGACTATCAAAACCTAAATTGAAATTTATTCAATTAATGCCAGTTTTCACTGATTGTTTAATTAAGAAACAATGAATTTTAGTTTTCACTTGCCTTACAGCCGAAGAATTTAAGGGTTTATAAAAAAAGTTACGATTGAATCTTGTTAAAGTAGAATCGGCTCAACTCAAAGACCATGTTTAATTAACTTCAAATTGTTTTGTTGGCCCTAACCAAACTTTTCACTTTACATGTACTTTTAACATGAGTAGATGTAATGAGATATTTTGAAGTTTTATAATAGTCTGCTGACGTCAAGTTTGAAAATCAATGGGGTTTGGCTGTACATGATTATTTTGATTTTATAGAGAAATCTGTTTTAGCAGACACCTCTATCTGTTTAGACCTGCCTAAAATGAGCCATAAACCATCTTTGCATCCAATTAACCAATTGTAACATAATTTGACCTGTGTATAAAGACCAACTGGCTATAAGGACAATTATGTTCTTTACTCATGGACGAAGTCTTAATAGGCATGTTTGACTTAGGAGTGAATTGAGAATTCACTTTCAATGGCTAGTATTTATATGTTCCATTGATATTTTCTTTATATCCTCTCAAGCAAACAACAAGAACTTCATTATCATCAGCGTAACTACATGGCTCAAAAAATGGAAGGATTCTGGTTACTATTAGTAACCATATATTATGACTCTTTGATTTTAGTACTTAATTGATATCACTGGATATTTCATAAGATATCTTTGTGTATTTCAAAGTAAAAAGTAGTTTTGTGGTAGTCAATCAGGTTTGGTTATGATTTTCTTCGGGGTCAACCAAAAATTTCTGTCATAATGTGTTGAAATGAGAAGTCATGATTATTTTGTTATGGCAAAGTAGATATGTTGCCACTTTCAGTAAATTCTTAGAATAGTCCCTACTCACAATGTAATATACATGTCAACCAAAATTAGAAGTAGCTGTGTTTTAATAATTTCCTCTTTTAAGTTTTTAATTGCTTTACCTTGAAAACAAGTAATTGACTTACCTCTTTAATCTGCTGAAAGGCAGCTGATTACAGGCTGATTACAGAGTAATTCCGGGTTAATCCGATTGTCCATTCATGTCCGTGGGTACGATGTCCACAGTCAGTTTGATACAATCACACACTAAGTTTCTCCAATAGAGAATCACAATCAATCATCCGAAATTCCATTCCCTGAAAAACTTGGTAACATTTTGATTTGAGTTCACAGTTTTGCTATAAATATCTCAACCACAATGGTAAAAACCTGGAATTCTGATCCCTGATTGTTCGTTAATGGACATTGTTTGGTGCCAGTGTATTAACCTCTTGGGTAGTTTGTGTACTATGTACTATCAGTAGTCAAGTCGCGACCACTCGCGGACACAATACATTAGCCGTTCTAATCTTAACTAATCCAATAGGTGTGTGTTGGATGTGAGGGTTTCCACACAAACTTTCCACCTTAGCTTCCTTTACTTTTGTTGACTAGTGCTCAGATAACCATCAAAGCTATATAACCATATCTGTTATTCATACCTAAACTGCCATGAACATTACAAAATATTACATCAATTTATTTACCTGTGGGTAGGCTATTCATGTATACAAGATCATGAGTGTATTATGTACTGACAGTGCAATGTGCCTCCTTTATAAAAATATGGATTTTATTACGGTATTTCTTTGTAATACCGACCTGTCAGAAGTTTTAAAGTAGAGGTGTCAATGTCTTAGACAATTAAAGTTATTTCAGTGAGTGGAACTTTAAAACTGGTTTGTACTCTATCTATTGATCTGACAGTGGCTTTCTATTGACAGTTAGGGTTATTGATAGTCGGGGTACTGTATGGGGGAAATTGTGTGTTTCTAGGGGGGTTGGGGTGGGAGAGGGGGTTGTACACTTAATGAGGCTTTCAAGGGGGTATGGAGGTTTTCTGAATTAGTTGGGGAATCTAAAAGAAAAATCAGGAAGTTTTCTTATTCCTCTGTAAAAGGAGAGTAGAAATGTAACCGAGATTCAAACCCAGGACCACTGAACACTAGCCGAATGATATATTGCTGAACTACCTGGTCACCAATGATTGACCTTGAGACTTCCCTCCTTATTCAAAGTGTTTACCCTTGAAGACATACCAGACCCTTATACCACCACTAGGGGTATTTTAGTATTTAGTTTATTTGTAACTGGAGAGGAGAAAATGTAGTCGCCAGATGGGGATTCAAACTGGGGACCCTCCGAACACTAACCAAGTGCTCTCTCTATAGAGCAGAGTATTCTCCTAAGATTATTTGACGATGATTGTATAAGTGAATTGTACAAGGGAGAAATCAGATGTTTTCTATAATAGGACTAACAATAGAGGAGGACATATTCCCCACAATCATCAAGACAAGAAATGTTCTGAATACAAAACCCATCCCCTAGCCAGAGATACATTAAAATTTGAATTTTCATATCATATATATATAACATGAAATAATATTATAATCAAAATTTTATCATATTTACACCTGTTCCATGTTACCTTATACAGCACCTACAAGATAAAACATGAACATTTACACAATCAAAGTACAGCTGTTTACAGTACAGCTGTGATACAGTATACCTGTTACAGTACAGCCATGTTACCTATTCCAGCTGTGTACAGCAGTACAGCTGTGATACAGTATAGCTGTGACACAGTACAGCTGTGATTTATACGTGATACAGCAGCTGTGATACAGTAAGCTGTGATACAGTAAGCTGTGATACATATATAGCTGTGATACAGTAAGCTGTGATACAATAGCTGTGATCAGTATAGCTGTGAAACAGTCTAGCTGTGATACAGTATAGCTGTGATACAGTACAAGCTGTGATACAGTGTATATAGCTGTGATACAGTATAGCTGTGATACAGTTAGCTGTGATAGCTGTGATACAGTACAGCTGTGATACAGATACAGTATAGCTGTGATACAGTATACAGTATAGATACTGTGTGAGTACACTGTGTATAGCTGTGATACAGTAGCGTGAACAGTATAGCGTGATACAGTATAGCTGTTTTAACCATTTTTTTTTTGTAAATTTACTCTGATTGTGAAATCTAGAAAGTAAATCACACACAAAAGAAAGCTTGTTTCCAGTAATGTTTTCAATTCTGATACATTGGCACCATCTAAATGATCTACTGCATTTCATTTCAACAAAATTTTATTTCAAATAAATTGAAATGGGATCAAACACCAGGCAGTGCCTATGTAAGTTCTCTCTACTGCATGTATGTAACAGTTAATGATATCAGTTTTTCTTGTCACCAGAAATTCTTTATGAAAGTTTTATAGTAAGATAATAAGAATGCAAGAAAAAAGCTGTCCAATTGAAACTTGATGTTGGTTTTCTAGTAAGTAATTAAAATGTACTTGGGACAGAGAATCCCTCGTCATGCCTCAGACTTATCTATATATATGTGTTCATAGAGGATATTTGTCCAGTAATTATACTGTAGAATTGACTGGCTATGATAGGAGATATAGGTAAGACAGGTGGTTCTGATAGTCTCCGAAGGTATGTGAGACGGGGGATGTTTACTCATGTCACTCCAACAGACGACAGTAAACACAACAAGTTTGTGTGGTGTTATTAAGGATGCCAGTCAAATCTGTCAAATATTCAGCCAAACCTGTCTAAAGAGGGCACCAAGGGGATAAATAAATAGCCAAACCTGTCTATAGAGGGCACCAAGGGGATAAATATACAGCCAAAACCTGTCTATAGAGAGCACCAAGGGATAAATAAACATCAAACCTGTCTATAGGGTCACCAAGGGGATAAATAAACAGCCAAACCTGTCTATAGACGACACCAAGGGGATAAATAAACAGCCAAACCTGTCTATAGAGGACACCAAGGGGTAAATAAACAGCCAAACCTGTCTATAGAGGACACCAAGGGGATAAATAAACACAGCCAAACCTGTCTATAGAGGGCACCAAGGGATAAATAAACAGCCAAACCTGTCTATAGAGACACCAAGGGGATAAATAAACAGCCAAACCTGTCTATAGAGGGCACCAAGGGGATAAATAAACAGCCAAACCTGTCTATAGAGGACACCAAGGGGATAAATAAACAGCCAAACCTGTCTATAGAGGGCACCAAGGGATAAATAAACAGCCAAACCTGTCTATAGAGGGCACCAAGGGGATAAATAAACAGCCAAACCTGTCTATAGAGGGCACCAAGGGGATAAATAAACAGCCAAACCTGTCTATAGAGGGCACCAAGGGGATAAATAAACAGCCAAACCTGTCTATAGAGGGCACCAAGGGGATAAATAAACAGCCAAACCTGTCTATAGAGGGCACCAAGGGGATAAATAAACAGCCAAACCTGTCTATAGAGAGCACCAAGGGATAAATAAACAGCCCAAACCTGTCTATAGACGACACCAAGGGGATAAATAAACAGCCAAACCTGTCTATAGAGGGCACCAAGGGATAAATAAACAGCCAAACCTGTCTATAGAGGGCACCAAGGGGATAAATAAACAGCCAAACCTGTCTATAGACGACACCAAGGGGATAAATAAACAGCCAAACCTGTCTATAGAGAGCACCAAGGGATAAATAAACAGTCAAACCTGTCTATAGAGGGCACCAAGGGGATAAATATACAGCCAAACATGTCTATAGAGGACACAAGGGGATAAATATACAGCCAACTGTCTATAGAGGGCACCCGGGATAAATATACAGCCAAACCTGTCTATAGGGGTCACCAAGGGGATAAATAAACAGCCAAACCTGTCTATAGACGACACCAAGGGGATAAATAAACAGCCAAACCTGTCTATAGAGGACACCAAGGGGGTAAATAAACAGCCAAACCTGTCTATAGAGGACACCAAGGGGATAAATAAACAGCCAAACCTGTCTATAGAGGGCACCAAGGGGATAAATAAACAGCCAAACCTGTCTATAGAGGGCACCAAGGGGATAAATAAACAGCCAAACCTGTCTATAGAGGGACACCAAGGGGATAAATAAACAGCCAAACCTGTCTATAGAGGGCACCAAGGGATAAATAAACAGCCAAACCTGTCTATAGAGGGCACCAAGGGGATAAATAAACAGCCAAACCTGTCTATAGAGGGCACCAAGGGATAAATAAACAGCCAAACCTGTCTATAGAGGGCACAAAGGGATAAATAAACAGCCAAACCTGTCTATAGAGGGCACCAAGGGATAAATAAACAGCCAAACCTGTCTATAGAGGGCACCAAGGGATAAATATACAGCCAAACCTGTCTATAGAGGGCACCAATGGGGATAAATAAACAGCCAAACCTGTCTATAGAGGGCACCAAGGGGATAAATAAACAGCCAAACCTGTCTATAGAGGGCACCAAGGGGATAATATACAGCCAAACAGGCCCAAGGAATATAAACAGCCAAACTGTCTATAAAGGGCACCAAGGGGACAAAAAAGTCTGGATTTGCAAGTGGTTTTTTATGTGCAGGTTAAGTATGATGAATTTGACCATTTGGGACCACAGAAAGTGATCTTATTAAGCAGGAGGCTGATATAGAGAGATGGTCATTAAGATGGGAGTTCCTGTATTTGTTTCCATAAATTTTTAGCCCACCATCATCAGATGGTGGGCTATTCAAATCGCCTTTCGTCCGTGGTCCGTCGTCCGTCCGTCCTTCCGTCCGTCCGTCCGTCCTTCCGTCCGTCGTCCGTCGTCCGTCCGTCCGTTAACAATTCTTGTTACCGCTATTTCTCAGAAAGTACAGAAGGGAGCTTTCTCAAATTTCACATGTAGGTTCCCCTAGGGCCCTAGTTGTGCATATTGCATTTTGGACCAAATCGTCAACAAGATGGCCCGACTGGCGGCCATCTTGGATTTTGATAGTTAAAGTTTGTTACCGCTATTTCTCAGAAAGTTTTTGAAGGGATCTTTCTCAAATTTCACATGTAGGTTCCCCTAGGGCCCTAGTTGTGCATATTGCATTTTGGGACCAATCGGTCAACAAGATGGCCGACTGGCGGCCATCTTGGATTTTGATAGTTAAAGTTTGTTACCGCTATTTCTCAGAAAGTACTTAAGGGATCTGTCCCTCAAATTTTCACATGTAGGTTCCCCTAGGGCCCCTAGTTGTGCATATTGCATTTTGGGACCAATCGGTCAACAAAGATGGCCGACTGGCGGCCATCTTGGATTTTGATAGTTAAAGTTTGTTACCGCTATTTCTCAGAAAGTTTTGAAGGGATCTTTCTCAAAATTTCATATGTTGGTTCTCCTAGGGCCCTAGTTGTGCATATTGCATTTTGGGACCAATCGGTCAACAAGATGGGCCGACTGGCGGCCATCTTGGATTTTGATAGTTAAAGTTTGTTACCGCTATTTCTCAGAAAGTTATGAAGGGATCTTTCTCAAATTTCATATGTTGGTTCTCCTAGGGCCCTAGTTAGTGCATATTGCATTTGGGACAGATCGGTCAACAAAATGGTCGACTGGCGGCCATCATGGATTTTGATAGTTAAAGTTTGTTACCGCTATTTCTCAAGAAGTTTTGAAGGATCTTTCTCAAATTTCATATGTTGGTTCTCCTAGGGCCCTAGTTGTGCATATTGCATTTTGGACAGAATCGGTCAACAAGATGCCGACTGGCGGCCATCTTGGATTTTGCACCAACAGCTATAAGTGGTTTGTGGTAATATGTTGAGACAGCATTACCATCTCGGCAACCATGGCCTCTCTTTCCTATATACATGTAGACCACCTTTCACCATTCTCTTGATGGGAAATTTTTTGTCTTAATATTTAAGTAAAAACCCAGCTATGTTCTTATGATAATGAGTCACAAAACACACGTCTTTGGCACTTCTAAACAAAGCAATATCCTAAAACATGTAGGACAAGTTGAAGAAATCAAATTGATTTATATATGAGGCATGGGTCTTGGTTTCAACTTGTACCTCAGTTTGATATGAAATTATCCTTCTGCACAATTGTGCAAGCTTGAATTATTTGACATATTACATGACCCCAGGTTGTGGGGCAAAATCTGCACTATGAATGGTCCAAGGGAGGTAACCATCCAGACAAATAAATACATTTAGCATAGTATAAAGGGAGGTAACTGCGTAATACCTATCTAGCTGTGTATTGTTCTTCGTACCTGTTGATGCTCAAATCCTCTGCACTATAGACACTGGTAAGGTCCTTGCTTAAATCCTTCTCTGAAATTCATATTTTCGATGTGAAATCAAAATAATGTACTAAGTAAAGACTCTAGTTCAGAAATAGTCTGTAGAACTCAATAATGACATTCAAAATATATGCTTCAAATGACACATTAAGTGATGTTCCCAGTATAGAGGTTAATGTAAGCATCTTGCCTAACTGATTACAAGAAAATAAAATAAAAATTAATAATTTCTTAGTAATTAGTCTAAAAAACAAAATGCATATATATGTTATTGCTTACTTACATAGTTAGCTCACATTACCAAATACAAATTGTGTATCCAGTACATTTGTGTAGTGTTGTTCACTCTGCTGTTCCGTCTAGTTTCAATCAAACACACGATATGGAGGTTTAAATCGCAGGATTATTGACATTTTACCACTATTGATATGATAATTTCTATTTCATTCAATTTGTAATCCACTTGCCTTTTGTAAATAAAAAAGATGTTTGAACATTGTCTGTTCATCTTTACCTAGATGTTCAGTGACGTAAAAGGGTCTTGTGTATTTATGTAAATAGTGGAAAATATAGACAGTTCAGGTAAAATGGCCACTTTTTTGTGTACCTTAACGAGAAATATTGAAACATTGTCAATGATCACTGATTTAGATTTTTGGATTTAGATTTTTGGAATTAATTAGTTTTCATATGCTGCACTGTATATGTATAGAAATGATATATAATCCTTTACACACAATACTGCTATATGTCACTTTAGATATTTCATTGCAATTTTTTCCATCTCACCCAATATCTAAATCATTCATAACATCTTTTTGTCAAAATTTCGCTGAATGTCTATTCAATCTGTCAAGTTAGGTTTACAATTTCATTTTATCAGATAGATACAACAGCTCATACTTACAATGTTTAATTTAGATTTATTTTGTTATCTGTTCTATAAGGTTATAGTAGGAAACTAGAGGTGGAATACCCCCCCTCCTCCAAAAAAAAAATTAATTGATCTTAATTAGCAATTACTTGAAAGTTTAATCATTTAAATGGATCCAATTATTCTAAGATAAAAAAATCCGATAGAGGCAATCACTCCTACAAATGATAAAATATATCCTTTGATTTATTGTACTATAGTTCTTTAGAATCTGTTTCATCATTTGATTAAGACATTGTAACTTGTAAGGTAAGCGAGTCTGTAACACATACTTACTGTTAAATACTCAATTAAAATGGTCTCTATAACTATCAGATATTTGGGTTCTTGGGTATGCAGTTGTACTATAGATACAATGTGTATAGTGGTCTGTGTATAGTACTGAACAGGTGTTTGGTGTCAAATTGGTTTGGTATGATATTGCTTTGATGTATTTAATAACCTATGAACAGCCAGTGTTAGTTAAGGCCATGCCAGGTTTAGGAGATAGAGGAAAGCCAGAGTACTTGGAGAAAAACTACTAGTATGAGGTCAGTACCTGGCAACTTGCCCCTCATGGGATTCAAACTTGTGACCCCAAATTAAAGCTAAGGGCTTGTGGTAAGAATTATACTGGACCACTCTGACACTACAACCTCACCTTAACTTTCTAATAATAGTTATGGTCATTTTAGGACGATGACCTACATGCGTATTTTTGGGAACTTTTTAACGGATCAAAATTCAATATGTCGTCTGAAGTTTTAAGAAATGTTTGTTATACGTAGTTTGTAAAGTACAGATGTTATAACAGTTTTAGATGGCTGCCTAGATTATCTGGGCTGCCAGCACTACAGCTCTGACTCAACACTTCAAACACTTGTATCATAAAGGAACTTATCAAAAGTTTGCACATACCTCTGCATGCTGTAATAGATTTGTAATTCCTCAACTCTTTAGTGCTACATTTATCAAGTTAAACCACAGATGTTACAGTTCTGCTGGTATACAATTCAACCTATCGCTCCTAGTGAGATAAATTTCAAATAACTATTTTTCTCTGCATTATACAGAAGATCCAATAGCAAAAAGAGAAATCTATATGTGAATGTATTTTGTTTCATTTTTTGGTGCTTGATTTATGACAATGCTTCAGATATTTTTTATGTTTCAGTAATCAAAAGCCTATTTCTTTATATGAGATTTCTTCTTGAGAAAGAATTTATCAGATTTCAATAAAACCTTATTTTATGAAAATCAGGACTCTGCTTGGAATTGTAACTTCTACATATATTTCCGAAAATGTGCCCCCAAAATAAGTTTGAAAATATACATGTACATGTAGTTTCAAAATGATTTAAACCTTAATTATATCCGCAAAATAAAAAAAAGGAGAGTTCTGTTGAATGAGAATTTTACCAGAAAAGATGAAGAAAAAAAATTGTATTGCGAGAATTTTTCGTCTGGAATGTAAGAAATACACGAAATTATAGGAGAGTTTGTAATGTAAGAGATCAAACCTTTTGATCTAAAGGTATTTTACCTGAATTGGAAACCATGGTAACATTTATCCTAAACTTGATGGTTAACATTCACCTGATGATAATAAACTGATGACACTGATGTTAATCCATGAGAATATTTCTGCTTTTACCAGAAAGTTATTCACATTCGATATACTGGCGGACAATCAAGTTATGTGGCACCATTATAAACGAACACAAATCTCTGTTTAGTACTATAGTACCACTTGTGGGTGAACACTTCTTGCTGAAATTTGGCTCTGTGAGTGAGTGATTATTTCCCATGTACCTATAGATGCTTATAGAGATTATGTACCACATAAAGATAGTGCCTCGACAAAAATCCTTGACTATATAAACTAGCCTACCTGTACACAAATGACTTATTCATATTTTGTTAAGTGCTGTATACAAATAGTTAATAAATAAACTTACCAGAGTTATTGAATAAAGCCAAATATCATACACAATCCTTGTTTGTACTTGGGTGAGTACCACTAACGGGTAATAATACAGAATTGGCAGAAGTCATTGAATCTACCTCCAGTCCAAACACTTTTTTGTTTGTTGTTTTTAAAATACCACCATGTGATTTATTTACTGAAGACAATATTTGTTTTGGGCTACTTAACGGTCTTTACTGGTAATTCCAACTTGTCTGAGAAGCGATTTTGAATTTTGACACATTAGAAAATTTATACTAAATCCAACCTTCTGTTCTGACTTCTTGACGTTGTTTTTTTATCCAATGTTATGGAAGCCAGTTTATCAAGAAAACAGCATTGAATCTGCCATTTTATAGAAGCAGTAGTAATTCAATATGGTCAGGGAATAAAATTTTTATTACAGCTTTTTGAAGCGTAGAAATCCTGACTCATGGGAAAATAAATCTTATTCCACCTTTTTGAAGCATAGAAATCCTGACTCATATATGAAGCTTAGAAATCCTGACTCATAAATGAATCTTAATTCCAATCTGTGGGAAAACAAATCTTATTTCTGATCCATAAGAAAACAAGTCTTAATACTGGTCCATGGGAATACCAATCTAACTAAAATTAGACTTGTAATTCCGCTCCCACTATGATACTCTAAGCGATGCTCCATTCCAATACAAGTCAAAATACAAACTTAATTTTGGTTCTTTGGGAAAAAAAATATCAATTTCAATTCATTGTAAATCAGTTCTTAAATTTGATCCATGGGAAATCAAATTCTGGTCCATCAGAAATATACCATTAAAATGTCCATTCTTGGAAGAAGTTCGAAAAAACCTTAATTCCAACAACCAATCAGAGAAGTAATCCAAAATCATCAATTTTACCAGCATATTGGCCTGTAAGATTATCACATGAAAGACTTGTTACAGTCGTACACATTTTACATGATAACCTCTGGTTATCAGAACACACCTTTTAAACAGTGTAGTTAAATAGTCAATATACTATTTATAATACCTTTAAAACATGCAAGCCAGTGTAAAATAGTCAATACTATTTATATGTATATATATATATATAGTGTTCCTCTGTGAGTATCGTTCTCACATCTCCAATCTGATTCTACGCACCCAGTGACGGAGTTGAATAGATACCCTTCTTATGTTACTACTTTAAACGATTTATATGGTCCTGAAAGGTGTGTGTATTTCTAAATTGATTTTTATCAATTGTAGAATTTCAGATTGGAAGATACCTTTCAAATTTTCAAATAAAATGACTTGGGTATCATGTTTAGTTATTAAATGTGTATGGTTTTGAAGGTTAAATTTAATTTGATTATCGTACCGGTCATGGGAATAGTCACATTACTTCAAAAGCATTTACGTAGACATCAAGATTGAAGTTCTTTCTGACTTTAAACATTTGTAAATGTTATAATGTATACTTTGTAGATTGTGTATCAAATAACATCAATTAGTGGTACATATGTAATTATAACTGTTATGTAATATTCTGTCACTAAATATCCCTTATTAGTGACAACTGATACTATCATTATACGGTATATATCCCATTACGATACAGACATGTCTTCGTTAATAATGTCCCTGCATGCTAATTTTACAAAGACATTGTAACTTTTTGTATAAGAATTTCTCAGTAGAAGTTGTCAGTCCAGATTGCTTTTCATATCATTTTAACTACAGTCGAACCTGTCTTATAAAGATCTACCAAGGGACATGAAAAGTGGTCTCTATAGTCAAGTGGTCCTTATACACAGGTCAAATTGTGTTAGAAGTGACCATTTGGGACTTTAAAACTGTGATCTTAATAAACAGTGAAATGTTCTTTACAGCCAATTGGCCTTTATACACAGGTGAAATTGTGTTGAAATTGACCATTTGGTACCCTAAAAAAGTGGTCTTATTAAGCATGTAGTAAAGTTGTCTGATTAAGCAGGTGGTCTTTATACAGAGGTTGTTGCTAAGGCAGGATTGTATTTTGTTGTGCGTATCAACAAGTCAGCCCTCTCCATGAAATACTTGGTTTCAATTGTACTGAGTATGTCATAAGTAAAATCTGTTACAAGATTTAGTTGGTAGAAGTCAAACTTTCTTCAGAAAAATTGACTTGGCCACTATTGGCCCATGAAAAAGAATGGGGTCAAAGGTTGATACTGTATCTGTTTTGTAGAATCAGTTATAATCCCAATATTACCAACAGGATTATCAGATTATCCTGAATCCATTAAATATTGAATTCTACCTTGCTAAGCTTATAATAATCATGAAATATCTTGAAAATGCAGCTTGTATCTAGGTATTGCTGTAAAATATATCAGATATATTTCAACATTGATATGTAATGAGTGTGTGTTTCTCAGTATGCTTCTTTCTTCTGATTGTTGTCTTCTAAATAAAGATACCAGAATTCAGTGATTTAGCCAAGCTACTACACAAAAGATGAAAGGTCATGGCAGGTTGTTCTTCTATTATATTAGTGGAGATATATTGGTAATATTAAAGCCACACTATATGTAACTATCAACAAAAAGTCAAGTTAGATTTGACCCCAATATTTTAGTATTTGTAGTAAAAATTAAGTTATATCAAGAATATTTACAATTATTTCTTAATAACTTTGGTACAGCAGTTGTTGAAATTTGATACTTATAAACATGGCTTCATTTCAAACTGGTCGCCATAGAAGTTATGATTATTGCCGAACAGAAGTCGGAAAGTTCATGACCCGTTTTCGAAAGAGTTTGGACAGACACAATAGTCACATGATATTCTCAGCAGTGACATTACAATGTCGTCTAACTTCAGTTTGTTTGACTAAATGGGACCCACCTAGCGATGTTCAATATTTATTTGATCTTTATCAAAAGTGTCCGAATCATTATCGCTCATCTTGACTACGATTTAGTCCTGTCTCTGCATTATTTACAACGGGATTTTTTTCAACATTCTTCTAAATCATGAAAAAATAAGGCAGATACGAATATTGCGACTTGAAGAAATAGGTGTACAGTATAGATCTATCAGTAAAACACTTGGCAGAAGTTATTATAAATATTTAATAAAAAAAAATGTATGGTTGGTACTTTTATATTGTTTCTTTTGTTGTTAGCACAACTGAATTAATAGTATCAACTGACACTATTTCAAATAAAACATTTTCATATTTGCCTGATTTGTGTGACCTTGACCTCATTTCTGTTTAAGTTGACTGAATTGGTCATTATGATGGGGTAACATAAACACATATTATACAAAAGGTTCAGTGTTGTGTGAAATATGTCTCCCACACAATCTGTCCTGATCTGTTCTGACTTAATGTAGCCTATGGGTGATAACACAGACTTCGTGAATGCATGTTTTGTTAGACTTACTGCTATAAGCTATGAACCTATAGATCTACATTCATAAGTATGTACATCTTAGATGATCTACATTCATAAGTAATATGGTCAAACTTTGTACCTATATATGTACATCTTAGATGATCTACATTTATAAGTAATAAGATTGTGGCAGACGTGGGGTGTCTTCCGAGGCCTAGAACTATAACGGGTTGATGTTGTGATAGTGTGTCATCAGATCTACTCTGCAAATACCACAACCGCAAGATTATTAAAACAATTATTATTACTTCAATAATGAAAAAACTATTGTCCGCTTACTATTTTTGTTGTTGTCCATTTCATCCTGTTTTGTTCAATCTGATATTCAGGACACATAGATTTCCAGTTCATAACCATCAAGTTTAGGAAATAATACCTATCTCCCCAAACCAATTCTCTTTTGTTGCTGTCATTCCTAAAAAATCTAAATGTTTGTCTGTCTTTTTAAATCAATAATAGTAATTGTGTAGCGAAATTTGACTTAATCTATCTTTGGTGACAAGGTAGATTAATCAGTTGAGCATCAGGCTATTGTTCAAAGGTCTCGGATTCCAACCCCAGTTTGGTCGCTACATTTCTCCTCTCTGTTACATCTGTAAATTTGTAAGTAAGATTTGATGTCTATAACATATGGTAAGAAGACAGAATGAACTGGTACTCAGATATTCTTGTAAATAACCAGTAGTTGTATTTGTCTGTTGTAGCTGATTCTCCAGATCCTAATTATACTGACAGGGAACTACAACTTCTTTAACTTGCTCACGATTGTCCTCTGTATATCCCTCCTGGACGACGAACACTTCAAATACAAAACAGGTACGGTTCATTCGAATTCTTTATCTTAGGCAAAAAAAAATGTCTGTTTAGGGTTACATTGGCAAAAAATAGAGTTGGTCGGTCAGGAGGATTGTTTTTTTAGTGTCTTTCTCTCTAAAATAATGGCCGGAACCGGAGTCTGAGATCGAAATCCTGACTTTTAATTTTTTTCCTTAAAAAAGTGAAGAAAAGAAATAAGGGTCAGGCGTAAAAAATTAGGGTCGGTTGGGTAACTCTAAACAGACATATTTTGTTGTCTTGCCTTACTCACGATTGTCTTCTGTCTATCTTTCCTGGGCAACGAACATTTCAAATACAAAACAGGTATGGTTCATTCTGAATCTTACTCACAATTGTCCTATGTATATCTCTCCTATACGACGAGCACTTCAAATACGAAACAGGTATAGTTCATTTTGTATCTTACTGACAAATTGTCTTCTGTCTATCTCTCCTGGACGACGAACATAACAAATACAAAACAGGAATGGTTCATTCTTTATCTTGTTCACAATTGTCTTCTGTCTATCTCTCCTGGAAGACGAACACTTCAAATACAAAACAGATATGGTTCATTCTCTATCTTAATTATGATTGTTCTATGTATATCTCTCCTGGACGACAATCACTTTAGATACAAAACACCTATGGTTCATTCTTTATCTTGTTCACAATTGTCCTCTCCCTATCCCTTCAATCAAATTATTTCACATGGACTGAAATATCCCTTCTAAGTTTTGACAATGTTTAATGTGTATTTTACAGAAAGACAATCATCATGGCTGGTCAGAATAATAAACACACTAGCATCAGCACTAGTGTATGGTTATATCGGGTACCAAACATGTCATCTGTTCTCCCTCAAAATCAACCTGTCGCCCAGCTTCTCTGTGACCTCTAGTACAGGTAAGTATGTAAAACCTGCCATAGTAACCACCTCTGTATAAGGAACACCTGTTAAACAAGACTGCGTTCTTAGGGTTCTAAGTTTGGCCTTTTATATGATGACCACTGGACTATAAAGACCTTTGTTTCTGTGACTTTATAATCAGGCTGATATTATAGGTCCAGATTCGGTATTTTACCATCTTTGCTTACCAAGAGGTACCTGGTAGGTTTCAATCCTAAATTTGAAAAGAAAAGCACCACTAGTAATCAAAGATTTCAGGTATCTGATTGTAGAAGGTTTTTATCAACAAAGTTAAGATTGCAGTCACAACAGGTGCTGAATACATTGTCAGAAAAATGTGACCTGGTGTCTACATCTCCAGCTGTACGCTCCAGTGAGTCAGCACCATACCAAATCATACACAAACCTACTATGTGCATTCTTCAGAAACATGGATAGCTGTCCCTGTTTGATGATGGGGCATTTAACAATCTAAACTAAAATTAATAGATAAGTTAATATGGTGAGCACCAAACCAAAAAGTACATGTAGATATAAAGCTAAGCTTAAGATAATTATCTTAACAGTATATTGTCTGAAAAGCTGGACAGTGGCAATTTTTGCCTTGCCAAATTCTCCTTCATTATAATAATATATGATTTTAACTTTATCAAATTCTGTTTCTTTTATACATTCTGTACATGCATCTATCACTGTTTTATTGTTTTGTTTCAGCGTTTTCCCAGCCCCAGTTTACAGCCTGGTTAGACTGGGTAGTCCCCTGGACCATGACACTGGGGGCCGTCTCCCTTGGTTACGAGGTCATCATGGCAGTTTATCGGTAAAAACATCAGTTCATTGTACAATTCCTTACATTTGAAAAGATAGAAATCATTTTTTATCCATCAGAATAAAAGCTAAGACTTCAAAGCAGGTCAACTGAAAATAAGGACATTACATTGTACTTTAAAAGTCAGTTATTTATGCAAATTCATATTTCGAAAATTACACTAAAAACGAAAAAGTCCAAGTGTAATTACCAGCAATTATTTTAAAGCATTTAAGCTATCAGGTTAGAGATAATTAATACATCATATTCTGTTTTGTGGATTAGCTTTTGTGACCAAGTTAAGATCCTTTAAAATCACAATATATAGTGTCGTCCTACAGAAGTAACTGGCTGTACAATATAAAAAAAAAAAATCAATTTTTGATAAGGATAAGTTTAACAAGCAACTCCCAAGCTGCCAAGCATTCTATGAAATGGATGATACTGATAAATGTATAATGATTGACAGGTGTATGATGGAGAAGAAAGCCATGCAGTGGAGACTGGTATCTGTGGTCCAGTGTGTCCTGTTTGGGGCTGTATCAGCTGGGATGTTAGGCATCAGTATGGTCAGGAAGTATTCTCTATTCTATTTCATTCTCTGCTAAAATTCTCTACCCATTTTTCTACTTTTATGAAAAAAATTGCCATAAATCTATACAAGATACTGTCTATATATGTATTGGTATAGAGTATGATGACTCTATCTGGTTAATGAGTTATCTCCCCTTAGTTCATATTTTCATTGTATTGCCGAAATATCATTTCATTTATTTGAACCATATTATAACTTTAGAAGTCTGTTTCAATAGATTATGTTAACAACAGAAGTCAGTTTTTGAAACTAAGTAAATGTAAATTGTCTGTCTAAAGTATTCTCTATCAAAAATGACCAAAAAAAAAGATTATCTTAATAGATGTCTGCTGGCTTGGTGGTTACATATGTATTGTTGATTTTAAAAATGGTATCCACGTTATCAGAGTCTATGAACAATGCCTTAAAAATCTAAAATACATGTACTTACAGAAGCTAGATCATTTCTGAAACTCAGACTGCAGCATGTGCTAACCGTGGCTAATATACTTGTACCTATCTCTGGTGTCTTTGTTGCGCTGAGTGTAATGTATATGAACTTTTGAATTTGTTGTGAAGTACTGTATTTATGTTGATTTCTGTCTTAATGTCATATCTTCTGACACATAGTTGCTTCCAGAATACTCTTAGGAGGTTCTTTGAACCTTCCACATCAATATCTCTCTAAAGACTTATCCACAATATTCATGTGCATGAAGAAAAAACTGATATTTTCACACTAAAGCTTAATTCTGCTTTAAGCCAGAGAGCTGTATTCTTTATAACAAAATGTCACAAAATTACTTGAACTGAAGTTAGAACATTAATGGTAATCAAGCATGATTTTAACTGTAATTTTGTTATAACTATTACTTTATAAATACTTTACAAGAAGCCCATTGTTGCTACACAGAAATAACATACATTGGGCTGAGTAGATACAATTCGGCACAGTATAGTAGCAATGTAAAAAAGTAACAAGATTTTATACACATGATATGCATCAAATGGATTAAACATCAGGCTACACCTATTTAAGTCCTTTCCAATTTAATTTTAACATATATACATTCTGCTTTCATAAAAAATATCAGATATATATACAGACAAATAAGATTATTTATATGGTTAATAGTTAAAAGGGAAATAACTCCAACTTGATTATTCATAATGATAAAGAATTAACAAAGCGCTCTGTTTTGCCTGTAGGTTCCTCATACAGTGATCAGTAAGCCAGCCCAGCAGTATCTCCCTAGGGCTATCTTTTCCTATAGGTCTACACTACAGCCGTTCCATCTCACCAACTCCTATGGCCTTTTCAGAAGGTACCACTAACTCTTACTAACAAAGCTAGTTGCATCTGAAGGAATACAGCTCTAATACTTGCTATCGCGATTCAGCAAGAGTTACTCCCCTTGTTTGTTACTTGCTCAATAGAGTTGAAAATCTCGAATCTTGTAGCTGTAATTATGATCTGTCCACAAGGATCTCACTTTTCCTAAGATCTTTATAAGATATCTCCAGTATGGAGATTTTGTTTTAAACTTTATGTCTGCAAATACTATTAACCAAATTACTTTTACAGCAACTTAATTAATTTCGCATTTTCTTCCCCAACAGTGTTTTCATGTCAATTTTGTTTCATGATTTACAGATAAAACATTGTATTGTACTTGTATTTGAATTGTTGAATTGCGGCAACTAAATTTCGCAAAATTCTAATCAGTTGTGAAATACCACACACAAAATTAATTGATAACAAATTCTTTTGGAAAATGATGAAGAGAGAAATGTTTTCTTCAGATGCAGCCATAAGCTACATATATATACATGTACACATACTTATCTTATTAGACTTGCTTGCCTTGCAAATTATTTAGTATTTCTTCTTGATCTTGCAATGGTGTGCTTTCCATTATTTTCAATGATTTTGTGGTGATGTGTGTGGATACGTTTTAATGTTGTAGTTAAAATAGAATTTTACATTCCGGTGAAGTAAAGCAAAAAGTTCATTCCTCAAGACACAAATACTGGGATTGACTTGAAATATTTGAAATACTTATAATCTACAAAATTAGAGCATCATCTAAATGGATGGTTGAAAACAAAAACTATGTGACAACAATTCATCAATATATCTTAGTTTATGTGATCCCGAGCAATTTCACTTTCTATTTAGGAATCAAACCATTGGATAGCTAATTGACTACATTTTGTTAACGTGATTGTGCATCATTGTACAATTTAGTGTCCATATCTTCATCTTCTGTAACACAGAGTCTGTTTAGTGCTTTGTCAATGTAAATTCAATGTTGTAATGCTTTTGGTAGCTTTGATGTTTATGCCAGCACAGAAATGAATTAATAAACTGATCTTTTAGGTGTCCCATTGATAAATTATCCATGCATGCTGTGACAAAAGGAAGCCAACCCAAAAATTATTATCTTTAACAAAATCACTTTGATCTACATGCCTTTAAAGGCCCAATATCCGTATCTTTCTTATTTTTTCATGATTAAGAAGAATGTTGAAAAAAATCCTGTTGTAAATCATGCAGAGACAGGTTTAAATTGAAGTCAAGATGAGCGATTATGATTCGGAATGTTTTGATAAAAATCAAATAAATATTGAACATCAATCGCTAGGTGGGTCCCACTTAGTCAAACAAACCGAAGTTAGACGACATTGTAACATCGTTGCCAAGAACGTCGTGTGACTACGGTAACTACATAACGTCTGTCCGAACTCTTCTGAAATCGGGTCATGAACTTTCCAACTTCCGTTCAACAATAATCATAACTTCTATGGCGACCACTTTAAAATGAAGGCATGTTTACATGTATCAACTTTCAACAACTGCTGTACCAAAGATATTAAAAACATTATAGATGTTCTTTAATTTATCTTAATTTCAACTACATCTACAAATACTAACAATATCGGAGTCAAATTTAACTTGAATTTTTGTTGATAGTTACATATAGTGTGGCTTTAAAGTCACATTATTTATCAAGGCTCGATGAACCAAGTAACAGCAATGTCTTGCATTTGAAATGGAAAACTTTAGTGGTAATCCTCAAATTGATGTTTTTTGATAAAAAAAAAATTCTTTCTTACAAAAATGAGATATTTGCACAACTGAAGTTAGGACAGTCATCAACATATTGTAGCCACCAGCCATGTTTTTTTACAGCATATAAACATGTTTAATAAACAAATATATCTTTTGTTTGAAGTTCCAATGTCATGATCACTTTCTGGTTTGACCTTTAGATAAGGGACTACAGTGTGTTTAACCTTTGACCTGATTGGTGTGACATGATATCATTGCAGGTTCCCTTATCCTACCTATCCAATTCCTCCTACTCTAGTGTTCCCACCGTCTTCAGGAATGTGCACGCAAAGTTTGAGCCTTTCCAGATGACTAGCTCTTATGGATTGTTTAGGGTGTAAGGATCCATGTGTTATGTTTTGATTTTAATAATTTTTGTACTGTCACAGCAAATCACTTGAATTTATATTAGAACTATGAAATTCTAATTATACTTCTGGTGGTACTGCCAATTCACAGGAAAGTAAAAAGCTATAAAAATGTTTTCATAAATTTTTGGCCTTTTAGCTTTAAGTCAGGTACAGAAAATCAACAATCAAGTAAAATACATCTTGAAATTCCAATTGCTATGACACCAATGTTTGATAAAGCTTATTATACATGGATTCTACAAAAGAAAAAGTGATTTGCAGTAACAGCAGTTAAAGTTATATGTGTTTGGACTGGCTTGATCATTGGTAGCTCAGCGGTAGAGCATCCGGCTAGTATTCAGAGGTTCCAAGTTCGAGCCCAGTCTTACCATGACATTTCCTCCTCTCCTGTTACATATGAGATTTATTAAGAAAGCTTGGGAATGGGATTATGCATTAATATAAAGTTTTTATGGTAAGAAGTAGATGCAGGATGTTCTGCTCCCCTATAACAATTAGCTTAACATGCTCTCTAACCCCATTTTCCATAAATACAACTATCTTACCATACATATTATTAACACTGAAAATTCACACCTAAACAACAGCATCAAAAATACATGCTACTGTTTATTTGAATTGAATATTAAAACAAATAGCACAATCCCTTTTACACCAATGTTATTTATTACGTGTTGGACTAATTAACGTTTTCATTAAAAAAATGATATAATTGAACTCATCAAAGACCTGGCTTCTTATGTAATGTGTTGTTGGTTGTTCTACTATAGTAATTTCAGCCTAGCCATTGTAAGAAATCACTTACAGCCTAGCCATTGTAAGAAATCACTTACAGCCTAGCCAATGTAAGAAATCACTTACAGCCTAGCCATTGTAAGAAATCACTTACAGCCTAGCCAATGTAAGAAATCACTTACAGCCTAGCCAATGTAAGAAATCACTTACAGCCTAGCCATTGTAAGAAATCACTTACAGCCTAGCCATTGTAAGAAATCACTTACAGCCTAGCCAATGTAAGAAATCACTTACAGCCTAGCCAATGTAAGAAATCACTTACAGCCTAGCCAATGTAAGAAATCACTTACAGCCTAGCAAATGTAAGAAATTACTTACAGCCTAGCCAATGTAAGAAATTACTTACAATATCCATGTTCTATGGTATACCACTGTACTTACCTTGTATTTGCTAGTCATTTTGGTTTGCTTCAGTAAATATAAAGTGTACATAAACTATTACAATTGGTTCCATTTTCTGTAGACAATGAACATTAGACAATGATCATTAAGTTATTTTCAGGTTCTGATTTTGATTTCTTTTTACGAGGTCTACATTAACATTTATTTTATGAAACATTAATATTACAACACTATACTGAAATATAAATCAAATGCAGAATCATAACCATTTTGAAAACACAATGGATGCATGTACATTTATAACATTTTAGAATGACAGGAGTTGGAGGTCGACCAGAGGTCGTTGTCGAGGGCAGTGACAGCCTGGAGGGAGACTGGCAGGAGTACGAGTTCATGTACAAACCAGGGAACCTCTCCCGTACACCCCCTGTAGTCGGTGAGAATTTTGTCCTATTCTGTATTTGCATATAATACAGTTAATCATATTAGATATTAGACATAGTAGATGACTTTATGATATATAGGAAGATAAGATATTCCAGTTACCAGTAGTAAAATCTGACCTTTGACCTCTTCTCAATAGTCAAGGTCAGTTTTGTTCTTTGTAGCTGATATGACTTTGCAGAGTTATTCCCCTTTGCTGCACTTAATCAGATGATTTAGAAATGTGTTTGGCGGCAAATGGGACAGAAAATGCCATAATTCTTGATTGACAGTAAAATTTCTTTCGGTAATCGACAACTTGTGTGAAAGCTAACAGGTACAGTAATGTATTTAAATGTTAGTAACCAAGTAAAAAGCTCTTATTTGTATTTTGCCAGCCCCTCATCAGCCACGCCTGGACTGGCAGATGTGGTTTGCAGCCTTAGGAAGCTATCAACATAACACATGGTTTGTCAACATGGCATACAGACTCCTTCAAGGTCAACCAGAGGTCTTACAGCTACTCCAACACAACCCGTTTCCAGGGCAACCACCAAAATATATCCGAGCCACATTGTATCATTATCACTACACACAAAACAATGGGTAGGTTTAGGTTTATAACATTTTAATAATATCTTTTTTATTTTTTGTTTATTGTATTCAAAAAATCCTGTACAAGTTTGAGTATCATGTCAATTGATAGCATGCATGTTTTACATTTGTTTATAAAAATTCGAAAATGAAATGAAAATCAGAATAAAAGAGATCGTGATTATTTAAGAAGCTTTGTCAGACAAGAAGAGATGTTGTAGTTTGGTACAACTAAAATTAACACAACTACTACCTGTGTAAATGTGCCTAAATCGGTAATTAAAAAATTTCAAGAGTCTAGATAAGATTTCTTTGCTCCAATGAAACATTTACTAAATCCTTTACAGACAGGAGTGGTGGGTGAGAGAGAAAAAGAATGAATACTTCCCACCTGTGGAGAAAGATAACCCCTCCCTGGTACAATATCTCAAACATGCAAAAATCCTAGAGGATGATGAAGATACAAAGGTGAGTTTAATAGAGTTATCTCCCTTCAATTGCCTCATCTCTGATATTTCTAAGTGCAATGACTTCACTTTATGGCATGAAATATGATGAAATGAATTAAACATTGTTTTGTAAAATTATTCACCAAATGAAAGAAAAGAAAGAGAAAAAGAAAAAGATTTGAAAATATCTATACATTTGAAAAGATATTGAATTAGTGTTCAGTTTTATGGTTAATCATACATGTCCTACTTTGTACAGGTTCATGTAAAGATCAGGCAGGAGGTGATATATAATAGTCACCAAAATTACTCATTTTAACACCCAAAAAAACAACTCGCATAGGTGAATGAAAAACACAAAAGTTTTCTTGATAATCAGTTTACTTCATGTACACGGTGCATTTGAAATACAAATGCATATCACCAAGGGTGACGGCTGACCTAATCAAGTAATTAGGTTTACATCAATAAGATAATTAATTTGTGGTCAATAAAACAAGTGTTAAGTATCAACAAATACCCGGTATTTATAAAACTGTTCTTTGTGGTTTTTAATGTGTTTTAAACGATTTTTTGATGCTGTGAAACCGCATTCTTCGGTACGCTCGGCGAGCCTGTGCACATCAAAACAATGAAACCACTCCGCGATGAAAATTAAAAGTTGTTTTGTTCATTTCACTTAATACTTGATGGTATGAAAAATAAAACCCCAATATTCAAAACCACACACATTGAATTTGTACATACATATACACCATGGATGGAGTGTTTTAAGTGTTCAGTTGGGACTCTATGATATTGGTATTACTCTGAGATTGTAGTCTCCCGAAAATCACGAACAACACCTTCTTCGCTGTCCTCCTCCGTGGCAGACTTTCGGTGGATTTTGGATTGTGTATGTTTATTTAAATTTTACGTAATTCATGCTACTGATCAATTATTGTAATCAAATGTTAGGAAGGTTAATACAAAAGAAAGTTCTTATAACGCTTATAAAGATTTTTTTGTGTTGGTTGCATTGACGAACTATGTCCGATGATACACTGTATTATTGCGCAGTAAAAGTTAATAGTTTTGAGTATGTGTCTGTCACCGGGAGTTGTGTCTTTTGTTTATCGACAACTGCGTCATATTGAAAGGGGAAAGGTACCAAATTTATCAACATAAACTTACAAAATATAATGATGATATAGATCTATATATGTACAAACATTTTAAAGTGACAAATAAACTGATATTGCCGTATAATGTACGGTAGCCTTATGAATACTTTCTAAAGTCCGATGTATTGTATGAAGTTTTCTTGATGTTAGCGTTATGAATTCAAAAGAAATTTGAGTGTTATAAGTAACCAAATAATGTACCTTTTACTTGGCAAAAGTATATGGCCATGTTTTATTATGAGTATTATGAGAACCAGTTATTGTTAGGCTTACGAAGACTTGCTAAAGTCCGGTAGCCTACATTACATGAAGTTTTCTTGATGTTAACGGCTAGCGATCTTGTGAATTTAAAAGAAATCCGAGTGATATACGTAATGGAATAATGTACCTTTTATTCGGCAAAAGTATCTGGCCATGATTTATTAGTCAAAAGTTGTCAAAGCAACGTTAACCCATGTAAGTTTTCTAAAAAGGAAACCAAAACTTGTCCAGAAATGGTAATATTTCTAATGTTATATTTTTCCGAAAATATTCTTCAATGTTAAGTGGATATTAAGATACGGATATGATTACTTATTATTTTTTGTCTTTGAAGAGACATTGATGAAATTGATAATTTAGTAATTAAAAAAGAATTATTCAAAATGATACTCAGATTCTGAACGGTTACATTGGTGTCGAAATCGTTATTTCAGAAATAATTTAGATACAAAATTTATTACAGTTATTTCAGGAAAATGAGTTATTCAACTTATTATTCTTGAAAAACTTTGAATATCATAAAATAAATACGGTATACTGTAAATATATTTTGTTAAACTCTGAAATTCAACACTGCACACTTAAAGTATACTAAATTCAATATTTAAATGAAAAACCAATTTCTTTATTATTTGGTTTGGATCCTTCAATCACAGCATCTATGAGTGGCCTTGGCACTTTGATTTATAGTAAATGTTTGTGGTTCACCTTGGTGACAATGATTCAACTATTGTAACAGAGGATTCCGCTTATTAGCATAGGACATTTTTCCAAAGAAAATATGCAAATAAACCCGGAGTATTCGAAATAGCGGAGATGACATTTTACTTTTACACATGTGCATATGAATTTGTACCTTATTTAACTTAAAAACGAACCACAAGTAATTATTTTGGCGGCAGGTGATGAAGCCTAAATGCGTTCACTCGACCTAAACAGGAAATGTCTTTTGAGAATCATTCTCCCTGTATTGTTGATCTATGCTAGTAGTGTTTACTTACACCTGGCGAATAGCTAGTGATAACATTCGTTCACTCGACGCTAAATTAATGCATATTCAAGTATGCGAAATAATGCATATTCAAGTCGCAATTAAACAATATTAACGTTGCAAGTATCTTTTGTATCCTAAGCTTACATATTGTAACTAAACTTGCGGTAGAACATTGCACTCCGACTTTGCATGCTTTTATGTCCTCGTCAACGAGACGCTTGATACGCACATAGTAGTATCTGTCGTAGTCACAAGACTCTGGTTCAACGAGACTTACTCATGAATGGCGATTTTTGTAAGGAAGCATGGTTTCTCCAACCGATCGCGAACTAAGGTACGTTACGTTAATCAAGGAGCGTATATGAGAAAGGTAGGTCTCACTGGTTTTGGGCAAAGACAGCGCAGGCAGCTTTTGTGTATTGTGCACTGACACGTGACGTTGGACGACGACTGAATGCCATATAGATATCCTGCCGACGTCAGCCTTTGAAGAATCATGGAGGGGGGAGGGGTGCCGAGGGGTTACCAGCTCTTTTTTTCTGAAGCGTTGCTGCCATTTCATGAGCGAGTCGTGTATTCTTAACGGATAGATAGTTTAAGATCATTTCTTCTAAATCTTTCATCTTTAAAGCAAGTTTATAAACGTTGTAAAATTTTATTTACTTACATTGGTGTTTCGTTTGACTCGATGGAGACAAAGTATTCTGTTGGGTAGTGGGGGTGGGGGGAGGACGTGGGGTGGAGAAAAACGTGTATTTCCGGTTAATAAGCGTCTCGCCGTTGGTGCTTTTAGTAATGTAAAGAGACAGAACACGAATCCTTCTTCACATTTAAATCCTTGCGTAATGATAATAAACATATTTGAAAGTACAAATGTTTTAATTAGATGTTTGAGTATATAAAAAATTCATTCATTAGGCCATACTATAATGATTTTTGTATATCCGTAGTTACACAACAACAACCGTAGTTACACAACAACAATGGAAAACAAAGCTACAGAATAGAATGTTATAATTTTTGTTTTAATTCCTACAGGGCAAGCTAGAAGGGAAAAAGAGACCCAGACAGTCGTCCTACACTCACCGATTTGTGACGTTTATACGAATGTTTATAGGTCAGCCAGACGGATTTAGATTTATAATGTCATTACTGGCAGCCGCATTACTCATTAAGATATACAACAAGTACTTTTGGTAAAGTACTTCTGATAAGTACTCATCAGAGTTATTTCTGAAAGTTAGATTACTAAAATGTAAGTCGGGTGGTTATAATGTACAGTGTAACCTGTTTACACCAGATATCACAGGGACCAGCATATTTGGTTGGTAGAGACAGGTTCAGGATTATACAGGTTTGAACAACTATGGTAATAACCTATAAATCAAGTTGTAATGAACACTGGATTAGACTGGTTATACTGTAATAAGAATATTGAGACTATTTTAACACCTCTACTGATTAATCTGATGGTAGCTCACATTTGCTCAATGTAAACTATCTGTTGCTGGGGCATCATGCTTGGTTGAAGTGGTTTCACATATCGTAGAATAATAATATTTAAGTATTGACTGTTTGGGGATATGGGTTTTTCCTTTGGATAAAGTTTTGATTTTTTTTTATGAAAAATTAGCCATTTTCATTCAAATTATACTGCTGTATATATTTTTTCACAGTAAAAAATATATATTGCTTTAGTGATACAAAGAGAAAATCATATTTTTGATTGTTTTAGGAATTTGAGTTCTGTTTAAATATAAGCAAAACCAATCAAGATAATAACTTAAATGTATTCTAATCCAGGGGAAGTAATTATCTTGATGATACTTACAAACTCACTTTTGTTTTAATTTGAAATCCTAATGAAAGGGGCCTCTAGTTAATGGAGTTACCTCCCCTCTGATAGTGTAAGAATGTTTATTATGAAATATCTGTTAAGTCTATGTGTTATATGTTGTATCCTCTGTTTATTTTTTGAGAGTTTTGTGAAATACTTTTAACAGCAAGCATTAGTACGTCACTTGATACTGGTCAAGGTTTTCAAAAGTTTTTTGTTTCATCTTAACTCATCTCAATCTGATTAAAACCAGATTTTTTTTATTAAACTCTGATACTCTACGCTCCGGTACGATGATGAATAAGTTTACCTGAACGGCATGGGAATCAAAATGTGATTTAAATCAGATTAAAATCATATGAGTGAAATATTATCAATACCAGAGATAATCTACTTCATTGATTTCTGTTTTTAGGGGCACACAACATTCCTGGCTTTGTCATTTTTATTGTTAGCTCACCTGGTCCGAAGGGAAAAAGAAGAAAGGGGGGGGGGGGGAGGACCGAGGTGAGCTTTATGGGATACCGCAGCGTTCCGGACGTCCGTCGTCCGGCACCGGACTCCCGTCAACATTCGACTTCTTCTCCATAACCGCTGGTCGGATTTCACAAAATTTGACTGGTAGCATCCTTATGGACTACTAACTGAAAATTGTACAAATGATGGGCCTGATCCCCCGGGGGCCTGAGGGGCGGGCCAAAAGGGGTCAAATTTGGCTATTACCATAATATACGGGACTCTCTTCACTGAAAACTCAAGCATGGGATATCACCCATAATGCAATGGTAGCAACCTTATAGGGTATGGTATTCAAAATTGTACAAATTCATGGGGTCTTGACCCCCCGGGGACCTGAGGTGGCGGAGTCAAATGTGGGTCAATTTGGCTATTTCCATATAAATGACTTCTTCTCTGAAACCAATCATGGGATAGCCCTCATCAATGCAATGGTAGCATCCTTATAGGGTGGGGATTCAAAATTGTACAAATGATGGGGCTGACCTCCCGGGGACCTGAGGGGCGGGGTCAAAAGGGGCCAATTTTGGCTATTTCCATATAAACAACTTTCTTCTCTAAAACTAAGCATGGTATAACGCAACCATAATACAATGGTAGCATCCTTATAGTGTGGGGATTCAAAATTGTTGTCCAATGATAGTGGCTGACCCCCCGGGGGCCTGAGGGGCGGGGTCAAAAGGGTCAATTTGGCTATTTCCATATAAATGACTTTTTCTCTGCAACTAAGCATGGTATAGCACCCATAAATGCAATGGTAGCATACCTGATAGGATGGGGATTCAAAATTGTGCAAATGATAGGTCTGACCCCCCCCCCCCCGGGGGGCTTGAGGGTTGGGGTCAAAAGGGCCATTATTTGGATATTTCCATAAACAATACGACTTCTTCTCTGAAACTAAGCATAGTATTAGCACCCATAATACAATGGTAGCATCCTTATAGTGTTGGGATTCAAAATTTGTGCAAATGATAGGGCAGACCCCCCGGGGGCCTGAGGGGCGGGGTCAAAGGGGTCAATTTGGCTATTTCAGATATAAATGACTTTTTCTCTGCAACTAATGCAACTTTTAGCAAAGTTTTGTCTGTAATGGGGTTCAAGTTTCCATATAAATGACTTTTTTCTCTGCAAATTAACATGGGATTCATGCAAACAATTTGGGTGACCCCCCAGGGGGCGTGACAGGGTTGGGGTCTAAAGGGGTTAATTTAGTTATATTTACATATCAACGACTTCTTCTCTGCAACTAAGAATGAAGAGCACTTTTAAAAGCATGGTAGCATCCTTATAGGGTTGGGGATTTGAAATTGTACAAATGATCATAGGCAAATAATGTTGTTGCAGAGGCAAAAAGGTCAACATATAAATTACTTTGTCTCTGACCCATATGTTAGCTTCATTGTATGGTTTTTGGGAAAAGTCCATTTTTGCCTTTTTTTCTAATTTGTAAGAGTCTTGTGATGATAATTACTAAAAAAATATTTAATTTGATAGGATTTATCCTGATTTTCCTTCAATACTACCTTACTAAGTCGTGGGACTATTTCAGTGTTGAATGATGTCTAGATATTGGATACACTACTGATACTGATTCTACTTACAACTTTTATATAGCAAAGTTTTGTATGTTCATAAAGCTAAGAAATGTACTTTCATTATCCCTCTATTTAACCCCCTCCTCCATCACTGTTGCCCTTCAAAACCCCCTCCCCTCCTATTACCTCCCATTTAGATTAAAGTGTGTATGTCTGCTGCGGGCTTACAAGTTGAATGGTATGATATATAGTTTAGTAAGCATAAATGGCCATTTTAGGCTGAATTCTGTTTGAGAGATCTGTAGCTCATGTTTTAGTGATTTATAATGGTAGTGGAATGTTTGAGAGTCCGTCAGATTTTGGAATATTCCTCAGTAATATACTAATGTCCTCAGTATAGTACATTGACGGAATTGATATTTGCCAAATGAATTTTTACGCTATATATCTTTAGTATATGTTTACTGCATGCATTTACGTTACAAGTCCTGTAACATACAATGTAACATTATATAAATGAGTTTTATGAGACAATGTTTACCTGTGTGCAATCACAATTTTTATTTTTCTCTCGTGTTCCTTGGTAGATAGGAATGCACTTTATAGAATGAGGTACTGAGTGTGCGGACAATAACAGCAAAATGAATTATTTCATATATTTGTGTTAATTAGACACAATATAGTAACACACAATTAAACAATTTAAAGGATGTTTTAATTCTGCTTAAAATGTTTAAAGGTTCATTGCCAGACTGAGTGACCTTTTCCACTGGCATACTATATCTATTCATATTTACATGGCAGCTATTTATGGCCTCCCTCAGTTATATAGCTTACCGTATACATGTGCTGTTAGTTTTATATCCAGTTTAGTTAGCTGTGATAACTTGTATATGAAGAGCATTGTGTCTTTTCATGTTTGCACTGCTTATTTTGCTTTAATGCTAGTCAGAAAATAAGTTGTCTCTGTCCATATATAGACACAAGGAATTTATATCTTCTCAATTTATACATATACCAAAATCAAGACTTTCTTATTAGCTTTCAGTGTTACGTGATGAAAATATTTTATGTTCATATTTTCATTATTCTGAGTTTTACCAGCTGTTGCAAGTAAATATTGATTGTAATATTGGATTCAAAATACCTGGTAATGATATACATGTATTGACTAGAATGTATAAACAAGAGTAGACAACTCTTTCGTGTTTCCCCTACAATGCAGCTCTGCTTAGCAATTTGTCATTTGACTTCCAATTTTTTTAAGTAATTTCATATTGTACTAAGTACATTGAGATATATGTAACGACTTTGTGTTTTTGAATCAGGCAAGAATATAGCAGTTTTTTGGAGAGGAAAGCAAATGTCCAATCAACTTGATCAATACATGTACCTTGAACTCACAATCCAGTTATTTCATAAAGTGAACTTGTTAAAGATAACATGTGTTAGTTCTTTGATGTAGAAGCTTTGCTCAGTTCCTGACCTGTTGTTACATACCTTCTCCAGTGTTATCTGAGGTATGGTGCTTTCAGGTGTGGAGATTTGGAGGATTAGAGGGGGTGTACTTTAAAGTTGTATTGCTGCTAATTTCACTGTAACGATATGTAACTTAAACATTTGATATTTAAACATTGACATGTAACTTGATGATTTCGCTCCCCAAAAGCATATGTCGGCCTATAAGAGAGCCGAAATCTAGGAATCATATATTCCTGGTTTTGAATAAAGCGCCTTCAGTCACCGCCATGTTCAGTGACTTCGGGTTTTGTCGGATTCCTAATCGTATCACGTGACTGACGTTCGACACCACCTGTACGTGGTGAGCCAGGTAACTAGCGTAAGCACACATGTGTTTGTTTACGTTTTCTTTCTGGCCTTTATGAGCAAATCATGCTTGTATATGTCCACAGATTGAGTATTTGAAACATCCAATTTACATATTACCGTAAAATGTTGTGTGTATCAAATATTGTAATGTGCAAGCATTATTTTCTTTGTAGATAGAGTCTGATGAGGTCGACCACATATTTTGTTTATGAAAAATTATTGATATTTTCTCTTGGTTTCACAACTCTCGTTTTACTTCGAGATTGTCGCGACGATGTTCGGAAGAGTTCGGAATGATTCGGCATCTTTCGAGCCTATTTTTCACGTGTACACGTTCAAAAGATTTTTTACTTTTATAATTAAAGATACTTTCAGTGCCGCAACTTTATAAAAAGTGGTAAAATTAGAAAGTTTAAACCTCAGACAGACGGAATAAAATATGTATAACACTTAAACAGTTTTCACTATGACAAAAAGAGCGAAAGTTATAGACCATACAACTTTAAACTTCATCCTTATACATCTGCAGTTATGTCATTTGTTTTTAACAATCATTGAAATAATTTTGCAGCAGTATAAAAATACCTCTGCCCCTTCCCTTTCACCTTCCTCTAGATCTGCCTCGTGGTAACCATCCATTTTTTTGGAAATTGAGTGAGTGTGTTTACAGAAATTGATCTATTCTATTATACATGTATGTAGTTGTTAGGTCAAATGTGGCTACCTGTTAAACAGATTGAAATGTTTTACTAAAAGGGTAATCATGTTGATTAGAACCCTGTTAAGCAGATTCATTTGTTAATTAGAACCCTGTTGAAGAAACTCATAGACCATTCTCATGTGTGTAACTGCCTTTGATATTTAGTTGATTTATTGTAATACTTCATAATTCAAGTGTCTTATTCATTAATAAGGTGTGAGTGATCTTAGTTTGGTGTTAAACCTGGTTTTAAATCATGTACAATGTATCTTTAAAAAATAACCCACTCATCCCTGAAGATTTAGATTCTTCTAGTTGATCAAAGGCAGGAATAGTCCATTTTGTATTTTCAGGGGTAAATAAGTTAACAATAAATGAGAGATGACATAAAATTTCAACATTACATTGTGTATTTATTTTATATAGTCAATACGTGTTGTATACATGTATTTAAGTTATGTACACTACTTCAGAAGAAGGTGATATACATGTACTTAATTCAAGCTATATTGTACCATACACTTATGTCATACTAGAGATACAATACTGGTTTATCCTATGCTACTATGCAATACACAAATTATGTCGTCTGAAGCTGTATTACTTAGCTACCTATGTAATACTATACAACTTCCTGACGTCATGGAGACAACAATAAAACTTTCTCGAAAAAATTTGAAAGCCAATTTTAGGAATAATAATAACATTGAGATATGAGAGAAAAATACCCTTGCACATGTAGATATGAATATATAGGGATAATCTACCCTCGGGATCACAAAATGTTGTAAAACAATCAGGAAGCCTATGATATTACTACATACATTGTATTTTGAACCTGATAGAATAACCCTATTTCCTTTTTACACATGAAAGATTCAATTATCATTGCATGTGATGTGTCATGGAAGATCAAAGTTCTTTTGTGGATGGATTATGTATTTGAGATAAAAGTTTATGAAACATACTTATTTATCTCTGTGAATTATAGATGACATCCTCATTCTATGATGTGTACGAATGTCCCCGTATTTGTTGTGTTAGCTGATGTGTGTGAGTGTCCCCGTTTTGTTGTGTTAGCTGATGTGTGTGAGTGTCCCCGTATTTGTTGTGTTAGCTGTTGTGTTTTGTATGTGAAGTGATGACAAGGTCATCCTTAAAACTGCTGCATGCATTGTGTGTATCTAATCCATGGTATTTAAGCTTTTATCTTTTAGGATGCATGGTAATTTCTACAAGAAAATGAAAATAAACACCTTTGATAACTTCTGTATTTGTTTCCATTTATTTGAGAAGCCTGATATGCTTATCTTTCTGGTACTCTCTGAAGAAGGGAGCCGAGTGGTTTAAATGTCCCTACATATTACCAGAAGCCCTCCACCTCTGGGATGTGGGTTCAAATCCCATGTGGGACAGTTGCCAGTTGACCACTGGTCGGTGGTTTTTCTCTGGGTACTCTGGCTTTCCTCCACCAAACACCTGGCACATCCTTACATGACCAGGCTGTTAATAGGACGTTAAACTAATAAAACCAAAAACAGAAACTGATGTCCAGGTATCAGCAACATAATGGTCCTTAGGTAAATCAAACGAAAACTTAAATGACACAACATATTTTACCAATTTGCAACTTGCTTTAATCATATGTCATAACATCAGCAGATTTGAATAGCAAAAGATCACAGGGATCTGAGAATAAGCTATATACAGGTGATATATTATTAGACCTATTCATAAATGGCCGGTGGTTTTTCTCCCGGTACTCCGGCTTTCCTCCACCAACAAACCTGGCACGTCCTTACATGGCCCTGGCTGTTAATAGGACGTAAAACTAAACAAACATTGGGTTACTAACCCAACTCGCTTTAGCGGCTAAAAAACATTTCTAACGCATCTTCATAATAAGCAAGACCTCTACTATTGTTGGAAAACCTGAGCCGGCGATGATTTTCCTTTCAAAATCATCCTACACATCTATACAAAGTGCCGTCACTAAGACGATTGCAGCCCCATTGACAAACATTACTCAAAATTCTTCACAGTGTTAGAAATGCGGGTTTTTTAGTCGCTCATTAGGCGGGGTATGTATACGTTTTGTGTCTGGGAACTTTCCACCTTTTGTAGGATTTGAAGATCTACATTTATGATTTTACCAATTTTTAATCTTGACCCTAAAATGGCCTTAGGGCACTCTGGTGGGTCTATAATTATATAATATGTAACTAATTCTCATATACTATGTGGGTCCAGGTATATCATATAGATTCTAGGACAAAAAAATGAGTTATTCACTTTCTTGTGGCATAAGCTTGAAATGAGATAGAGTTTTACCATCGGCCATTTGAGGCATTGCATTACATTGATGAATGGAAGTTCTACAGCCAACCTTTGTGTAAAACCGGAAACGGGTTCCACAAGATATAGATATATCTATATAGATCTATACAGATCGAGATTTCCACATGATGGATTTAGGTGTCTGCTCTCTGCAGTAGACTAGATCTATAACATTTTCAACAGAGTTTAACATTTTGTTTTTTCGATTGACTTTATTGGAATTACATCTATTTGCAGAAAACATTTGGTCTTTAAAAATCTTTGCACAATTTCAGTACTCCAAACTAAAAGAGCACCCTACCGCAATATCACTTAGGCCTAATAAAATATGCCTACGGTTGTGCTGCAGACCCAGTGATGTAATCCTAATATTCCCGCCAATTTTCTTTGTTTCGGACTATATAAATGTATTCGTACGCACGCCTCAATTAAGTAACCCAGTGAAAGAGAACACCAGAAATGATTATTATTGGTTTTGGTGTTTTGTTATGTAAATCTGATGCATCCATGCCAAATCCAAAGTATTAAAACTGCTAGGTTATTTAATTACTGGTGGACCTATTTCTTTTATTTCCGAGTATAGTCGTTTCCGGAAGTGGATATTTCGTCTGCTAACTTCGCGTCCGGGTAAAATTTGATAAGTGAACTATGCCTCCTTCACGGGCTCAAAAGAAGAATCACAGTGCTTCTCCTATTCAACAAAAGCAACAGCAAAAGTCGAAAATTGGATTAGAAGATCATGATGATGACGACGATATAGAATCTAGAGAACACAGTGTAGACAGCAGCCCTGCAAGAGGTTAGGTAGTCAGAAGCACAAATTACAACAAGTAACATCTTGAAAATATCTAGGAATCACAATACAAAATAACGATAAACTCACAACATATAAAAGAACATGCTTACAAATCCATAGTCAGAATTTTTTCCTTGTGAAAATGACATGGACCTTATTGACTCAACTGCTATTAAAATTTCAAGTTAAGATAAAATATTGTTGGATTTGGTGAGAACCAGTAAGACATGCTAATCAGTGCCAAGGACGTATATCTCACTTATAAATCCTTGTCAGTGCTAACAGCCTAACATACTACCAGTACCAAATTGACCATCCTCGTTACTCGAGGACAGTAGGTCTATCTCGTAGTAAAACTGGAGGTAAGTTGCTTGCCTATGATTGGTTCAGATTTTTTCTTCTGAGCTGCCTTCAGTTTTACTATGAAATAACTCAGGGTTGTGGAGATTGTAAGTGATCAAAACCCTTTGAGTATATTGAGGATGGTCGCTAAGATGTTTTACTAAAGCTTTATTGAAAATGCTAAGTATGCCTACACTAGGCAATAGTATACATGTTTTTTTCTTTAGATGAAACTCCAATGATTCCTAGACAAGGGAAGAAAAGAGCTGCAGAAGATCATGGAGAGTTCAAGTAAGCTAATGGAGTCATTGTTTTCTTTTAAAAAGTGCCTTCTGTAATTATAGTCAGTATAATAATAAATTAATATAATATATAACATTTAATATTATAAGGGCACAGCCTTTCGCACCCTAAGGGCACAAAACGCGAAGCACTTCTAAGGTAACACACACATGAAAATATAAGAAAAAACACAATCTTTCAAATTCAATCCTACACAATGACAGCTTCAGTTTGCGGCCGCCATTTTTCCCCACTGTTAAAAATCCAATCAGCGTGAATGTGATGCTTTGAAGTCAGCTCATTATATAATCAAGCAG
Organism: Argopecten irradians; assembly: GCF_041381155.1. NCBI lineage: Eukaryota > Metazoa > Mollusca > Bivalvia > Pectinida > Pectinidae > Argopecten > Argopecten irradians. The sequence goes on from NC_091141.1 coordinate 6,079,331, forward strand.
TTCAAACGCTTTTATGATTTGATCCAACAAACGTATCCTTCATCTGGCAGAAGCTCAGTGCTATTGCTCTTTATTTGCATAATTTTGCAAGCACTCAAGTGATAAACCATCTTCCAATATAATCAGCTGGCCAAAAACGGAATATCTCTTCTTCCTTTTCTTATGTGGATTTCCTTCTCAAATAAGAGTTTGAGGTGTGAATATATGAATATATGAATAAAAAATAAACAGAAAATTCAGCTCGGTTATTTTCATTAATTGAACTTTTAACATTGCATAATTAATGGTTACCGAAACATCTGGCTGCGCCCTTTAAGGCCTTGCCCTCAGTCATATTACAGTATAATTTTGATGGTGTTTGTCACATAAGCACCCCGCCTCCCATGTCCCCACAAGAACTAAAGTATAGCCTGGCATCCCTTTCCTTTTGTTTTTATGTCCATACAATGATTATAGTGGAGTGGGATGAGGCAATGTTACATTTCTGTGGAATACTACAGAAGTACATTCCTGGTGTCCCAACAAAGACTCCAAAGTAATGCCACTTTGTCCTTTGACATCACTTTCATAATTCAGACTCTAATCGTTTAATGCTCTGTTTTATTCAGTTTTGTGACTTTTATCTTTTTCCTTTGCAGTTCTGAGATGCAAAAGATGTTGGAGTGTTTTGGAGGTAATGACTACATGTGATTGAAATTGAAGCACGTAGCTTGACTTCTTTCTATATATATGATACTGTGAATTAATTATAAATATTATAATTATATACATTACTGCTTATATAGCATCAACAACACAAAAGTTGATTTATTAGACTTAAATAAAAAACAAGGGATCCCAGAGGGATCTTGGCGCCCACCAAAGAATGATCTATGTCTGACAATGGAAAGATGGATCTTTTCTCTGCTTTTCAAACTTTTGCAAACATACTACATATAAAATTTGAGACAGATCGCTTCAGTGCTTTCAGAGAAATAGCAGCAACAAACTTCAACTATCAAAATCCAAGATGGCTCCTTGGTGGCCATCTTGTTGATCGATCGGTCCCAAATCGAAATATGCATAACTATGGCCATAGGGGAACCTATATATGAAATTTGAGACAGATTCATTCAATACTTTCTGAGAAATAGCGATAACAAACTTTAACAATCTGGCGGCCATCTTGTTGACCGATTGGTCCCAAAATGCAATATGCACAACTAGAGCCATAGGGGAACCTACATATGAAATGTGAGACAGATCCCTTCAGTACTTTCTGAGAAATAGCGATAACAAGAATTGTTAACGGACGGACGGACGAAAGGACTGACAAAAAGCGATTTGAATAGCCCACCATCTGATGATGGTGGGCTAAAAATTTAAGGAATTATTTCTCTCAATCTCTATGTTAACAAACTTTCATAATTGTTTAATTGAAGTCTGAAAAAAATGAAAGATGTTCCACCTCTGACAATTGTAAAAAAACAAAACAGGAGCAGACAAATTGGTATTTTTCTTCAGTTAACAAAAGCTACTTACTTTACACCATTACCACCATTAAAATTTTTGAGCTTCTAATTTTACTTCAAGATAGAAATATTAAAAATAATTGTACCACAAAAAAAATCTGTGGCTTTATGTCCTATATCACTATGTCTATGGAATGAAGTACTGATTGCGCGTGCATTAAAAGCAAATTAATCATTGTAAAAAAAATGTTTGTGTTACATAATCATCAAACACCACTTCTTGTTCAAATGAAGAGTATTTTTATGCTCAGTTGGCAATGGAGCATCTTTAAATCTTGTTTAATACCTGCCTATGTCTAAGTTTCAAATTACTTTTTTATAGCTGATATTACAAAGACATTAGTTAACAAAAGAAAGCGTCTGGAACAATTCACACAAAATTCTCTAAAGGCCAGTAATAAGAAAGTTGAAGACATCTGGAAAATGCAGCAACAGGAAAGGTGATTTTTCCCCCCCAACAAGACCTATTGACTATTAATTTGATAATGTCGAGTCCGTTCTATCTGTATCAGTCTATCACATCCTCGATACTCCAGCGGATACTATCATTGTCGTTATGACAGTGATAGTAACATCAGGAATATTGAGGACTGGTCTAGCTATCACGACATGATCACAATAAAATGCTCTTCTATCAATGAAATCAGTTCAAATGTGTCGGGTGAGGATATTCAATTCACAAAAACATTTAAACGTGCTGGTATTAAAATTAACTGGTCAAATTTCCCATTTTCAAATAGATATTTGATTGAATGTTAAATTCAAACATCAAATTTTGATTCATATCACATATCACTCTGAAGCATAACTGTTATGTCAGACATAGAGCTAGAATGATAATTTTTAGTGAATCTTTTTTTTTTTGTTTTTTTTGTAAACCATAATTTCAAATGGTGTCGATGGAGTTTAATCTAACACCAGGTCATATGACTCGTATCATTGTCCTGTGTAGACCTATAATAACATTTTGTTCGTTACAGAAACTGTGATACAATAAAATAGTTAATGAGTGACTGTAATAAAACCTGAGTGAGGTGAGTCACTGATACCTATAATATCTGACTTTTACTTTTCATTTCATCTAACCACATTTAGAGGCAAGCTGCATACTGAATACTGCAGACAGGTGAACACTGTTTTCAATCAATGGGAAGCAGATCTTGAAAAGACAAAAGAACAAGAGGAAAAACTTGTTGTAAGTAAATTGAAAAGTGAAACAGCCATAATCAGAATCTAGTGTCATAAACTCTTATACTCATTATATGTGTTGGTTCATAAAATTTATTGAATTTTACTGACTTTACATATGAATAAAAAGAAAAATTTATCTCTTTATTTAAACTATAGCCAGTATTGATAGTAAAAAAAAGAAAAGAAAATCAAAGCTTCCTGGTATAGTCTTACAAATCTTAATTACGTTCAACATATTGTTGTCTCACTCAGAAAGTTAAATTAGGATGAACCATAAGTTGAGTGTGTACTTTAACTTAAATATGTGCGTTTTTTATTTCCAGACACTTTTCAAACAGCAACAAAAGCTTTTCCAGCAGGCACGGGTGGTCCAAAGTCAGAGACTAAAGACTATCAGACAACTCCATGAACAGTATACAAAGGTAAAATTATATAAATTGAAAAATTTTGTTCACTCAAATTTCACTTTATTTAGTTTTAAGGTCACCTGCCTGAGACAAATTCTCATATGTCTTGTTCTAATCGCCTTTTTTCTTTCATCTTTTGTTTGTCTGTAAACAATCTATATTTTCTATATTCTATTCAAATCGTATTTTGTCCATGGTCTGTCCGTCCGTCCGTCCGTTAACAATTCTTGTTACCGCTATTTCTCAGAAAGTACTGAAGGGATGTTTCTCAAATTTCATATGTAGGTTCCCCTAGGGCCCTAGTTGTGCATATTGTATTTTGGGACCAATCGGTCAACAAAATGGCCGCCAGGCAGCCATCTTGGATTTTGATAGTTAAAGTTTGTTACCGCTATTTCTCAGAATGTATTGAAGGGATCTTTCTCAAATTTCACATGTAAGTTCCCCTAGGGGCCTAGTTGTGCATATTGCATTTTGGGACCAATCGGTTAACAAGATGGCCGCCAGGCCGCCATCTTGGATTTTGATAGTTTAAAGTTTGTTACCGCTATTTCTCAGAAAGTACCGAAAGAATTCTTCTCAAATTTCATGTACAGGTTTGCCTAGGGCCCTAGTTGTGCATATTGCATTTTGGGACCGATCGATAAACAAGATGGCCGACAGGCCGCCATCTTGGATTTTGACAATTGAAGATTGTTACAGCTATTTCTCAGAAAGCACTGAAGGGATCTGTCTCAAATTGCATGTGCAGGTTTCCCTAGGGGCCTAGTTGAGCATATTGTATTTTGGGACCGATTGATGAATAAGATGGCCGACAGGACGCCATCTTGGATTTTGACAATTGAAGTTTTTTTCCACTATGTCTAAGAATGTACTGAAGGGATCTGTCTCAAATTGTATGTGCAGGTCCTTCTAGGGGTCTAGTTGTGCATATTGCATTTTAGGAACGATTGGTGAATAAGATGGCCGACAGGTAGCCATCTTGGATTTTGATAATTGAAGTTTGTTACTGTTATATATCTCAGAAAGTAGTCAAAGGATCTTTCTCAAATTTCATGTGTAGTTATATGTAGTAAAAGCTTGAAAAGCAGAGAAAAGATCCCTCTTTCCTTTGTCAGACAAAGATTGTTGTTAGGTGGGCGCCAAGATCCCTCTGGGATCTCTTGTTGACTTCTCCAAAACTACTGTCAAGCAAAATTCAATAAAATTTAACAGAAACTTTCTATGGCATAGACCAAACAAAATTCCCACCCCAGCAGGTTGTGAGAAGGAGCAAAAGCCTAGGGACTAATGAACTCACAGATATGTGATTGAATCAAATACTTTACATAAAACTTGGGCAAAACTGTCTGTAGTTGTCAAAGGAAGCCTCTGTGACTGGTCAGTTATTTCTTCTGAACTGCCTTCAGTTTGACTATAGCATAATCCATGGGTAGATATAATGACAGTGATTATAACCTCCTTGAGTAACAAAGATGATTTGTAAGTGTGATTATTGTTTATGACGTATTCACTTAAACTTTAGATCTGCTTTCAACTTTATATCATGATACAATGTACCCCCCTTATTTTGTTTCTCTAAATAGCAATTAATTTTGTGATTTTACGACATAGTCATTGTTTTAACAAGAAACAGAGTGCATGATATACATGTAATTTTCAACAGGGAATGGAGGATCTTGGGACATGTCACAACTCTCAGCAATCTAATGTTCAATCAGAATTGAAGAAAGAGATGACACTTCTGCAGAAGAAAATACTGATGGACACAGTAAGTTTTTTTTACAATGATTATTGTAGTAGTCATAGGTTTCTTCAATTAGTCTGTGGATTTTATACCAGAAGCAGAAATAACTATCTTATTGTAACCTTCATCTATACTTTCAATTATTTTCAATAAACATATATTTTCAAACTTTAGGAATAAGTTCATAGATATGGTATATAATTAAATTTCAAGTGTCAAAAATATGCAGTATAGTTATATATCATTGACAGGCAACATTTAATCATATTAATATTGTTAATATTTAACTGGAAAATTTTCATGAAAATTTGTGGATAAATATTAAATTACTTTATCTTATTATGTATCAAGATACCTTGTGTATCATGACCTAATATAGTAATAGTACTAATATGTATCATATTACCGGTATGACACTTTTTTTTTTTTTTTTTTTTTTTGCGATATTCAGCCCCTAAATGTAGATAAAGAGAAGCAAATTATTTGTCTCATGTATTATGTTATGCTTTTAATATGAGAATTGTAGCAATTTCTTTCTTAATTCTTCTTACAGCAACAACAGGAGATGGCCAATGTTAGAAAATCCCTACAGACAATGCTATTTTAGAATCATACATTATGGAACATTTACATGGACAATATTACTTTGATACAAGGTACATACAAAATCATGTTGGTTGAGTGTCTTCTAATCAGACATGTGGTTGAAAAACATTAAGTAACATTTATTTATTATATTTATGAATTTGATAACTAACACTAGTGCATTGACTACATTCAAATAAAGAATGTAATGATATGATACTTTGACTAGAAATTAATTTTTTTTCATCAACTTTAAAGTCCTCAAGAATTCTCAAATAGTTATTCCAAAAGGGAAAGTTTTCCTAAACACAATTGGCAAAAGAGATGGTAAATATAATTAAGATCAGTATATATTATAAAGAAAGCAAGCTTTAGTCTTTAACCATTAGATATGCTTTTGGCCAAATACCATGTTAATAAAGACTCAAGTTTTTAGTAAAAATAATTACATTGAAAGTATGTTAATAGAGCATTATCAAAACAAGAGCTAGTTACTGTTGTGTGTGCTATCTTTTCTGATATATCATGATCAGTAGCTAAGTAATGGCTCGATTCACTGTGATGGGGCCCAAGTATGAAGAATTTGATAAGTTTGCCCTAGTGAATGTCCTTGATTACTATTATATGATCCAAAATTTTAGAAAGCTAGCTGCTCTATTTCAGCTAGGATTTGTGCGGCGATAGTGGCATATTTTGCTTCAGCAAAGTGCAATACTCAGTTTGGTTGTTTAAATCTTGTATATCCACCCCGGGACTATGTCTTTAAGGCATTTCGGGGGGGGGGGGGGGGGGGGAACGACCAATCACAGGCTAACAGAGACTTTACACAAAGAGTGATGCCCAAATTAAAGCCATACAGTGAAGTCTGTGCCTGGAGTTCAAGGTACCAAAATGGCGTCATCATGCTGAGGGACACTACATACAACAAGGTCAAAGAACCGAGGTTTACTACAGGGATGGAAAGGAAGTGGGTCTCCAAGCAGGCCTTTGTAGGAAGCAGAGTCAAGACTCGACACAGGGATATAATTGGGACATTGGCATCAGGGTGTCTTGGCTCAGAAATACTCACAAAGCCAATATGGGTAAGTGTGAACCAATAGACACAGGGCCATGGCACATATATAGATGATTTGATCAGATCAATAAATGAGATGAGGGGCTAGGCAGATGAAGGCAGTGAGTATCAGACAGCAGGGTAGCTTGATTCACTGAGAGTAAGGAAGCGAAGGATATTCTGGATTGACATGGCAGATGAAGGACCATACATGTACCAAGTTCAGTTTCTTGCCCAAGTCAACATATGATCTACTGCCAAGAAAAGCCCAACCAACTTGTTAACCTTTGGCATCAAGGGCATCGCAAACTTGCATGTACATGTCCTCACGTTTTGCTACGTTGCACTCTCAGACGAGATTTACAAATGGCGCCATGACCAGGTCCTTAGAGAGATTGCATCAAGCCTTGACTGCGCAAGAAAGAAGAAGTAGACATTATCCAAGGGGCCAAGATTGGTCACCTTGGTGAAATCCAGAATTCGTGCTGGGTTTTTCTACAGAAGTGGCATCAACACCACTCTGTCCACACATCGTGTTGTGATCACACATGACTTAACTGTGCTGTGGGAAGGCTCGATGGTGGAAGCAACAGGAATGCCAACAGCTGCTCAATAAACGTCACAAATGGGATAGAAGACATGTTGCCTACCTAATTATCCCCCGCTTTCTCCGAAACGGGGGATATTAATTTGGGTTTGTCGTTCTGTCTGTCTGTCCGTCTGTCTGTAACACTTCGTTTCCATGCAATAACTGTAACAAATGTAAACCGATTTTCTTCAAACTTGGTGACAAGGTTAAATGCCTCAAGATCTCAGCCAAGTTTGATCGCGACTGTCAATGGACCTTCTTTAGCGAAGTTATTGCCCTTTGAATTACTAAAAACTTAATTTTCTGCCATTTCCATGCAATAAGTTTAACAAATGTAAGCCAATTTTCTTCAAAGTTAGTAACAAGGTTAAATGCCTTAAGAACTAGGTCAAGTTTGATCGCGACTTTCAATGGACCTTATTTAGCCAAGTTATGGCCTTTGCTTAAATAAAACAAGAGATCCCAGAGGGATCTTGGCGCCCACCAAAGAATGATCAATGTCTGACAAACGAAAGAGGGATCTTTTCTCTGCTTTTCAAACTTTTACTACATATTACTACATATGAAATTTGAGAATGATCCTTTGAGTGCTTTCTGAGATATATAACAGTAACAAACTTCAATAATAAAAATCCAAGAACTTTATGAGAAATAGCGGTAACCAACATTACGATCTCTACACCCCTGGACTATCTCATAGTAAAACTGGAGGCAACAGAACAGGTAATTTAGTCGTTTAATGTACATCAAAAGAGCCTTATAACGATACATTGTAGTTGACTGTGTGGCTTTGAAGTTGGGCGTCGCTCTTTCTAGTCTTCAGAGGAAATCTTTGCTGGTCTGTGATTGGTCAAATGTTTTCCGCTGAGCTGCCTTCAATTTCACTATGAGATAGTCCAGGAGTGTAGAGATCGTAAGTGATCGGAACCCCTGGAGTATCGAGGATGGGTCAAACCGTATAATCAAAAACAGCCAACGTTACACCGGACCAACCTAGTCGGCACATCTCTGGAAGACGTCGTGAAAACCGCCGAATCGTCTAAAGGAGGATCCACCTGATGAGGGGATCGGCAAGCACCGGAAACATCTATCATGTTAAGGTACGTGTTAGTAAAATTCAAAATTTGTTTATGTACATCAAATAAGTAAATTACATCTACCATCTGTTGTTGGACACAGCCTTCAGTTTTGCTATGACATTCAGACATTGTCCAAGAGTTGACATAACAGTGAAAACTAACCTCTAGAATATCGAGGATGGCTTCTCAATTTATTAAAAAGAATTTGTTTAAATGTTTTTGTTCTTTCAATTCCGTAAAGGCCCATTACCTTTCCGAGACAAAAAAAATCTTCATAACAATAACATTTAATTTATGTAAATTAAAGTGTTCTGAAGGCAATGATAAGGTTTGTATAATCGGTAAGGTAATAACTTTTGCAACTATACAAAATTACCAATTTCTTTATACATTTCCATTGTAAAACATAAAAGCTGTTCGGGCATTTAAGACTTTTAATGAATGTCAAAGATATCCATTTGAACAAATCTGGTAGCCATTCACCAAGGTATACTACTGGCCAATCTCCAGGTATAAAGCTTCCGGCGGGCTGGAGAACTTAACTTGGTGCCACTTCCTGTGTGGGCAGATCAAGAGCTTTTGAAAATTGCATGGGTTAAATTAAGCAACTTCTTTTCAGTAATAATAACCACAGATAACTGATTTCATTCAGGAAATAAAAAAGAGACAAATGTCAAAAGTATAAAGTTATTTACTTATTCTTACTTTAAATAAATAGATACAAATGTTACAAAATACAATTTTACACGTAAAAAAATTAAACGATAATTTCACCAAACAAAGTGCGGCAGTATCGCTTTTAATACTGATATTTTATGAGCAACTCTAACAATCAACATTAACACTGTATCATGACAGTGCACTATATATATATATACAAACAGCATACACTTTATAAGATTGAAAGCATGACGTCTGTAGTTAAAATAATTTAAAGACCACAAGATTAAAATAAAGTTATGCAAAGCTTATCTGTCCAATTTCCGCGGGCCATGTTCATGTGGAATCACAGACATGTATTTCAGATTAAACATTATTTAGAAAAAAGTTTCATTATTAAAACTATTAGCCTCGTAGGACTAGTTCCAGCTGTCTTAAACTGATTCTTTTTAAATCCATATTCCATGTAAAAACTAATTTTCATTTCGTGATCACCAGAAAGCAGGTGTTGTGTTGTTGAACCATGTGCGAGTGTCTAAAACGATTTTCTCAAAACCAATGTAATGAATATAACCACTTTAGAAATGTTAAGTAATGGCTGGAAGGCTTATCAATGTGACAGACCTTGTACACATGTCAGTTAAATATAGGCTGACGTTTGACAGATAAGACAAGTCGGCGAAAGGACGTTTTAAATCTGAAGTTAACAAAGTCGTTACTTCAACATTTCTGACACATTTCCATTTTATGACATATTTTGTTTTGTTTTCAAAATTCAAAAAGATAAATATATTTGATACAGATTTGTATTACCTTTGTTCTTTCTACGCGAAATATAGTGAAGTCAAAATAAATGATCATTATTCAACTTTCATACACTCATATCACAAACCAGCTTTATAGAGAACTTCGTCAGAAATGTTTATTTTGACGAAAAAAGAAAGTCATGAAAAATATATAACATCAAAACTATTAATGTAGTCTAAATTCACAACATACAAAGTGAAATATGTCTCACAAAAACGTCGTCAGTCAGTATAACACTTGACGAATTTTTAATGGCCACCAATGCAATGTCAACACGAAACATAGTTAGACAACATTAAACGATTCGTTTCATCGTTATGGTAACTTTGTTTTCATTAAACGGTTCATCATTGTGATAAATAAACATAAAAATAACGCAATAGAAACAGATAGAAAACAACAAAACACGGGCAAAACAATTCAATGATCATCTAGAATTATCATTACTTAAGAAATACTGATATTTTCACATACAATTCAATTAGTGATTAAGTAAAATGCAACACCCTGACCAGTTCAAGTTTTCAAGAGCAATCCTTCTATCAAAAGTGATGGACCAATTTCAGCTGCACATACTTAAATTGAGAATTTCATGGGGCCATTACTTTCTAAAATTTCCTACTCATGAGGGCCAAGTATGTACTGTCCAGAATACGTAGGAACTACGTCCCTATTCCCTCTTTCAATATACGATAAAGATTAAATGGAGAAAAATGCAACGGAGAGCGAAAGTAATAATAATTCACGATGACCAAAATTGTATATTTCTAAAAGACTTGGTTTCGTAGTGAGATGGTGGAAATGTAGAAAAAGTAATTACTACATTGTCCAAAAAACTAGATTAACAAAACGCCGAGAAACACAATAAAGCAGAATAATCATTGACTGAATGGAAGAAGATATATTGATACAACTACAGGGACCTGGCACTATTTTTTAAACAAACAGTATACATATGTATATATTATAGTATCATACTATTGGTTAAACCTTTTCGTGCCAGGTCCCTGTGGATACAACAACCTAATATTGGAGAATTCCAGAAGGAATGTAAGATTTTATTTCGATCTTCGAGATTTGTTGTTCGCAAATAAACAATAATTATGGATATAGGCAGATATATACCTACGTGTAAATAATTAATTTTGAAGTCTATAAAACAGTGATAGGAAAATCACATTCATTCTATACTTCAGGTTAACAATACACGATATGTCGATATGTAGTTTTCGGAAGGTTTATCATGTAGTGGAATATATATTTACAATCTACCTTCATTTATAAAATATCCCGTTCTTGTTTGCGTGAAATGTCTTATATGCTGACGTTTTGATCTATAAGCTAAAATTGAGCAGGATCAGTTATACACAGTGGGACTTCCATTTGCGTCCATATATGCTGAATTGTGTCCATAACAATACAGACTTGGGGGGTACTTAGGGACTGGTTCATAGCTATTCTCCTGTACCTGACATTTAGTACCATTCTCAGTTTTATTTGCTTGTTCGGTCCCGTTTCTATCCGTCTTAGTGCTTGCCTCGTTGTTGCCATTTAGTTGTGATAACTTGATATTCTGACGATATTTTGGCTGCTCCCATGGCCAGGGAGGGCGGTTCATGGGACGTGACAGTGGAGGGTCCACATTCTCGGACAACCACTCGGGATGCACGATAAAATTAGACCTCGACGAAAAGGCATTCTGAAAAAAAGTGTTTGGTGTTAGCTTTAGTAGATAATATCAAAATAATAGGATTCAAAAGTTTTCTTTATCGTCAAAAGGTGTTGGTAAGCAATTTTATATGACCGGCTTATTATACAGACAAAGCTGTGTTCATTGATTATCGTTACTGAAGCGTAAAGACGCTTATCCTTCTAGCACACATGGTATATGAACACCGTGTTACTCCGAAATATATTGTTTTGTTCATGTGTTCAGTTTGATTAAATTACCAAGACATGTAACCAGTTTTAACGCATAGTTCCATGAAGTAATTCCGGATCGTTTTTAATACCGAAACTGCTAACGTTTGTCGTGATCAATTTTGTCGTTGTAGTATCAAGAGCCACTGAATAAGCTGAAATTTCTCTATAGGTACTTAGCTCGTTGTAACAAATATATGGATATATTAGTATAATAAAATGAAATAAATATCAAAGACACCCAACTTAACAAAGCATGACAAGTTATTGACTCGTGCCCTATCCGGGCCTCGAACTCACGATCTACGGCACCCAATCGCCTAGCCAAACATACCTGCGCCTAGCTGCAATATTGTAGCTCAAAAAACTTTTTGACAGAAAATCGTGTCGCCTTTTGCTAATGGAGCAAAGTAATGATTATGCAAACAATTATAAAACGTTTGTTTGCATTTTTATCGTACTTGTTTGATATCGCTTACCTACAAGGTAATAAAACTGAACCACATAAAATATCAAATTCTTATCGAGGCATTATTTTTTCACATAATACATATGAACGTCTTTCTGAAGGGAATTTATACGGCAAGTCCACACATTGTGAGTGAGTTTGACGTCTTGTGAGCGGTACGGTAGATATTAAGAATGGTAGTAATGTTTGTTTTGGACAAAAATAATATGTAAATGCATGTATACGCATAAAATAATTGGAAACCTACAAAAAGTGTATAGAAAACTATGCCCGAGTGATTTTCGGAGGCACTGCTCCACTACGACACATAGGGACCAATTCGTACCCGGCCTACTAACCTGCGCCTTCTACCACTGCGCCACATCCACGTCCCAAAAAAAGGCGTTTCTATGACGAAGTGATAGTCGGTTCGATATGCGGACATGATCACTGTGGAAATTGTCAAATTAAATCTTTGGATCAACAACACATAGTGTATATGATACATAGTGTTTAGTAAATATTAAATATCAAATAAACACATTTTAACAAAGCATGACAATTTATTGACTCGTGCCCTATCCGGGCCTCGAACTCACGAACATATTTTGTTAGTCCGCTAAAGCTGCCTATATTATTAGGTTTATTTTATTTTTATTTTAATGCCTTATGTATATATATATATAGGCAAAAATTTTTTAAAAAGCCCAATAATATAGGTAGGTTTAGCGGTTGGTAGGTTTAGCGGACTAATATTTTGTCAGTGAGCTAAAATGTACACCTGTGATATTTGACCACATCCAAAACATCTCAATTTACGTCCAAAATGTCCCAATCTACGTTACTATGTTGTTATACTCTATCGGTCTTGTATTGATTCTGACCGATGTGGACAATGACAAATTATATAGTTGTTGTTGTTTTATCTCTAATGTTATTACCAATAAAAATGAATGCTATCAACACTTGTCGTTTGTAAAGTACAAAACGGACGAAGGATAAGCTAAATCTCGTACAGGTTGTTTGGGGAAAGTCCAACAAATAAACTAAGTCTTTCAATATGGCTATCACCAAATATTTCGATAACAACTGTGATTAATAGATTAAGCAGACCAAAGGTCGAAGTACTTTAGTTAGGGACCGACGACAATGGGATAGATTACTTATATACTTGGGTATAGGGAACCAACGTAACGCATAGAGTACCAAGTACGAACGGTTTATATATTGGAATTAAGTGTAATCAAATTGACGAGTTAGTCTTTTGCTTTCCATACCTTCCATACTGTCATTCAGATAAACAAACGAACCAATGTTTTACTTTATTAATATGTTATATAATTAAATATTCAGAAAAGGCCAACAACAAAGAATATGGAAAATGCCATAGATGATTTTCATTCGACATTTTATATTTTGTACATAACAGATGCATTTTGCATTGATATCAGATGTTATACATGCTATAGCAAACGTTAAGATAAATGTGTGAACAATACAATAGTATGGCATATAAAGGCCTTCAATGGAATAAACTCTAGTAACATTTTGTTTTACAATTATGAATACTATAGGACAAATATGGAGTTAGGAAACCTTTGTTCTAATAATTCTCAAGTAATTACGTGGATGTAGCTTATATCATATCGCAAGTTCATCAAAATGCTCAGAGAAATAGTTTTCTCCGTTACACATTTTTTTTCAATAATTAATCTTATTATACAATATAAAATCCACTAGCTTCAAAATATTTACTCAGTGAAAATGAGATAAGATAATCGACCATTTGGTTAAGTGTATCGCATTAAGAAAGCTAGATTAGTACAGGTTTTAAATAAATTCTTTAAGTGTTTATAGCAATGATTGTGGGGTTAAGCTTAGTCGTAATGTAGATTTCAAGTAATTCTTTGCATCTGACATCCGAATTTCACATTTGGTTGGGACAGTGTGTACATACAAAGATTTAAAGTAAACAAAAGTTAAGACCTATTATAGAATGCCGATGGGTTTGGTGAATGAAATGTTTAATACCCTAGTTCGGTTGATTGTGTTTTAATGGCACTATTTAATATAAGTGTACACTCACCCCGAATAAACTGTCTTGGTGACTGTAGTCCTGTGTCGGTGGACGGAGCTCCCTACAAATAATAAACAATTCTAAAATAATTCAGCCATCAAAGTCAATATGGAATAAATACATGACGCCATTATCGGATATCTGCGACTGATTATGATCACTGCAGCGTATCGTAGTGCAATCAGTTGTGGATCTACAACATTGTCTTTATTTCCTCCAATATTGAAGATTACATAAAGAATGACATGAAATCATTAAACAAACAGCAAATATATATTTACAGCATATGTACAAATCATTTCCTAATTTGAAGCTTTCTAGACTAAAACTATTTGAAAAATAGAATAATATAGAATTCTTTACCCAACAAAGTGTAACATTTATAAATCCTTTGATCCTGTCATCACAGTTTTGATGGCTGACAGAGCTCTAAAAGATATTTACAAATGTTTGAGAACATTTTATAAAAGACTTGATATTCGTATGAATGTTTAGGTATGCAACAGGCATCCTGTATCATCAAACGGCATAATGAAGGTGCCCCGTGCGATCCAAAGGTGTAGAAAATGCGAACGTACATTATTGAACCCAGAATCCTTAGAAACTACTCTTCAATCGTAACAACAAACCAGCCATGTCTGCAAAGTCTGGGTAATTATCCCCATACAGTACATGCAATAATTATAACCCTATAGCCATATTCATGCTGAATGGGAACTAGTTAACATCCCTGGCTTATATCGTGTAACGTGTAATTACTCTATACAGCATTAAAGATACATTGACCAATCACAAAACACTATTCAGCATTAAAGATACATTGACCAATCACAAAACACTATTCAGCATTAAAGATACATTATCACAAAACACGTGTTGTCTGGCACACAGGGACCTGGCACGATTTTTTTAAACTAACAGTATACATATATATATATATATTAAACTATAATATATATATGTATACTATTGGTTAAAAATTTTCGTGCCAGGTCCCTGTGGTCTGGCATAAAACCAACACCATGCCACGTGGTTCAGGTTTCGTAATTGATGCATTAACAATTCATCTTAGGCATAACTTTACACCTGCTTCTATTTATATATATATCTCAATCACATCTTAGCTGATATTTCTGCCAATATTATATTGCAACACCTGCTTTCTTAATAATTCCATCCTATGTGGCTGATAGATACTAATGTCTAGTGCAATTTTGTTATTGGGTCACCTTCATTCTGTGTCCGAGCTAAGGTGACCATAGGCCTCTTGTTTTATTTTTGTGTGAAAAAGACGTCGTTTAATAAGGCGAAGAACATAACAAGAACAAGGGTATGAGATTACATATATCATCATACTTTCTTTTTTGTCATATTTTTAGTTATTGCAATATAATATATATATATACATATAATATTTTAGGTACAGCTTCACGCTAGCGGTAATCTGAAACTCCAAATAATCAACATCACACCGAAATACAATGCGGTCACACACCTGAACAAATATGTCTAAAATTGGTCGTTCATCATACGTAAACAAACTGAAATCGTTATGGAATTTCAACTTTCACATATCGGATCAACACAGCGTGAGCATCGATTGAAATATGTTCCTAGCGCGTCAGTACTAATGCGATATAATGGTCAGAATAGTACAGGGCTATAAGCAGTGACTAATTTTGTGACTTTCCTCTATTTCTGTCATCGACAGCTCTGATTTCATGGTAAAATTAGTAAATTTCCTTCAAAAGCTGAAGTGTTAAACTTCGAAATAACCAAACAGCGAATTCACGTTGAAATAGCAGATTTGTGCTCATCCGATAAAAATGTTATTCATTTAAATGTTGCTATCTAAGTAAGCCAGAAAACAAAAATAGCTCAGTGAATAATTGGTTGTGAACTCAACGTATAGCTCAGTTGCTTTCTCGACTTTTGAAAACAAAGTTACCCTATTTGTTTTGGCAGTTCCTTATGGTAACCTTGATTAAGGAAAATGATGTGCTCTTTCTCACTTCTGGTCTGAATGTTAGTCAAATAATAAAGATGAACATATTTTGTGCTTTACTCCCTTATGACCGATTGGATGGAGTTGATCTTGTTGGGTTCGTTTTCGTTCCTTTCTAAGATTTCATTTTCATTTGTTTACATCATGAACTCGCTAGGTAGATCTCTGTATATGGGTTGGTCAAACATGGCACTAAATTGCAAAGGGCTTATTGTCATACTAACTTAGTAAGTACAGTATTGTTAAATAAGTCAACTACAGGCATAAAACGAATTCCTTTGGGACTGATGTTGCACGTACCCCAAGTGCTTACATTCAGATGATCCCATAACATGGCTTGCTATTTGCAGGAAAGCATTTGACCACTTTTGAAAAAACGCATTTTTTTGTTGAAGTACTTTCATGTCTTAGATAAAGTAAAGAGTCGCTGAAACAGATCATCTTGATAATTTCTCTTAGACTGTATATGTGTATATTATATCAGGTAAACTTATCTTCATTGTATCACCAGTGTTGGTGAAGTAGGATGAAAATCACAAGTACAACAGCAAGTTTTCAACTACCCTCTAAACTGAGTAACCTCCAGTACCAGAATATAGTCTTCATTGGCGATTAACAACGATAGTGATGATAGTATCGAGTCTGTGTTACCAGGAATAACTTTAAACACGAATGCTTGATATATCTCGTACCCGTGAGAATTTTTTTCCTGTTACCATTAACCAACTGATCCAGAGAAGGCTAACAATACCGACTGGGTCGATATGACACATATGTAATATATCGACTGTTTTGTTTTTACCAGACGATCTGCACTGCTGCTCACAATACACGATAAGAGGCCTTGTTTCAAGGGGAAATACGTACCTAAAATTCGTTTTGAGTAAAGTTTGAAATATTATGACCTAAAATGCTGCTATTTGCAAAAACCAGCAGTGTAGTGAATTTGAATGTATTCACGAACTCCAGATTGTACCTGCATTGTATTAGGTTACATTTTTCAATGGTATTGAAATGGTATTGTATTCGGGACATGTTTTGTATTTGCTTATGAGACCCCTACTGTGTCCATGGCATAGTGACCCCGTATATCACTTTAACTCCAACCCATCGAAAGTTTTGACACTTGTTACTCATGAGCCCAAAATACAACAAATGTCAGATATGAAATAGATCGTAAATATTTTCAGTTCAATTCAAAATTTATATACTTGTTCCAATAGACTATTGTCTGAATGTCTTTATTTAAGGCAGAGGAAGCTTAACTTTCATCACCCAAATCTCCGTTTCATTAAATACTAGGATGTCTGGTATGAGCTGAATATTACCACAATATTGTAGTGTGACTCAGCAAGCATGTTCAGTCGTTCAATATCAACTCCACAATTATTACATAGTCGAATAGCATTACTTTTATGTCAAAATTAGGGAAAAAATTAAAGTTATATGTGCCGTATTTTTCATACTCCCGAATCAAGATAAGATTTTAATATGTTATCCATCACCAAAAGTTACTAAAATATTGAAAATAACAATACTTTCAAAACATTGGTTTTAATTTTACAACTACAAATTAGAGCAGAAAATGATTTTTAGCAGTTCTGCCAAAAATCATTGTATGTACATCTATAGTGAATCGAAACGAGTACCCACAGTCAGACCATGAAGCCAAATTGTGGTCTACAATTTCATGGCACATTTTTACCGTGTTATTAGTAATTGTAAAGTGATTTCTGCAGGAAAGATTCCATCTAAACATGCATAAGGTATAAAAAAACAATAATTTTAACTACACTATCATTTCTGTGATGTTTACTAGCGTTTATAAGGCATCTGAAGCCATTTGAATGATTTTCACTACTTAATTTATCAAACCTTATGGTTTTCAATAGATTAATGAAGTAGAATTAACATGCAAAAATTTTCGCCCAGTTACGACACATATAGCTTTATAGAACAGGAGGATGAGAAGAAGGAAGAAGACGAAGCTAATGTCAATAACAACATACAATAGGTGAAATTTATGTTATAGAGAGAATGGTTACAAACTTTGGATAATAACATATAATCCTAACATGGTTCTTTGTATAGGTTTCCCCCGTCGGAGGGAGCCGGAACCGGTTTGGGATTTGGTAGTTTACATTTACAAAATAGCAGTTTTGTCGTCTCTCGTAACGTAAAGGTTACAGACTTTAAAACAAAATAAGTTTTGGCAGCATACTTGATAAGGAAAATGATCCAATGTTTCTGAATAGTCATAATATTTGTGCTTATATTACATTTTTTTTAATTTAGCGGTATTTTCATCATAAAATTGTTAATGTAAATATAAGGATAAATTGCAAAGGGCTTATTGTTATCTTAGTAAAATTTTGTTGTCTTGCATTGACTGATGAAAGTAAAGTTAATCAGATGATCCCATAACGTGTGCAGGAAAGCATTTGAAACGCATTTTTGTTGAAAATGTAGTTCGCTGAAAACAGATCATCTTGATAATTTTGAAGTACATGAAATTTACTTCATTTGCACGAGATATTAATTTCTTCAATTCAATATTAACAACGATAGTGTACCAGAATATAGTCTTCATTGGCGATTAACAACGATATGATGATAGTATCGAGTCTGTGTTACCAGGAATAACTTTAAACACGAATGCTTGATTTATATCTCGTACCCGTGAGAATTTTTTTCCTGTTACCATTAACCAACTGATCCAGAGAAGGCTAACAATACCGACTGGGTCGATATGACACATATGTAATATATCGACTGTTTTGTTTTTACCAGACGATCTGCACTGCTGCTCACAATACACGATAAGAGGCCTTGTTTCAAGGGAAATACGTACCTAAAATTCGTTTTGAGTAAAGTTTGAAATATTATGACCTAAAATGCTGCTCTTTGCAAAAACCAGCAGTGTGGTGAATTTACCTGCATTGTATTAGGTTACATTTTTCAATGGTATTGAAATGGTATTGTATTCGGGACATGTTTTGTATTTGCTTATGAGACCTCTACTGTGTCCATGGCATAGTGACCCCGTATATCATTTTAACTACAACCCATCGAAAAGTTTTGACACTTGTTACTCATGAGCCCAAAATACAACAAATGTCCGATATGAAATAGATCGTAATACTTCCCTTTGATTTTCAGTTCAATTCGAAATTTATATACTTGTACCAATAGACTATAGTCTGAATGTCTTTATTTTAGGCAGAGGAAGCTTAACTTTCATAACCCAAATCTCCGTTTGATTAAATACTAGGATGTCTGGTATGAGCTGAATATTACCAATATATTGCAGTGTGACTCAGCAAGCATGTTCAGTCGTTAAATATCAACTCCACAATTATTACATAGTCGAATAGCATTACTTTTATGTCAAAATTAGGGAAAAAATTAAAGTTATATGTGCCGTATTTTTCATACTCCCGAATCAAGATAAGATTTTAATATGTTATCCATCACCAAAAGTTACTAAAATATTGAAAATAACAATACTTTCAAAACATTGGTTTTAATTTTACAAATACAAATAAGAGCAGAAAATGATTTTTAGCAGTACTGCAAAAAATCATTGTATGTACATCTATAGTGAAGCGAAATGAGTACCCACAGTCAGACCATGAAGCCAAATTGTGGTCTACAATTTCATGGCACATTTTTACCGTGTTATTAGTAATTGTAAAGTGATTTCTGCAGGAAAGATTCCATCT
This sequence comes from Argopecten irradians, assembly GCF_041381155.1. NCBI lineage: Eukaryota > Metazoa > Mollusca > Bivalvia > Pectinida > Pectinidae > Argopecten > Argopecten irradians. The sequence continues at coordinate 6,099,133 of NC_091141.1, forward strand.
AAACATGCATAAGGTATAAAAAAACAATAATTTTACACTACACTATCATTTCTGTGATGTTACTAGCGTTTATAAGGCATCTGAAGCCATTTGAATGATTTTCACTACTTAATTTATCAAACCTTATGGTTTTCAATAGATTAATGAAGTAGAATTAACATGCAAAAATTTTCGCCCAGTTACGGCACATATAGCTTTACGAAGGCCTAATATATTGGCAGGTTTCATGAGCTAATGTCAATAACAACATACAATAGGTGAAATTATGTTATAGAGAGAATGGTTACAAACTTTGGATAATAACATATAATCCTAACATGGTTCTTTGTATAGGTTTCCCCCGTCGGAGAGAGCCGGAACCGGTTTGGGATTTGGTGTTACATTACATAAGCTTTTGTCGTCTCTCGAGAAAGGATACTAATATGTAAGGCCTGTACTGTCTCTTAGATCCCTATCTAACGACATAAAGACGTGTAAGCCCTAGACCGAGATTGTCACTTCAATATCATTTAGATTATCATTAATGTCTAGTCATCGATACCAATATATAAAAGATATTAGTGACCCGAACTCGTCTATTATATTCTTCGAATGCGATGTAAATATATACTGTATGAAAATATATATCTGTAAGTATGATGGTCGGATTGTACTTATATATTACCTATATAGTATATAGAGAAACGTCCAACAATAAATAGGACTAAGACCCGTAGTAATAAAATCGCGGGACCGAGTCCTTTTTTAATCAGTTTGACATCTGTTGAATATATTGCCAATACAAGTGTCAGATTAAATAGATAACATCAAATCGATTAAATGTCCAATTTTTATCTACTGTGTATTGCGTAATACTAACAAAAGGATGGCCCCGAATAATCAACGGTAGACTGCTTCATTGTAAATCATTTGAACAGAGGTGTATAGCCCTGTAAAACCTTACTGTCTGTGTCTTTCGATCGAAGGAATACTTTAGTAAAAATCGATGGTATTAAACTTTCATGACAGGGGCTGAAATGTACGTACGTTTCCTTGTTATATTGCATTAAGAGGAAATAAAGCTTTATAAAGAGGTTAAAAAAACAACGGTTTTGAATTCATTTATTCCTATACCAAAAATTTGTATATTCTTTCCCAAATTATATCTTGCAAAACTTTGAATAAATAAATTCAATCGATCAATACGGGCGTAACCCGTTTGCCTTCTTATTATTTGACTTCCACAACTATCAAAAGTCCGATGCAATTCCAACGTTTCATCGTAGTAATCCACTCCAATATGCATACACCAAGGCAAAATAGACATATTACACCCTCTCCCATGTCACCCTTAAAACCTATTACATCCCCCTAACGACACCATTAGACATATTACACCCTCCCTCATGTCACCATTGGACATATCATACCCTCCCTCACGTCACCATTAGACATATTACATCCTCCCTCACAACACCATTAGACATATTACATCCTCCCTCACGTCAGCATTAGACATATTGCACCACCTCACAACACCATTGGACATATCATACCCTCCCTCACGTCAGCATTAGACATATTACACCCCCTCACAACACCATTAGACATATTACATCTTTCCTCACGACACCATTAGACATATTACATCTTCCCTCACGGCACTATCGACATATTACACCCTCCCACATGTTAACATTAGACATATCATACCCTCCCTCACGTCACCATTAGACATATTACACCCTCCCTCATGTCACCATTAGACATATTACACCCTCCCTCACGACACCATTAGACATATTACACCCTCCCTCACGACACCATTAGACAAATTACACCCTCCCTCACGTTACCTTTATACATATAACAACCTCCCTCATGTCACCATTGGACATATTACACCCTCCGTCACGACACCATTAGACATATTACACCCTCCCTCACGTTACCTTTATACATATAACAACCTCCCTCATGTCACCATTAGACATATTACACCCTCCGTCACGACACCATTAGACATATTACACCCTCCCTCACGACACCATTAGACATATTACACCCTCCCTCATGTTACCTTTATACATATAACAACCTCCCTCACGACACCATAGACATATTACACTTGTCCTCACGACACCATTAGAAATATTAAACCCGCCCTCTCGACATCATAGACATATTACACCCGTCCACACGACACCATTAGACATATTACATCCTCCCTCACGACACCATTACACATATTACACCCTCCATCATGTCACCACTAGACATATTACACCCTCCCTCATGTCACCACTAGACATATTACACCCTCCCTCATGTCACCACTAGACATATTACACCCTCCCTCATGTCACCACTAGACATAATACACCCTCCCTCACGATACCATTAGATATATTACACCCTCCGTCACGACACCATTAGACATATTACATCCTCCCTCACGACACCATTACACATATTACACCCTCCATCATGTCACCACTAGACATATTACACCCTCCCTCATGTCACCACTAGACATATTACATCCTCCCTCACGATACCATTAGATATATTACACCCTCCCTCACGACACCATTAGACATATTACACCCTCCCTCATGTCACCATTAGACATATTACACCCTCCCTCATGTCACCATTAGACATATTACACCCTCCCTCACGACACCATTAGACATATTACACCCTCCCTCACGACACCATTAGACATATTACACCCTCCCTCACGTTACCTTTATACATATAACAACCTCCCTCACGACACCATAGACATATTACACCCGTCCTCACGACACCATTAGACATATTACACCCTCCCTCTCGACATCATAGACATATTACACCCGTCCACACGACACCATTAGACATATTACACCCTCCCTCATGACACCATTAGACATATTACACCCTCCATCATGTCACCACTAGACATATTACACCCTCCCTCACGATACCATTAGATATATTACATCCTCCCTCATGTAAACAATGGCCATATTACACCCTCCCTCATGTCACCATTAGACATATAACACCCTCACCCATGCCACCATTAGACATATTACACCTTCCCCCAAGACAGCATTAGACATATTACACCTTCCCTCACGTCACCATTAGACATATTACACCCTCCCTCACGTCAGCATTAGACATATTACATCCTCCCTCACGACACCATTAGACATATTACACCCTCCCTCACGTTACCTTTATACATATAACAACCTCCCTCATGTCACCATTAGACATATTACACCCTCTCTCATGTCACCATTAGACATATTACACCCTCCCTCACGTTACCTTTATACATATAACAACCTCCCTCATGTCACCATTAGACATATAACACCCTCCCTCACGTCACCATTGAACATATAACCTCCCTCAAGTGACCATTAGACATATTACACCCTCCCTCATGTCACCATTAGACATATTACATCCTCCCTCACGACACCATTAGACATATTACACCTTCCCTCATGTCACCATTAGACATATTACACCCTCCCTCATGTCACCATTAGACATATAACACCCTCCCTCATGTCACCATTAGACATATTACACCCTCCCTCACGTCACCATTAGACATATTACACCCTCCCTCACGTCACCATTAGACATATTACATCCTCCCTCACGACACCATTAGACATATTACATCCTCCCTCACGACACCATTAGACATATTACACCATCCCTCACGACACCATTAGACATATTCACCCTCCCTCACGACAACATTAGACATATTACACCTTCCCTCATGCCTCCATTAGACATATTACAACCTCTCTCATGTCACCATTAGATATATTACATCCTCCCTCACGTCACCATTAGACATATCACATACTCCCTTACGACACCATTAGACATATTACATCCTCCCTCACGTCACCATTAGACATATTCACCCTCCCTCACGACACCATTAGACATATTCACCCTCCCTCACGACACCATTAGACATATTACATCCTCTCTCACGACACCATTAGACATATTAAACCCTCCCTCACGACACCATTAGACATATTACACCTTCCCTCATGTAACCATTAGGCATATTACATCCTCCCTAATGTTACCATTAGACATATAACACCCTTCCTCACGTTACCTTTATACATATAACAACCTCCCTCATGTCACCATTAGACATATAACACCCTCCCTCACGTCACCATTGAACATATAACATCCCTCAAGTGACCATTAGACATATTCCACCCTCACTCATGTCACCATTAGACATATTACATCCTCCCTCACGACACCATTAGACATATTACACCTTCCCTCATGTAACCATTAGGCATATTACATCCTCCCTAATGTTACCATTAGACATATAACACCCTCCCTCATGTCACCATTAGACATATTACACCTTCCCTCACGACACCATTAGACATATTACACCATCCCTCACGACACCATTAGACATATTACATCCTCCCTCAGGTCACCATTAGACATATTACACCATCCCTCACGTCACCATTAGACATATTACATCCTCCCTCACGACACCATAGACATATTACATCCTCCCTCACGACACCATTAGACATATTACACCATCCCTCACGACACCATTAGACATATTCACCCTCCCTCACGACAACATTAGACATATTACATCCTCCCTCACGACACCATAGACATATTACATCCTCCCTCACGACACCATTAGACATATTACACCTTCCCTCACGACACCATTAGACATATTCACCCTCCCTCACGACAACATTAGACATATTACATCCTCCCTCACGACACCATAGACATATTACACCCTTCCTCACGACACCATTATACATATTACATCTTCCCTCACGACACCATTAGACATATTACACCCTCCCTCACGACACCATTATACATATAACACCCTCACCCATGTCACCATAAGACATATTACACCTTCCCTCACGACACCATTATACATATAACACCCTCACCCATGTCACCATTAGACATATTACACCCCCTCACAACACCATTAGACATATTACACCATCCCTCACGTCACCATTAGACATATTACACACCATCCCTCACGACACCATTAAACATATTACACCTTCCCTCATGTAACCATTAGACATATTACACCATCCCTCACGACAGCATTAGACATATTCACCCTCCCTCACGACATCATTAGATATTACACCTTCCCTCATGCCTCCATTAGACATATTACAACCTCTCTCATGTCACCATTAGATATATTACATCCTCCCTCACGTCACCATTAGACATATCACATACTCCCTTACGACACCATTAGACATATTACATCCTCCCTCACGTCACCATTAGACATATTCACCCTCCCTCACGACACCATTAGACATATTCACCCTCCCTCACGACACCATTAGACATATTACATCCTCCCTCACGACACCATTAGACATATTACACCCTCCCTCACGACACCATTAGACATATTACACCCTCCCTCATGTTACCTTTATACATATAACAACCTCCCTCACGACACCATAGACATATTACACCCGTCCTCACGACACCATTAGAAATATTAAACCCGCCCTCTCGACATCATAGACATATTACACCCGTCCACACGACACCATTAGACATATTACATCCTCCCTCACGACACCATTACACATATTACACCCTCCATCATGTCACCACTAGACATATTACACCCTCCCTCACGATACCATTAGATATATTACATCCTCCCTCATGTAAACAATGGCCATATTACACCCTCCCTCATGTCACCATTAGACATATAACACCCTCACCCATGCCACCATTAGACATATTACACCTTCCCCCAAGACAGCATTAGACATATTACACCTTCCCTCACGTCACCATTAGACATATTACACCCTCCCTCAGATCAGCATTAGACATATTACATCCTCCCTCACGACACCATTAGACATATTACACCCTCCCTCACGTTACCTTTATACATATAACAACCTCCCTCATGTCACCATTAGACATATTACACCCTCTCTCATGTCACCATTAGACATATTACACCCTCCCTCACGTTACCTTTATACATATAACAACCTCCCTCATGTCACCATTAGACATATAACACCCTCCCTCACGTCACCATTGAACATATAACCTCCCTCAAGTGACCATTAGACATATTCCACCCTCCCTCATGTCACCATTAGACATATTACATCCTCCCTCACGACACCATTAGACATATTACACCTTCCCTCATGTCACCATTAGACATATTACACCCTCCCTCATGTCACCATTAGACATATAACACCCTCCCTCATGTCACCATTAGACATATTACACCCTCCCTCACGACACCATTAGACATATTACACCCTCCCTCACGACACCATTAGACATATTACATCCTCCCTCACGACACCATTAGACATATTACATCCTCCCTCACGACACCATTAGACATATTACACCATCCCTCACGACACCATTAGACATATTCACCCTCCCTCACGACACCATTAGACATATTACACCTTCCCTCATGCCTCCATTAGACATATTACAACCTCTCTCATGTCACCATTAGATATATTACATCCTCCCTCACGTCACCATTAGACATATCACATACTCCCTTACGACACCATTAGACATATTACATCCTCCCTCACGTCACCATTAGACATATTCACCCTCCCTCACGACACCATTAGACATATTCACCCTCCCTCACGACACCATTAGACATATTACATCCTCCCTCACGACACCATTAGACATATTAAACCCTCCCTCACGACACCATTAGACATATTACACCTTCCCTCATGTAACCATTAGGCATATTACATCCTCCCTAATGTTACCATTAGACATATAACACCCTCCCTCACGTTACCTTTATACATATAACAACCTCCCTCATGTCACCATTAGACATATAACACCCTCCCTCACGTCACCATTGAACATATAACATCCCTCAAGTGACCATTAGACATATTCCACCCTCCCTCATGTCACCATTAGACATATTACATCCACCCTCACGACACCATTAGACATATTACACCATCCCTCATGTAACCATTAGGCATATTACATCCTCCCTAATGTTACCATTAGACATATAACACCCTCCCTCATGTCACCATTAGACATATTACACCTTCCCTCACGACACCATTAGACATATTACACCATCCCTCACGACACCATTAGACATATTACATCCTCCCCCAGGTCACCATTAGACATATTACACCATCCCTCACGACAACATTAGACATATTACATCCTCCCTCACGACACCATAGACATATTACATCCTCCCTCACGACACCATTAGACATATTACACCATCCCTCACGACACCATTAGACATATTCACCCTCCCTCACGACAACATTAGACATATTACATCCTCCCTCACGACACCATAGACATATTACATCCTCCCTCACGACACCATTAGACATATTACACCTTCCCTCACGACACCATTAGACATATTCACCCTCCCTCACGACAACATTAGACATATTACATCCTCCCTCACGACACCATTAGACATATTACACCCTCCCTCACGACACCATTAGACATATTACATCTTCCCTCACGACACCATTAGACATATTACACCCTCCCTCACGTCACCATTAGACATATAACACCCTCACCCATGTCACCATTAGACATATTACACCTTCCCTCACGACACCATTATACATATAACACCCTCACCCATGTCACCATTAGACATATTACACCCCCTCACAACACCATTAGACATATTACACCATCCCTCACGTCACCATTAGACATATTACACCATCCCTCACGACACCATTAGACATATTACACCTTCCCTCATGTCACCATTAGACATATTACACCATCCCTCACGACAGCATTAGACATATTCACCCTCCCTCACGACATCATTAGACATATTACACCTTCCCTCATGCCTCCATTAGACATATTACAACCTCTCTCATGTCACCATTAGATATATTACATCCTCCCTCACGTCACCATTAGACATATCACATACTCCCTTACGACACCATTAGACATATTACATCCTCCCTCACGTCACCATTAGACATATTCACCCTCCCTCACGACACCATTAGACATATTCACCCTCCCTCACGACACCATTAGACATATTACATCCTCCCTCACGACACCATTAGACATATTAAACCCTCCCTCACGACAGCCTTAAAACTTAATACACACTCCCTCATGTCACCATTAGATATATTACACCCTCCCTCACGACACCATTAGACATATTACATCCTCCCTCACGACACCATTAGACATATTACATCCTCCCGTATGTCACCATTAGACATATAACATCCTCCCTTATGTCACCATTAGACATATTACACCCTCCCTCACGGCACTATCGACATATTACACCCTCCCTCTCGACACCATTAGACATATTACACCCTCTCTCATGTCACCATTAGACATATTACTCTTTCCCTCACGACACCCTTACCATACACCATTTCTCCGTCTCCTTTTAAACAGTATAGTTATGTAATCATTTCATTTATAGAACTGTTTCTAATTTTGAAACTTAATGACACAATAGCACATACATGTCACCCTCCTGTCCACGCCCCACGGGCTCGGGCTCAATCTCCTCCATTCTCTTACTAGACACTGGCACACACGAAAACTAATATTTCTAATATCTGATTGAAATGTGAAAATTGTGATATATGAAAATGTCATTACGGTACTTGATATTAGTTAGAAATTCCATTGTGATATGGATTTAAATGTCTGTACAGTATAGCCATATCCAGTCTGGTTGTTAGGACTTTAATTACATACATGGTATTTGTATACACACTCGTGTAAAGTAACTGTGCACCAGTTAAATAGATACGACCTGTCACACAATACACACACGTATAGAATTAGCAAAACAGATATAGTAAATAGAATTGGTCAGTGACAAAAGAATTCGATACTTACTCGACAGTTTTCTGTTTTTCGTCCAGAGTGGTCATTTTTGAGCATCTGACGGGCTGTTTGGTGTTAATTCCCTGGTGAACAGGACACTTGCCAATGTACGACTGCAGTCGACCGCCTCCTAATCAGATCTGGCGCAAAAACCAAGTATAAGCAGATCAGGTCTGTCGACATGGTATCGTACCGTAATAGTGGCGCTTACCATTACCGTAAAGAACTAAAATAGTATTATCGCCACTGGGTAGCTAACACTGTTGGTACTACCGTATTTACCACCCATTTATAGCATAGACCCCATCCACTATTGTTATATAGCCGGATTAACTGTCTCCATTGCGGTTATTTTGATTCCAGTTCACACCTTACTGATGTTACTTCATCCCTTTTTTGTCATTTGGGGACATGTCAGGTTTAGGAGGTGGAGAGAAGGCTGAGGTTTCCGAGAAAATTCACTGCCCACAGTTAGTACATTTAGTAACCAGTTTCTCATTAAGGATTTTATAGGAGTTATCGCCCTCTCAAGATGTTACCGCCTTGTCCCGGCGTAATCAGTCTCTCCTCCCCAAGTAAGCTCTCATGATCATTGGGGTACTGTCCTCTCAGACTTGTGTTACTATGGTAAATAGTCGCTCCTCTCATTGTTGTGGTACCGTCCTCTCAGACTTGTTTTACTACGGTAACCAGTTTCTCATCTCATTTCTCCGCCTTGTGTTACTATGGTTACCAGTCTCTCCCCTTATTATTGGGTTACCGTCATCTCCGCCTTGTGTTACTATGGTTACCAGTCTCTCCCCTTATTATTGGGTTACCGTCATCTCCGCCTTGTGTTACTATGGTTACCAGTCTCTCCCCTTATTATTGGGTTACCGTCATCTCCGCCTTGTGTTACCATCATCAGATGGTGGGCTATTCAAATCGCCCTGCGTCCGTGGTCCGTCGTCCGTCGTCCGTCGTCCGCCATCCGTCGTCCGTCCGTAAACAATGCTTGTTATCACTATTTCTTAAAAACTGCTGCAGGGATTTTGTTCAAACTTCACATGGAGGGTCTCCTTGGTCCATATTTGTGCCATACAGATTTTGAGGCTGATCAGAAAAACAAGATGGCCGCCAGGCAGCCATCTTTGATTTTGGCAGTTGAAGTTTGTTATCGATATTTCTTGAGAACTACTGAAGGGATTTTGTTCAAACTTCACATGGAGGTTACCCTTGGTCCCTAGTTGTGCCATACAGATTTTGAGGCTGATCGGAAAAACAAGATGGCCGCCAGGCAGCAATCTTTGATTTTGGCAGTTGAAGTTTGTTATCAATATTTCTTGAAAACTGTTGAAGGGATTTTATTCAAACTTCACATGGAGGGTACCCTTGGTCCCTAGTTGTGCCATACAGATTTTGCGGCTGATCGGAAAAACAAGATGGCCGCCAGGCAGCCATCTTTGATTTTGGCAGTTGAAGTTTGTTATCGATATTTCTTGAGAACTACTGAAGAAATTTTGTTCAAACTTCACATGGAGGTTACCCTTGGTCCCTAGTTGTGCCATACAGATTTTGCGGCTGATCGGAAAAACAAGATGGCCGCCAGGCAGCCATCTTTGATTTTGGCAGTTGAAGTTTGTTATCGATATTTCTTGAGAACTACTGAAGAAATTTTGTTCAAACTTCACATGGAGGGTACCCTTGGTCCCTAGTTGTGCCATACAGATTTTGCGGCTGATCAGAAAAACAAGATGGCCGCCAGGCAGCCATCTTTGATTTTGGCAGTTGAAGTTTGTTATCGATATTTCTTGAGAACTACTGAAGGGATTTTGTTCAAACTTCACATGGAGGTTACCCTTGGTCCCTAGTTGTGCCATACAGATTTTGAGGCTGATCGGAAAAACAAGATGGCCGCCAGGCAGCCATCTTTGATTTTGGCAGTTGAAGTTTGTTATCGATATTTCTTGAGAACTACTGAAGGGATTTTGTTCAAACTTCACATGGAGGTTACCCTTTGTCCCTAGTTGTGCCATACAGATTTTGAGGCTGATCGGAAAAACAAGATGGCCGCCAGGCAGCCATCTTTGATTTTGGCAGTTGAAGTTTGTTATCGATATTTCTTGAGAACTAATAAAGGGATTTTGTTCAAACTTCACATGGAGGTTACCCTTGGTCCCTAGTTGTGCCATACAGATTTTGAGGCTGATCGGAAAAACAAGATGGCCGCCAGGCAGCCATCTTTGATTTTGGCAGTTGAAGTTTGTTATCGATATTTCTTGAGAACTACTAAAGGGATTTTGTTCAAACTTCACATGGAGGTTACCCTTGGTCCCTAGTTGTGCCATACAGATTTTGAGGCTGATCGGAAAAACAAGATGGCCGCCAGGCAGCCATCTTTAATTTTGGCAGTTGAAGTTTGTTATCGATATTTCTTGAGAACTAATAAGGATTTTGTTCAAACTTCACATGGGGTACCCTGGTCCCTTTTGTGCCATACAGATTGACTGATCACAAGATGGCCGAGCAGCCATCTTATTTGCCCTTGAAGTTGTTATCGATTCTTGAGACTATAAAGGATTTGTTCAAATCACATGGAGGTTACCTTGGTCCCTAGTTGTGCCATACAGATTTTGAGGCTGATCGGAAAAACAAGATGGCCGCCAGGCAGCCATCTTTGATTTTGGCAGTTGAAGTTTGTTATCGATATTTCTTGAGAACTACTGAAGGAATTTTGTTCAAACTTCACATGGAGGGTACCCTTGGTCCTTATTTGTGCCATACAGATTTTGCGGCTGATCGGAAAAACAAGATGGCCGCCAGGCAGCCATCTTTGATTTTGGCAGTTGAAGTTTGTTATCGATATTTCTTGAGAACTACTGAAGGAATTTTGTTCAAACTTCACATGGATGGTACCCTTGGTCCCTATTTGTGCCATACAGATTTTGCGGCTGATCGGAAAAACAAGATGGCCGCCAGGCAGCCATCTTTGATTTTGGCAGTTGAAGTTTGTTATCGATATTTCTTGAGAACTACTGAAGGGATTTTGTTCAAACTTCACATGGAGGTTACCCTTGGTCCCTATTTGTGCCATAAAGATTTTGAGGCTGATAGGAAAAACAAGATGGCCGCCAGGCGGCCATCTTGGATTTTGATAGTTAAGGTTTGATATCCCCATTTCTCAAAAAGTGCTGAAGGGATCTTTCTCAAATTTAATATGTAGGTTCACCTAGGGCCCTTGTTGTGCATATTGCATTTTTGGACCAATCGGTGAACAAGATGGCCGCCAGGCCGCTATCTTGGATTTCGATAGTTAAAGTTTGTTATGGCTATTTCTCAGATAGTACTGAAGGAATCTTGGATTTTTTATATTCAAAGTTTGTTATCGCTATTTCTCAGAAAGTATTGAATGGATCTTTCTCAAATTTCACATGTAGGTTCCCCTAGGGCCCTAGTTGTGCATATTGTGATTTGGAACCGATTGATCAACAAGATGGCCGCCAAGGAGTCATCTTGGATTTTGATAGTTGAAGTTTGTTACCGCTATTTCTCAAAAGGTACTGAAGCGATCTGTCTCAAATTTTATATGTAGTATGTTTGAAAAAGTTTAAAAAGTAGAGAAAAGATCCATCATTCCTTTGTCAGATATAGATCATTCTTTGGTGGGCGCCAAGATCCCTCTGGGATCTCTTGTTATTGGGTTACCGTCATCTCCGCCTTGTGTTACTATGGTAACCAGTTTCTCATCTCATTACTGGGGTACCGTTCTCTCCTACTCAAGTAAGCTTATTATATTTTTCAATATAACCCCTTTAAAATCCATAACTTTTGAAGACAAATGTTAATACAACATAGATATGAAAAATCAACACTATACATACAGGTTTAAAGGTTTAAAGCCGCAAGGTCAAATAAAACTAAAATTTCGATTTTTGATGTGCTACATCTCCGCCATTTTGAATCATATGACCTTGAAATTGGTCATTTTATGTGCCTGAGAGCATGCTCTGGCATATGCGCCCTCTAAAACTTTTCTGTGACAAATTTCGTTTTTGACTTTTGCTTGATCCCGTTGCGACTCTTGACCTTGACATAATCTCTGATAACATGGCATGAGAAAAACACGCGCAATGTCTGAATAACTAAACGTGGACGATGTAAAACTAGTTATGAAGTTATGAGCGTTTAACGTTCGTTCAAAAAATTTTTTTTTACGTCTGTAATCTTGACCTTGAACGTTATTGTACAAAATCGAACGTACCTTTCAAGCACTCATGTACGTACATAACATGTCCAAATTTGAGCGTCGTACCTTGTTCCGTTCGTGAGAAAAAGTGTTAAGAAGGTTTTGTGGAAATAATAATAATAAGAAGAAGAAAAAACAGAACAAAAACAATAGGGATTTCCATCCGTATGGAAATCCCTAATAAGAAAAAAAACAGAACATAAACAATAGGGATTTCCGTCCGTATGGAAATCCCTAATAAAAAGCACGTTCAGCTGCATTAAGTAGTTATATACCTCGACTTTAAACATTGAAAAATTTGAAGAAGAAAAATCGGAGCGTTGGCGAATTTTGCAACCCCACCTTTGGATTGATTATTTTGTCTCTACTACATATCTGATTTAAACTAGGGGGTGATAATCTTGTAAAGAACTCTGCTGAGAAAATCTTATCAGCAACTTAGGGTCTGGTAGTCAGTCTAGTCAGTCTAGCCAGTCTACAACGAGTAATATAATGTATATATATATATATATTTATTTAAAGCGACATAATAGAGTCTGTTATGTGTTATCAAAATATTGGCAAAAAATATTGGCAAAATACAATGTAAATGAAAGATTCAAATTGAATAAATGTTCGGAGCGCGAGAAAAGTGACACAAAATCCGACTCATTTCGACTAGACTTTATGCTAATTGTATACTAGTGGTTACAAACCATGTTCAGACATTTTTTGGGCCTAAATAAAAAAACGATTAACAAAATATTGAATACTTCACAAACATGCTATGTTCAATTTACTAAACACGTTAAAAAAATAATATGATATAATCCAAATTTGTGTAAACTGTAACTTATTCTCGCGTCCCTGTGAGAGCGATATTGTCGAACCGTGCATGGCTACTGCGGAGTTAGTACAGAGGCAAGTATAAATTGAGGTCAGGCGAGAAGGTGGTGTTGGTGGAGAGGGGGAGGGAGGGGGGATAGCATTTAAAAGGTGCCTTTTAGTCTACGGTGTCAATCTGTCAAGGAAGATCTGGACTGGCTACACTTTTCAATTTCACTTTTGACTACATTTAGTTGACAGCTTTTGTTGGCGTTGTGTACCAACAGCCAATCGTATTGATTTTAGAGGTTGTACGTACGAGGTCGTATAAGATGACCGTTCCTGGTTTTACAGAATGCCATAACAGGTGACGATGCGATGGGTCAACGTTTACTCATGTAGTAAATGTGCTAGAGAAATGAATCTAAAAACACATGAACAAATAGTCTCGTGCGTAAAAGTTTGGCCAATGATAAGTATATGCGACACTGGTGGGGAATCGAGGTTCAAGTACTCCTGGTAAGATTGTCCAAATTTTGGAAGTTATGTTTCGGTTGTTGTATCCAACGCAGAAAATTGTGTATCAGTTTGATATATGGATAAAATTAATGAATTCTACTTTAACTTTTTTATCTTTTGGTGCCTTGCTCTATTTAGAGATTTAGATGTAGTACTGTCTAAATGCTTGATCTAAAACTGTTTATATCGGTCTGTTGTCATCGGAATTTCGGGAGACTTTTTTTTTATTAAATGGTGCGGTGTATAACTTTAATATACGATCTCCCTAAAAAGGTCGACTGATTTGTTACTTTTTCTTTTTTTTTCTCGTTCTTTTATTTTCTTTTAATCAATTGCCAAATATCTAATTATTGCAATATACACAGAAAACTGTCAGTGATGTCTGTGTCGAAATCAGACAATTTTAGAAGTTCTAGACTAACCATATTTAGTATCCTGCTAGCTGAGGATCTGTTGTCAGAGCTATATATTATTCATGTTGTAATGTATGACCAATTTAAAGTTTTGGCTTGCTGCTGACTACTGCCGCTACCCTACTCTCTACACCCGTGTTGGTGCAGCGTACCGCGGAGGTTACCATGGAGGTCATGTATATTTCATCGCGTAATCGATATAATTCGCCATAGTTTTTATCTCCCATTGTGACCATAGAGAAATCTATATATTGACTGTTAGGGTTCTACACACCCCTTACACTACTAAAGCTACACATAAACCGAAATGGATGTTAAATTTCAAAAATGTAAATGTAAAATGATTGGAAATTTTATACGGAGTCCTAAAAGTTGTCAATGAAAACATTCTCAATCAATTAAAAAATATGCTATTTAATATAGTCTGATCTTTCTTGGCATCATAATATGTCGTGAAGCAGATTACACCGTGCGACAAAGCAACAAAACATATTTTAGGTTTTCGATGAACTTTTTTTTTTATTTTTTTTTCAATTCATTTGGAAATATAGCACTTTGATTGTACCGATCTTGATTTCATTAGATATCACTTGATTTCAGAACTACTAAATGTTCCTGGTGAAATATTTCACCCAATCATAACGTAGAACTTATCATTTGGTGAGACCGAACTGCGAATATTAGATAAAAAAAAACCTGGCATTTCAGTTGTTATCTTCTTTATCCTTATTATTATAATGTAACTTTAATCTTTTTAACCAATATACTATGCTAATAATTTTCTTTTTTAGTAGTCCTACTATGATACACGTATCTAATTTTTAGTTCTTCAGTGATATTTGCATAATGTTGATCATACAAATAGAATTGCATACACTTAGGCATTTAGAGTACGATTTTCACCGAGGACTCTGGATGACCCGGACTAGGTGTGGTATGTCGTCGTGGCCGAGTGGTTAAGGCGATAGACTAGAAATCTATTGGGGTCTCCCCGCGCAGGTTCGAATCCTGCCGACGACGCTTGTCTTTTCCATTTTATCGTACCGAAATGAATTTCAGATATAAAACACTAATTTCAGACGATTCCAAGTTTGTTTTATTTGATTATAAATGATATTTTATTGAAAATTGACCATTAATATTAACACAAAAAGGAAAAAAAAATATAAAACGTCGTCGGCAGGATTCGAACCTGCGCGGGGAGACCCCAATAGATTTCTAGTCTATCGCCTTAACCACTCGGCCACGACGACTACGCCTTTCCTGACAAAAAGATCGACCAGAATTTAATTTAAAGCGGTCGTTTACAAATTAACATGTTTTAGGACGCTGCTAAAACTTTTTTACTTTAAAATCATTCATTTGTACTGTTAGTGATGCATAGTCCAAATACCGACGCGCTCTCCCCTTATATGGCCTCAAAGACATGTTACCGAGCATGCTTTTAGCTGAGCATGTATGAAGGGGGACAACTCTAAATAACATTCCGGATTTCTACATGTTTTTACACACTGAAAATCTATATTGAAGTTTTTGTAATACATACAAGAACTTTTCGGAAAGTGTTAAAGTACTCTGAAAGTTTATTTACATACCCCTTTCTTTTACAAAAATGGATTATTTCTTCCTGCTATAATTGGTGGCAGCGGTGGGATTACAGTAAGCACTCGGCAAATCGGCAGACCTGCTGAGGCTTCTCTAGATGACTATGTCCACACGATGTTCTGTTTCTCTTATCTGAGTAGGGGTCGCCAAGACTATGGTGTATGGACTGGCGTTTTCAGCGACACCGGACTCGATATAGAGGCACCCTGCTGCGACACTGAGCGGGACCGAAAGAGAATGTACACAGGAAAGACAAAGTCGATGAACGAAGGCCAGATCGACCCAAAGAAATACAAAGGCTTACCGTTACTTATCTTCTTAAAAATCTTATGTTAATTTCCGTCGTCCTAGCTGGTAAAGAATCATAAAGTTCTCATGATGTGCGCGGTCGACGGTAATAACCACGTGTTCGCGGAATCGCCCATGGAAGGTCAACAATTACATAATTAATATAGAAAATGGTGTTCGTGTAGTTTGCGCACACAAACTTTTGACGAAACAATCTGCACCTACTTGGCCTCAAGACATTTCAATAGACAATTAAACGATTTGAAGTTCAAAATTTATTAATGTTATGTGTCCACTAAGAACGCCATAGATATTTCGTTCCCTCACTGAAAATGCCTAATGTTCTAGTTGTCTTCCCGCATAACGATTTTGTTCGAACATTCTATTCCCGTAAATTAATTGCTTTTGGTCGCAGTATTTTACGCTCCCATTTGCGTTTCAAGCATTTTTCTTCAATGTCCACGACTTTTATCAGAAACATATATACATATATATGTTTCTGCTTTTATGTGCTGATTAAGTTTGCATTTTTGCATTTTCGATCATCGTCAGGAAATAAACATGCCAACGAAGGTCTTCTGTAAGTTCTGGATGAAACGCTGTCGCCATGACGTCACCTTGTTGCACGGCAACGATGACGGAGTCTTTCTGTTCTGTACGTTCTAACACTGCAAGCACTGTCACTTCGGAGCTCGTTGTTTTCAGTACGGCAGGTGCCCGTATGAAGACGCCATGGCACTCTGTGCCGGAGGTAGAGAGCGATGGCGATTTGATTGTCACTTGTGCCTCAAAGCTGTGAACCTGGCGTCCAAAAAAGTTCCTAGATACGACTGTGTCAAGCATTCCAAGCTGGAAAAGATAATATAATTACATTTTTTACTTACACTAAATTATAAATACATATCAGTTGTGGACCATTGTTGAGGTTCATATGGTATTATATTACCGAAGTAGAGAAATATCAAATGTCCGGGACAATGTCATTATTTCAAATTCTACAAGGATGATATAACAACATTAGAACCGAAACAAATGTCCTTAATTTCAATATCAGATATTTCGTTTCCTTGACAAATGTCAAAAAACAATTTCTAATATGAAAATGAATTATAAGAAAAGCGTTGGTCAAAGAACGGCACCCTGAAGAATACAGCGTCTTTGCAATGACGTTCACAAATAGGTTATAACCTACAGGGTGGCAGGGGAGTAGCTCCGACAGCTCGTTTGACGTAGTGGTAACATTAAATTAATATTGTAAAAATCTGCAGCGAGATCTGTCTCCACATTAAATTTTTTAGGTGAATCTAAATGACTGATCTAGGGATAGCAAAACTAGTTTTAATTTTTCTAACCTACTATCAATTATAATAAGAATTTAGCAACATATGTTTCCTGTTACAAAGAACCACATAACGTGAAAGTTACACGCGTGTATCATATATCAATAGCATATTCACTGACGATATAAAAATTACTATAACCTGAATATATACTTTTTTTTAATCTCAATTTCATTTTACATGTGTAGGTTTCAAGTGGCATAAAAAAACTTATTCATACATGTAGAAAGAAGACAATTGCACAAATAAATAGTTTGTATTCTGAATTACATACATGTTCATGAATATATAGTTATGGAAGCTGAATAATAAATGTTGGCTCTCTACATTTGCATGCGAGATGGCCGTTGATATTAAGATACGTGACTTACTTAATTCTAATACAATATCGTTAGAAAAAGAACCACAAGTATGCTTACCAGACCCTAAACAGAACATTATCATAACGAAACATCGATTTGCGTCGCAAACACGTGTTCAATATTTGGCTTGAAACCGCGGAATAGAGATGAGAAGTTTCAGATAAGATGTGTTATAAACACTAAATTGGTGTAAAATTTATAGTATATATCACCGTTCTAGCTAGTTAGCGAAATGCTCATGCCGTAAGTCCTAATAGTCATTAATAAATTCGGTCAAACACCGCCTACTCGAAGTGTAATACGTCTATCAAACGTTTGTTATCAAACTTGAAATTACATATCACTAATTGGTCAACCAATCTTAAAAAAAATTGCCGCCGACCAATGTGGAACATCAAAGGGATAGAAACTAAGTATCGTTAATGGGGTTGTATACTCTGACAATCTTTCCTATCCTAGCTATGTATAGTCATAAGTCGGTTATCTGTTAATTATGATCCGTGTACTTTTAAATCATTTTTATGATATTACAAGCTGTAGCAATGTTTGTCAAACATCATATTAAAATTGATATTCAATTATATACCGACATTTCGATATCATGGTAGTTCACTTTACAGTTTGTACGTCTTCACTCTAAAATTACAGTAGTCCACGTGACAATGCCCTAGTTCGCGTGTAACCCTGTGTTTTGTCACACGGTTAACTCTAAAATTACAGTAGTCCATGTGACAATGCCCTAGTTCGCGTGTAACCCTGTGTTTTGTCACACGTTTCACGCATAGGGATTTGAGAATTAGTTACAGTTTATATCGACATAGACACACCAGAGTGTCCGTCGACCATTTTTAGACGTTTTCAGAGTCTTACATAGTACTGTTCACCAGATGGAAAGCTCCATGAGACAAAACATATGGTGTATAGTACTATGTAGAATACGAATTTTTAATACTAATTTTTGATCGAGACTCCTAAATCTTCTAAAAATGGTAAATATGTACTCGGGTGGGTCAAAAGTGATATAAACTGAAACTAATTCTCAGATTCCAGCGGTTTCACATAGCATTGAGTTTTGGCACACTATTGTTCCGTTTCACTTGGCCCTGTGTTTTGTCACTGTTCTGTTTCACGTGGCCCTGTGTTTTGTCACTGTTCTGTTTCACGTGGCCCTGTGTTTTATCACTGTTCCGTTTCACGTGGCCCTGTGTTTTGTCACTGTTCTGTTTCACGTGGCCCTGTGTTTTATCACTGTTCCGTTTCACGTGGCCCTGTGTTTTATCACTGTTCTGTATCACGTGGCCCTGTGTTTTGTCACTGGTCTGTTTCACGTGGCCCTGTGTTTTATCACTGTTCTGTTTCACGTGGCCCTGTGTTTTATCACTGTCTCATTTCACGTGGCCCTGTGTTTTATCACTGTTCTGTTTCACATGGCCCCGTGTTTTGTCACTTTTCTGTTTCACGTGGCCCTGTGTTTTATCACTGTCTCATTTCACGTGGCCCTGTGTTTTGTCACTGTTCTGTTTCCCGTGACCCTGTGTTTTATCACTGTCCTTTTTCCCGTGACCCTATGTTTTGTCACTGTCTCATTTCACGTGACCCTGTGTTTTGTCACTGTCTAATTTCCCATGACCCTGTGTTCTGTCACTGTCCTTTTTCCCGTGACCCTGTGTTTTATCACTGTCTTTTTTCCCGTGACCCTGTGTTTTGTCACTATTTAACGTGGCCGTGTGTTTTGTAACCACCTGTTACACTAACTAATGTACAAGATAGAATCTTCAATATTATTAATGTTAATGTTATAAATGTAATACACGTATGTCGTTTTAGAAACAACGATATCATATATTGTTAGGCGTTCTAATTTAAACAAATCGATATCTAGTTTGCAATGAAACCCGCCTGTGCACTATAATAAAAAAAGCTTATCAATATACAGATCGGATGGATTCAGCGGACATGAAATGTGGTGTACATGTATGTATATCATTTTGATTGCGTTAAAGGTGTTGTAAACGCATTTGGATACAGACAAATTCAATGTAGCGCGTTATACACTTACTGTTGGTTGTCCGCCGTCCTTTTGATTTTCGGTAAACTTTGATAAAAGGATCATTCCCGCGCATGTCCCCCACACTGCATGGCCTTTTGTTTGTATCCAGGTCCGGAGAGGTTCTTCCATTTTGTTTCTCTTCAGGAACAAGCTGATGGTGGTACTCTCTCCTCCCGGTATAATGAGACCGTCCATGTCTGACACAAGATGGTCAGGGTGTCGAACTTCCATCACTTCAAGTTCTATTATCACATCCAAACATGCCTTGGCCTTCATCAGAGCTACCTTGTGTTCCTGAAAGGCACCTTGAACCTCCAGAATCCCAATTTTACGGAGGCTGGGTTGGTTTCCCGTGGGTGGCATATTTGTATCCTATTTACCTTAAATTAATGTAAAAATTCCATGTATCAAAATGGATTTCACCTAGCTTTTCTTGTGTGTCTATGTAGCTGAAGATGGCCAAGAGGCCGAAAATTTGTGCAAGAGAATTTAAACTGTTTCAATTACGAAAAACATAGATTATTTATCTTTCGCGTTTATCCAACATTAATTTCATACAAATGTACATTATACTGTAAACATACTAATTTTCGCGGTGAATTGATTTCGCGTTTTTGACTCATTATATTCTAACGTGCCTATGTTCACGGATTTTCGCGTTGATGCCTTTTTGCGATTTCTAGTTGTCCGTGAGATACGTGTCCGCGAGAGCCGCGATTTACGTGTCTGTAAAATACATGTCCGTGAGAGCCGCGAGATACGCATCCTCGATACTCCAGGGGTTCCGATCACTTACGATCTCTACACTCCTGGACTATCTCATAGTGAAAATGAAGGCAGCTCAGCGGAAAACATTTGACCAATCACAGACCAGCAAATGTTTCCTTTGAAGACTACAGAGAGAGCGACGCCCAACTTCAAAGCCACACAGTCAACCACAGTGTATCGTTATATACGGCTCTTTTGATATACATCAAACGACTCTATTACCTGTTCTGTTCTGTTGCCTCCAGTTTTACTATGAGATAGTCCAGGGGTGTAGAGATCGTGAGTGATCGGAACCCCTAGAGTATCGAGGATGCGAGATACGTGGTGTGATATGAGTCCGCGACAGCCGCTATAAACGTGTCCGTGATATACGTGTCCGCGAGAGCCACGAGATACGTGTCCGCGAGCTCGAGATACGCGAGATGATACGAGTCCGCGAGTGTTCGTATCAAGGGCATGAACTCGGCGGTCGAGAAAAACGGACCTATTTTTTAAAAACCGTGATTATTTTAATAAAAAGGTTCTATACAACATTGACGGATATCTTACCTTAAAGAGAAATAATTAATCTTTCCATTGAGTGCTTGATGAACAAAATTGGCCAAGTATTGACGAAGTTATGGCTTGATGAATCTGGAAATTTACGACAAATATGCTAGGTAGACATTTCCCTGTCCGGTCGAAATGTCGTCTCGGCTCTAATGGGTACCTCAAAAACCAAGCCAAAATCACAAAATCTACGCTTGTGGTGGTAAACAGTACCCATAACTGTCTACATCCACAATCTCCTTTGGAGGTGTCATGACCCGTACTTTGCAGAAACTCCATTTAAACATCGTGTAGCTCACTTACTTTAGCCGTCACCGCCATGTTCATTTTTCTCTCGGAACGCAAATTTTTTTTCGTAAATTTCCCGATTCATCGTCAATACTTGGCCAATTTTGTTCACCAAGCACTCAATGGAAACTGAGATAAATTATTTTTCTTTAGGGTAAGATATCCGTCAATGTTGCATAGAACCCATTTATTAAAATAATCATGGTTTTTAAAAAATAGGTCCGTTTTTCTCGACCGCCGAGTTCATACCCTTGATACTATAATATATATATGTATGTATACTGTTTGTTTAAAAAAAATTGTGCCATGTCCCTGTGGTCCGTGAGATACGTGTCCGTGAGAGCCGCGAGATACGTGTCCGTGAGAAACGCGAATTTTGATTCATCAAAAGTTGCAGTAATGATTTGAAGCTTGCATGTACCCATCCTCGATACTCCAGGGGTTCCGATCACTTACGATCTCTACACCTGGAATATCGAGGATGGCTTGTACCGTCCCTTGCACTGATCATGAGTTCTCCGCAAAAATACATAATTTTTCCTTTATAACAAATTACTATGAGCTCTGTATGTAAATCCAAATGAAACATGTTTTTAACCACTTACAGCCAAGATTAAGTCACAGATCTACATTTTTTTTTCAAAATATTTTTTGTAGCTCGAACGCACCCAAAAAAAAATCAACGTTACATGCATAATTTAGGCTATAGTACACTTGCAGGTATAGATTATATTCATAATGAACAATACTTGAAAGTTTTACGATACTACAGCTAGATTACCTTGAAATCCGAATGATACAAGTTCCCCATTACAAATATTTGAAGCTTTTACTCACCAATTGTCTCCCTTTTGAAGCTCTTTCGTCAGATTACAAAAATGAAACTAACATTACCTCAATATGCACGTGGTTAAGCTATGTTTCATCACTTCCATGAAGCTTAGCAATAAAACATTGTGATTACATCAAAAAATGATATGTTAGCCTAATTCGGTCACCGAGATGACATTTCCATCTCTTCGCTACTGCAATGATTTCAAACAAAATCAACAAGTCTAAACGTATAGCGCTTATTACAGACTTAAGTACACTATTGAGAATTAAGTGTTTTATATACACATATATACATATAATGAACACATGTACTGTATATATCCTAAATATAATGAACCACACATAGTGTCAACAAAGTCAAATCCAAGCGTCGAAATCATGAATTATGAAAGACAGAAAACTTGAATTATGTAATTTACAATATATTGTTATAAAACATACGTTACGAAACTTCCCAGAGTCGCCAAACAAACAGGTCCGCTATACGTACGTTGCCCTTAAAAGCCCTAAAGGTCACCGTCATTCGACTAGGTTGCACTCGTGGAGAAGAGACAGTTGGAGTACTAATATAACATTGCGTCAGAAATCTACTCAAGCAAAGGCCATTTATGAGGTTGACAGTATAAAAACTAGTGTGCAGCCGTGTTTTGTTTAGAACGCTGTCTGACTGACACCGTATATAGAAATTCAACACATGATTAGTAAGTTCCGGTGATTGACTTCACATCAACAGACTTACCAGTACAACGGGATCTACACATATACCGTGTAGTCATACATTAGCACACAGAAGAATGGCAGGGACGGCCAAGCTTGCAAACGGTGAGTAAATAATACTTAACAAACAGTAATAACAGTACTTCGGGCACCACGTGCACCCCAGACACACTTAAATTACTACATGCTAAAAGTTATTACCGTCAGCCATATTTTGATGATGGTTATTTTATACTTATATAACCAGACTGCATATTGTATAGCTTATGTAACATATTCAATGCTTCATATTAACAGTGAAACAAGTAGGCATGAAAAAGACAACTGATAAAATAAGGTTAGAATGTGATTTATAGGTATACAAATTCTAACGTAGTATCATGTAGTCACAAAACCTCATAACTACATGCATATCACATCACAATCCTCAACCAGAAAAGTCGCATCACATCACAAACAATGTAGTCACATCACAACCAATGTAGTCACATCATATCACAAACAATGTAGTCACATCTTAAGCAATGTAGTCACTTCACATCACACCCAATGTAGTCACATCACAAACAATGTAGTCACATCACAAATAATGTAGTCACATCACAAACAATGTAGTTACATCACAACCCATGTAGTTACATCACAACCGATGTTGTCACATCACAAACAATGTAGTCACATCACAAACAATGTAGTTACATCAGAACCGATATAGTTACATCACAACCGATGTAGTTACATCACAACCACTGTAGTCACATCACAAATAATGTAGTCACATCACAAACAATGTAGTCACATCTCAAACAATGTAGTTACATCACAACTGATGTAGTTACATCACAACTGATGTAGTCACATCACAAACAATTTAGTCACATTGCAACCGATGTAGTCACATCACAACCAATATAGTCACATAACAAACAATATAGTCACATAACAAACAATGTAGTCACATAAACAAACAATGTAGTCACATAACAAACAATGTAGTCACATCATATCACAAACAATGTAGTCATATCACAAACAATGTAGTCACATCATATCACAAACAACGTAGTCATATCACAAACAATGTAGTCACATAACAAACAATGTAGTCACATAACAAACAATGTAGTCACATCACAAACAATGTAGTCACATCATCACAAACAATGTAGTCACATCACAAACAATGTAGTCACATCACAAACAATGTAGTCACATCACAACCAATATAGTCACATAACAAACAATGTAGTTACATCACATCACAACTAATGTAGTCACATCACAAACAATGTAGTCACATCATATCACAAACAATGTAGTCACATCATATCACAAACAATGTAGTCACATCATATCACAAACAATGTAGTCACATCACATCACAACTAATGTAGTCACATCACAAACAATGTAGTTACATCACATCACACCCAATATAGTCACATAACAAACAATGTAGTCACATCACAACCAATGTAGTCACATCACAACCAATGTAGTCACATCACAAACAATATAGTCACATCACAAACAATGTAGTCACATCACAACCAATGTAGTCACATCACAAACAATATAGTCACATCACAAACAATGTAGTCACATCACACCCAATATAGTCACATAACAAACAATGTAGTCACATCACAACCGATGTAGTCACATCACAACCAATGCAGTCACATAACAAACAATGTAGTCACATCACAAACAATGTAGTTACATCACAAACAATGTAATCACATAACAAACAATGTATCACATCACAAACAATGTAGTCCATCACAACAATGTTCACATCACATCACAAACAATGTAGTCACATACAAACAATTAGTCACATACAAACAATGTAGTCACATCACAACCAATGTAGTCACATCACAAACAATGTAGTCACATCACAAACAATTAGTCACATCACAAACAATTAGTCACATCACAAACAATGTAGTCACATCACAAACAATTAGTCACATCACAAACAATGTAGTCACATAACAAACAATGTAGTCACATCACAAACAATGTAGTCACATCACAAACAATGTAGTCACATCACAAACAATATAGTCACATAACAAACAATGTAGTCACATCACAAACAATGTAGTCGCATCACAAACAATGTAGTTGCATCACAAACAATGTAGTCACATCACAAACAATGTAGTCACATCACAAACAATGTAGTCACATAACAAACAATGTAGTCACATCACAAACAATGTAGTCACTCACATCACACAATGTAGTCACATCACAAACAATGTAGTCACATCACAAACAATGTAGTCACATCACAAACAATATAGTCACATAACAAACAATGTAGTCACATAACAAACAATGTAGTCACATCACAAACAATGTAGTCGCATCACAAACAATGTAGTCACATCACAAACAATGTAGTCACATCACAAACAATGTAGTCACATCACAAACAATGTAGTCACATCACAAACAATGTAGTCACATCACAAACAATGTAGTCACATCACAAACAATGTAGTCACATCACAAACAATGTAGTCACATCACAAACAATGTAGTCACATCACAAACAATGTAGTCCATCACAAACAATGTAGTCACATCACAAACAATGTAGTCACATCACAAACAATGTAGTCACATCACAAACAATGTAGTCACATACAAACAATGTAGTCACATCACAACAATGTAGTCACAAACATCACATACAAACAATGTAGTCACATCACAAACAATGTAGTCATCACATCACACCAATGTAGTCAATCACAAACAATGTAGTCACATCACAAAAATGTAGTCACATCACAAACAATGTAGTTACATCATATCACAAACAATGTAGTCACATCACAAACAATGTAGTTACATCACAAACAATGTAGTCACATAACAAACAATGTAGTCACATCACAAACAATGTAGTCACTTCACATCACACCTAATGTAGTCACATCACAAACAATGTAGTCACATCACAAACAATGTAGTCACATCACAAACAATGTAGTCACATCACAAACAATGTAGTCACATCACAAATAATGTAGTCACATCACACCCAATGTAGTCACATCACAAATAATGTAGTCACATCACAAACAATGTAGTCACATCACAAACAATGTAGTCACATCACAAACAATGTAGTCACATCACAAACAATGTAGTCACATCACAAACAATGTCATCACATCACAACTTGATGTCATTTTAACCATTTGTCCCATAAAGCTAGGTTGTTATTGATATAAGTGGTGATCTTTGTTTCATATTAATTTGATATTTACCAGGTGTGACCTGTGACGTCACTAATCTCACAATGAAGGATGCTGTATCAAAACAGACAGGTATGTTCAGGTGTGAAGACCAGGCCCCGATTTCTCGAAACAAACTTAAGTCAAAAACTCACTTAAGTCATACATTTTCATATAAGTTACATAAGGAGAAAAACTTAAGTTTTGACTTAAGTCTGCACTTCAGAAACTTCAAGAAACTGAGGCCAGGTAGGTAATATAGGTAATTAGGAAAAGCATACTCCTGCAAAGTCTTTGTTTTAAACTTTCTAAAGTGTTTTGAAATATAAATTGAAGAAAATGTTTAGTTAATCAATATGACCATATATACAACATGCCGAAAGGGCCTGTGTTACTTCCCTTGCATTTCTGAATCTAATTTATCATTTTTGAATTTTTAACTGCATAAATCCTTAAAGTAAAAGCAATGTTGTGACTACAGATTAAGTGTTTATTTCCTGAAGGATTTTACAAATTACATCTACTTCCCATTATAGGGCCCTCCTCTCCTGTCCAAATGAAAGGGCATCTGAGCTGGGATCTAAGCCAAGATTCTCTGAGGATTCTCTGACCAAATTTGGTTACAAATCATGCATAACTTTATGACAAGTAGTTATTTTAAGGAATTTACATTTATTTTCCCCTATTGGGTCCAGCACCACCTGCCTCTTGGGGTCAGCTAGTGTAGACTAGATTTATTCAAACTCTGTTGGAACCCTTCCCTCAAAGATGTTTCTGGCAAAATTTGGTTACAATCCATGCAGAATACCTTGACTAATAGTAAATTAAAGGAATTGCCTCATTTCCCCCTCTGTTGGGTTCCGGCCCTTCCTGTCCCTTGGGGTCAGAGCAAATGTTTATACCAACTATAAATGTATATTTCTGTTTGCAGGCACATTTAAAGTTAAGGCCGGTCTAGCTCAGATGGCCAAAGGTGGCATTATAATGGATGTCACTACACCAGAGGAGGCTAGGATCGCTGAGGAAGCAGGGGCAAGTACAGCCAGTTACCCCCCCCCCCTTATTTCACTCCAGCTATAACAATTCCGTATTTCCAAACTACAGAGTTATCTGCCCTTGTGGCATCCTAGAAACTCCAGGGGTTCCCATTACATATGATCTCAACACCCCTGGACTATTTCATAGTAAAACTGGAGGCAACATACAGAACATGCAATTTTGTCATTTGACATATACCGATGGTTGGTACAGGATGGTTGACTGTTGCTTTGAAGTCTCTGTATTTCAAAGAAAATTTTTAGTCCAGGGGTGTAGCAATCTGATTAAAATACAGATTCTTTTTATCACTACGTTGGATAAGAGGATCTGAGAACATCCCATTGGGGGTCACGTCATGATGACCTTTTGAAAAGGCCAATCATATTGGCACTGCCAGAATCTTGACTGGGGACGAAAGAGTTTGAAAAAGCTGTCCAAATTATTTTCGTTTATGTAGTCATCTTGCCTGAAATGCACAACAAAGCTAATTGCATATGTATACTGGGGTGAAAAGACGAGTACACGTGGTATAAAGGTCATCTGGACGTGACCCCTTATGGGATATTGTCAGATCCTCTATTGAACGGAGTGGTTATAAGGATCTGTGTTATAATCAGATTGGGGGTGTAGAGATCGTAAGTGATTGGAACCCCTGGAGTATCGAGGATGCACTTGCGGGTAGGTATATTGATTGTGATGTGTTTCAGAGGACAACATCTTACTTTCAGAAAGAAAACAACTTTAGTTTCGCTCACCTAATAATTATGTCACAATGGATACCTACCCGAAAGTGAGGCAACTCTGTAATATGGAAAGATGGAATAGTTTACATGGGAAAGCTATTTGATATTATTTTGCATCTACAAAGTGAAAATTTTGCTATACATGTACCTTTATTGTAGTATAGTCAAACTATATGATTACCTGCACATACATACTGTATTTCATAATTTTTAGTTATATAGTAATGCATCAATGAAGTACCTGATGTAATTTTTTAATCGATTTAGGATGTTGTAATGCATCAATAAAGTGCCTGATGTCATTTTTTAATCAATTTAGGATGTTGTTATGCGTCAATGAATTGCCTGATGTCATTTTTAATCGATTCAGGAAGTTGTTATGTTTCATTGTCTGATGTTGTTTTTTGAATCGTGATCATTACGAGTTTCCTTCCTGCCATATTGGAATATAATGTACATGTATAGATATTATTATAAACAGGTACATTATATTAATTATATGACAACACACTATACTATACACATGACACAGACATTTCCTACATCATGGGTGCATACAAATAGCCAGACAACCAATTCCTGTCAGGATGTTTCAAATAGGGCTAAATGGTCCTAGTCATTATTCTATAAATAGAAGCCTTCATAATTACATGTGTATTACAACAGCACAGTATACAAAACAACAATACAAAAACAGAACAACAAATCAAAATAATAATACCAACTTAATTCTGTGGCCACTGAATTTTTATTATGTAAAAGGCCATTTTCATGCTGATTAGGTACATGCATTATTTCGTCAAGTGTGTTGTATTTAATGTCCGGCATAATTGTTAGACATCTGTGTGAAGGCAATGATGTAGTATTAGGAGTTCATTAAATTAAAGCACACTTAAAATTGTCTCAAAAACCTTTTTAAAAAATATTTTGTTTGAATTAAAAAGTTAGATTCTAACTTCCATATTCCCACAATCTTTTCAGGCTTGTGCAGTCATGGCACTAGAGCGTGTCCCTGCTGATATTCGAAGAGAAGGAGGCGTGGCTAGAATGACGGATCCAATGAAAATTAAAGGAATTATTGCTGCAGTGACCATCCCTGTTATGGCTAAATCAAGGATCGGCCATTTTGCAGAGGCCCAGATTCTGCAAGCTCTTGGAGTGGACATGGTAGACGAATCAGAAGGTAGAGGATCAGAGGTTTAGTCATCCTTGATACTCCATGGGTTCTTATCACTTACTATCTCTACACCCCTGGACTATCTCATAGTCATCCTTGATACTCCAGGGGTTCTAATCACTTACTATCTCTACTCCCTTGGACCATCCTCGATACTCCAGGGGTTCTGATCACTTACATTCTCTACACCCCAGGACTATCTCATAGACATCCTCGATACTCCTGAGGCTCTGATCACTTACGATCTCTACACCCCTGGACCATCCTCGATACTCCAGGGGTTCCAATCACTTACGATCTCTACACCCCTGAACTGTCTCATAGTCATCCTTAATATTCCAGGGGTTCCTATCACTTACGATTTCTACACCCTTGGACTATCTCATAGTTGGACTGTCCTACTATATAACAGTTAGATTTGATTAGACTGTAGTACTGTATAACAGTTACAATTGATTGGACTGTAGTACTGTATAACAGTAAGATTTGATTGGACTGTAGCTAGTACTGTATAACCGTTAGAATTGATTGAACTGTAGTACTGTATAACAGTTAGATTTGATTGGACTTTAGTACTGTTTTACAGTTAAATTTGATTGGACTGTCGTACTGTATAATAGTTAGAATTGATTGGACTGTTGTACTGTATAACAATTATAAGGACAATGGAGTTCAGATATCCAGACATATTACCACAAGCTCTCCACCTCTGGGTCATGGGTTTGAATCCCGGGTGTGACAGTTGCTGTCAGTGGTTTTTCTCCAGGTACTCTAGGTTTCCTCCAGCATCTATACCTGACACATCTTTATAAGACCTTGGCTGCTGATAGGGCTTTTAAACTAATCAAACCAAACCAAATCACACCCAGGACAAATTTTTTGTTGTAGTTTTAACGCCAGCAGATGAAGTTAACCATATCAACAAACATGATTTTGATGTTCCATTTGTGTGTGGAGCTCGTGATCTCGGTGAAGCGTTGCGGAGAATCTCTGAGGGCGCTGCTATGATAAGGACAAAGGGAGAGGCAGGTACAGGTAAGGATCTCTATTTTAAACATATTTCATTGCCATAATTGTAAGAGGATCGGACAAGTTACTAGTAATTCTTGGTACAAACTCCATTAAAATTATAATACACATAATAAAGGATGTTTATCTTATGGTTTCACAGGAATAGAAAATGTTATTATGTTTTAAATCTTTATTGGGAACATTTTATTTTTAAAGGAATTGCTATTTATAGCCACTATTTCTATTTATAGTAAATATTTCAGTGTTGATTATGTCACAAGGAATCTAAACAGTCTTTATCAAATCAAAATTTGTAATTATGGAGATGTTATTATGCTTCATTGCCAACAGAGCATGAAAAATAATTATTTAGACAAACTTAGATGTTAATCAATGTTTAATCATGAATATTATATATGTCTATATAAACACAAATTTACATGAAAATAATTTGGTTTGCTGTTGTTGTCTATGCAATCAGTACCTCATTCCATATAGGGCTTAGTTTCGTTGAATTTAATCGCTTTTTGTCCGTGGTGCGTCTTCCGTCCTTCCGTCTGTTAACAATTCTTGTTATCGCTATTTCTCAGAAAGTACTGAAGGGATCTTTCTTAAATTTCATATGTAGGTTCCCCTAGGTCCCTTGTTGTGCATATTGCATTTTGGGAACAATCGGTCAACAAGATGGCCACCAGACAGCCATCTTGGATTTTGATAGTTAAAGATTGTTATCACTATTTCTCAGAAAGGACTGAAGGGGTCTTTCTTAAATTTCATATGTAGATTTCCCTAGGACCCTAAAGTTTGTTATCACTATTTCTCAGAAAGGACTGAATGGATCATTTTCAAATTTCATATTTCATATGCCCTAGGGCCCTAGTTGTGCACATATTTCGATTTGGGACAGATCGATCAACAAGATGGCCGCCAAGGAGCCATCTTGGATTTTGATAGTTGAAGTTTGCTACTGCTATTTCTCAGAAAGTACTGAAGCGATCTGTCTCAAATTTTATATGTAGTATTTTTGAAAAAGTTTGAAAAGCAGAGAAAAGATCCCTCTTTCCATTGTCAGACATAGATCATTCTTTGGTGGGTGCCAAGATCCCTCTGGGATCTCTTGTTTTGAATGCAATTGTAATTGTTTTAAATATTTTTATTCTGAATTAAAAAAAAACTTAGTTTTTAAAGATGGTAGGCCTAATAGTGTTAAGTAAGTAACTTTTTTCACTGAGGAAAAATATGAATTTGTCTGTTCCTGTTTTTAATTGATGAAAATTACCATTTGTCAGCGGTGGAGCATCTTTACAATCGTACATATATGGTGTTGTACATTCTCACTTAGCCATCTCACCCATTCACCTCTACTGGTACTGATTTATTGTTAATATTCTGGAACTCCAGCTTTCCTCTGTCAACAAAATCAGAGTCACCATAAAGATGTTACTAGTATTTAGAACTAACTTAAAACAACAGCCAATGTATCTGTAATTGAAGTAACCTTTCGTCTGAACAGGGGATGTTTCTGAAGCTGTCAAACATGCCAGAACCATCAACAAACAAATAAAGATGGCGAGTGCCTTGGACTCAACGGAATTATACAACTACGCCAAGGAGCTCAGAGTACCACATGACCTACTCAAAAAGACAGCGGAGCTAGGGAGACTTCCTGTTGTCAACTTCGCAGCAGGTGGACTAGGTAAATAAGTTGTAAAAGTCCATTAAAATCATCTCTGTATCTTGTTATACTTTTTTGGTAGTAATTGAAGTGGTTAGGAAATGGAGGGCATTTAAAAATACAGAAGAGATTGTGTTTAGTTTACAATTGAAAGAATTAAGCATTTTGAAGAATTTTGTTTTGAATTGGAAATTTCTATCCGAAATAGAGGAGGGAGTGTTAGTTATATTATGACCATATATATATATAGTTAAATGTTTGTGAATATGGTCATAAGACAACCCCTGTCCACAAGCATGTATTTTGTGATAGTACCTTGTGATCCAAAGACTCTTGGTTTCATTATGTAGGTACCATCTCTAAGGATTTTATTTCATATGTAAATTAGGAGATCACATCCTGTGTAGAAATGTATTTAAGAGTTCTAAAATCAGTGATGGAATAACTCTGATGATGGATTGCAAGTTTTCAGTGTGTTAAAGAAAACGTGTGTCTTATTACAGCGACTCCAGCTGATGTATCCTTACTGATGCAGCTAGGTGTTGACGGTGTCTTCGTGGGCTCAGGAATTTTCAAAAGTTCAAATCCAGCAAAACGTGCTGTTGCCATGGCACAAGCTGTAACACACTACAAAGACCCTAAGATATTGGCCGAGTTGAGCTCGGACCTCGGCGACGCCATGTTTGGCGTTCCCCATGGCGATAAATCGGCTGATAAATGGGCAAAAACACAGAAGTCTGTCGGCGTGGACAAAATGAAAATCTGGGACGCAACACTGGGTGATCCAGCCAAAATCAATGGAAAGAAGTAAAGTGTGAACTTTGACCCCTCTTAACAAATTTTTACTCTTCCAATTTTAAAGCTGGAAATACTCTTTTAAGTGATTTTTTTTTTCTGTGATAGTTTAAATCACTGGCTGCTTGCTTGTGTTTCCAGAATATTAAACCTATGAATAATTCAAAGGATAATTATCATGTGTGTGATGGGATTGTCCAGTTTCAAAATGGAGAAAAAATTGTACCCGATCTTTGATTGTACTGTATACATGAACAGATGTTTATATGGAAGTGTAAGTTTGTAAGACAAAAGTCATAATTTGTTATACTCTGCAGTATCTACAGCTGTTGTATTCCCAGTTGTAGCATACATACATTAATTAACATTTTAAATGAATTGTTAATTAGCATAATATTGATCCACTGTTGAGCAAAAGAAAAAGTAGACATAGGAATTTAATAGTGGACCACTTTAAGTCATAGAATAGAATGATCTTGTGACTGATACAAAATAAGAATAAAATCACAGCAATAGTAAAACTGACTTGGTTTTCTCTTGTTGTATTGATTTATTGAAAACAAGGACAATTCAAGATAATTTTCTTTGGTTTTATTCAACAAGCATACAAAAATTTAATGACATGAAAATAATGTACACATAAACAGTTTATCAAACAACATCTTTTTGGTTGACTCTGTGCTGGTTAATTGTGCAGATGTTAATATATGTTTAAAGATGCTCCACCGCCGACAAAGCATAAATGATACCCATCAGTTGAACAATAATTGGTGTTTGATCATGAATATATATGTCTAATTAACACAAAAAAAATATATGAAATAATTTATTTTACCTTTGGTGCATGCGCAATCTGTTCTCCAGTCCATATAGGATATAGTGACTTGAAATTTTTTCGGGATGCAATTAATTATTTTTCATATCTTTAACTTGAAGTAAAATCAGAAGCTCAAACTTTTCAATGGTGGTAATGGTGTATAGTAAGTATCTTTTGTAACTGAAGAAAAATACTACATTGTCTGCTCCTGTTTTCGATAGTGAAAAAATACCATTTGTCAGCGGTGGAGCATCTTTAACAAAAGATCGTTCAATATCTGTTTTAAGTCTGATCTGGTAAAACTAAATGCACAATGTTATTGAGATATCAAATTACAGACTAAAGGACACAATAGAGTTTAATAACACACAACCTTACACACTAATTAATTAACACCTCCCATATCACATATTAGTGAGTGAAACATGCAGAAATAGACATACAAATGTACAAAAATAACAAAAATATGACTAGATTTTTATTTTAATAAATAAATATAGTGTACTACAGATACCAAAATGTTGGCTATTTTTGTTTATTTGGAATAACCGGATCCACCGTTTGTTAAACTATTATTTCAAGTATAAATCCTGATGGACCTGCAATTTTGGAAACAGGCTTGTGAAGGCTTCGACAAGGCTGGTCTGAAAACAATATAAAATCACCATCACCAGATACGCCTTTAATTCATAAACGAACGACTAGGTCTATTTTGGATACAGGCTTGTGAAGGCTTCGACAAGGCTGGTTTGAAAACAATATAAAATCACCATCACCAGATACATCTTTAATTCATAAACAAACGACAAGGTCAAGCCATATAAAACAAACGGCCCTAGTAAATAGACAGAATGTGGAACACTCTAACAACTTAGTTTGTCTAGTTTCATTGTAGTCCATTTTCAAAAATGATAAAGAAATACACCCTGCTACAAACCGATAGGGCATGGTAAAAAAAAATCTATGTGCGAAGGGCAATAACTCCAACAAAAACATTGACGAATAGGTGTTGCAATACATTTGTGACAGAAAAACAAACTAGTGACATCTTTTTCACTAATTATAAGTTACTCATTTGAAACAGAAATTGTTTATTTTTTTTATTGGTCTGAGGGTTTTTTTCTCCTTTCCCTGAGGTCGACTCTGATTTACATGTACATACATCCAAGTACATTGTAATTACATTGTATTTATGAAAACAAATTTATATTTGCAGAAACTTATTAATTTTGCATTTTCATGTTTAACAATTTTTTCATAGTGCTTTAATTCAGCTCTATTAAACTAATCATTTTTCTTCTCGTAATTTCTAATCTTTCATGAAATACACAAAATTTTGTCCCTTACAAAAATAGATGGGTTTTACAATACATATTGTACATGCATTTCTTTTAATCAATTCACTCTCATTTGACCTTTGGCATTTGAGTACATGTATTTACAGTGCTTTACTCACAGTGCACTGTACACCAGCTTTACATGTACCTGATACAATTACACAAGTTTCCTCAAAGTAATTCAATATGTGGGAAGCTTTGACCATAACAAGAAGGACCATGCAGGGCCTAGTTTTACAAACGATCTTAAACTTTAAAGAATTCTTAAACTTAAAATTTCCCATAGGAAAGCATTACAGAAGTAAATCTTGGTAAAAGATCCTTCCTTAAAATCTGTAATGTTTTCCTATGGAGAATTTTAAGTTAAAGAATTTCATAAAGTCAAGGATTGTTCATGAAACTGGACCTTGAATTAGCTGCACTAATTCAGTATGTATTCTTTGATCTGAGATTAGACTGTAATCATACACTCAAATCAGAAACTTGACCCTTGTGTCTGAGGCTACTGACAAGGTTTTAGAAGGACTTGGTATTTCCTGTTTCATCTGTAAGACAGTTGTTTCCTGTTTAACATTTGTTTTTTGGTCTAAATCTGTGCCAGAATTGGCTGGAAACGGAATTGGAATGATGGAGAATCCGTGGTCAACAAGAGTTTGAGCAGTCACATATTTTACACTTTGTCGACTCCGCAAGCCATGAAGACTCCAGTGATCAGTCATTTTGTTTGTAGAACGCTTCTTGATGACTTTGCCTACCTTTGTGGTGGCCATGAGGTATTGTCCTGAAGTATGAAACACAAGTAATTGTATTACTGATGTAAACAGGAAATTTCTATTGTGCAGAAATTTTCATGGTTTTCCTGGTTGCTATGTAATCGTGAACATAACAAGAGGTCCATGGGCCTTAACGGTCATCTGACTATTAGCACAATACAGCATAGTCTTTAAAGATTTTAGCATCTTTGACCTCTGTGACCTTGAATCAAGATCAAGGTCATTCATTTGAACAAACTTGGTAGCCCTTCATCCCAGCATGTCACAGGCCCAATATCAGGTCTCTAGTCCTCCTAGTTATTCTCAAGAAGTCATTCAAAGATTTTAACCTATTTGACCCCTGTGACCTTGAATGAAGGTCAAGGTCATTCATTTGACCAAACTTGATAGCCCTTCATCTCAGCACGCTGCAGGCCCAATATGAGTATCCCTGGCATTTCGGTTCTTGAGAAGAAGTTGTTTAAAGATTTCAGCCTATTTGACCTCTGTGACCTTGAATGAAGATCAAGGTCTTTCATTTGAACAAATTTGGTAGCCCTTCATCCGAGCATGTTACAGGCCCAATATCAGGTCTCTAGGCCTCCTTGTTATTTTTAAGAAGTCGTTGAAAGATTTTAGACTATTTGACCCCATGACCTTGAATGAAGGTCAAGGTCATTCATTTGATCAAACTTGGTAGCCCTTCATCCCAGCATGCTGCAGGCCCAATATGAGTATCCGGGGCCTTTTGGTTCTTTGGTTCTTGAGAAGAAGTTGTTTTAAGATTTAAGCCTATTTGACCCCTGAGACCTTGAATGAAGATCAAGGTCATTCATTTGAACAAACTTGGTAGCCCTTCATCCAAGCATGTCACCGGCCCTATATCAGGTCTCTAGACCTCCTAGTTATTCTCAAGAAGTCGTTTAAAATATTTTAACCAATTTGACCTCTGTGCCCTTCAATGAAGATCAAGGTAATTCATTTGAACAAACTTGATAGCCCTTCTTCCAAGCATGTCACAGGCCTAATATCAGGTCTCTAGGCCTCTTAGTTATTCAAAAGAAGTTTGTTTAAAGGATTTTTAGCCTATTTGACCCCTGTGACCTTAAATGAAGGTCAAGGTCATTTATTTGAACAAATTTGGTAGCATTTCATCCCAGCATGCTGCAGGCCCAATATGAGTATCCTGGGCCTTTCGGTTCTTGAGAAGAAGTCGTTTAACATCATTTTTTGTAAAAAAACTAATGAGGTAACAATCAAAATAATATGTTCACTGTCAGTGCTGCATTCCGATTGATCAAAAGCAAGTGAGTGAGCATAATGAAGTGAAGTACTATATCACTTTTATGTTCATCGTAAAACTTTATATCTCACTGCGGAAAAGGCCCTATAGGCCAGGATCACACGCCTGCTATCTGATTACGGATATTACTTTTCTGCTGTGTGTTGACAATGCTACACTCATCTTCTATCACATATTTGAAGGACATTTCAAAATGCAACTTTTCAACAATTGGATGGGACAAACTCGCTGAAAATGTGGCAAATAAGGCAAGAATTATGAATACAGTAGACTGTAGTATTTGATGATCAGAATCTATATACCTTGTGTTACACCCAGACAGTCATTCTTGTTGGCCTGATCAAATTCAAGATTCCTCTTTCTCCTTGTTACAAAAGAAGCCTTCTTTTCTGCATTGTAGCACTCTACCTCAATGAGTCCAACCCGAGACATCAGATCGGTGGCCAGCTTATCACTCTATAGCAGCAAAACAAACATAAACTAAATAGTCAAAGCATAAATGAAAATTTTCTGAAAGTAAATCTCGCACGAAAGCAAGGTGGATAAGGATTTAGAGTAGCCAAAAATTTCTGTTAAAATGGAGAATTTCATCTTACTTATAACATAGTTCAAGGTCAATCCACTTTTATTCTTTTATCAGAGCAAAGAAAATTGGCCAAATGATATAACTATGAGTACTAGAAGGTTAATTATAATACACATGTGTGGGGGGACTGGGCTGGATTGATCATTAACGACCAAGTAGCTAAATCTGTAGATCATCTTGCTAGTGTTTGGATAAGGACATGGCCCCGACTTCTCGAAAAAAAGCGACTTAAGTCATAAATTTTCATATAAGTTACATAAGGAGAAAAACTTAAGTTTTGACTTAAGTCTGCACTTTTGTTTCCAGAAATTAGGGCCTGGGTTTAAACCCCATTCTGGTTGTTACATTTTCTCTACACTTGTCACAGACTTTGGGCCCAACAAAGTACCCATGGTTGTGGTATAAGGGTCTCATATGTCTTTGAGGATGAAGACTTTGAGAATGAAAGGACAAGTGTGGAGGGACTGGATTTAGTGAATCATATCAGTGAACAGGTAGCTCAATATGTTAAGCATCCAGCAAGTGTTTAATGGTCCAAGGTATGAGTCCCAGTCTGCTACTCTTTCCCCTTTCCTCTGGTACACATGTATGCAGTGTAGTTTAGATATGGCAAATTCTTTAATACAACAAAGCAGATAGAATTAATATGTAGCATACAAACCTCTCCGTGACAGAATCTTGGCAGAGAAAACAGGAATTCTAAACAATTATTTCTATCTCGGAATCCTGACACAAGCCTGAAAAACAATACATACAAATAAATCTAAACAAATATGAAAACATATATATAGAAAATAATAATGGTTGCCAGTCTGCGATTTTAAGTTCTAGTCCGATGCCCACAACTAGTAATTTTGCAGCCGAACTAGTGCTCATTGTAATGATCTAGTCTGATTGGACGAGTAGCTTCCCTCCCAATTAAAATCATTTTAAAACACTATATCTGCAGTGGTCAATTGCATTTTCAACATATTTTGAGTGCAATCTGTATACGATTACTTCAGTCTGGATGCATCTTTTTGTTAGAATTTGCCTTCAGACTTTACTTTGGGTAACAAATAGTAAACTGATGATGACCGAAGTGCTGAATCAAAATGGCTGTATATTTATTTTGGACTAGTGTTTAAATAGCCAGACTAGTAAAATTTTGGGGTTTATTGGTCCGAAGGACTAGCAGTGAAAAAAGCTAATGTCACAGACTGGGTTGCTTACTAAACAAAATGAGAAGATTTAGAGATTTAAGATACATTGATCAGGTTGATCCTGTAAGCTTTTATACAGAGTTGTGTGCCAATTTGATCACAGAATCCACTACCATACGTATGATGTATACAAAGTCACATATACTGAATGTATAGACGGTTATTACCACAAGTCACAAGTCAAACTTTTTCCATTCTGAACTAAAAACTAGAAAATTAAATTTCATTGGTTTTGAATTTTTTGGCTTTACCTGTAACAAGGTTACAAAGAGCTTTAACGGTCATCTGACTATTGGCACAATACAACATAGTCGTTTAAAGATTTTAGCCATATTTGACCCCTGTGAATGAAGATCGAGGTAATTTTTTTTTTAAAACAAATATGGTAGCCCTTCATCCCAGCATATGTCAAAGGCCCAATATCAGGTCTTTAGGGAAGGCGGTCAAGGTCATTAATTTGAACAAACTTGGTAGCCCTTCATCAAAGCATGCTGCAGGCTCAATATGAGTATCCTGGGCCTTTCAGACTTGAGAAGAGTCGTTAAAAGATTTTAGCTTTTTTGACCTCTGTGACCTTGAATGAAGGTCAAGGTCATATATTTGAACAAACTTGGTAGTCCGTTATCCCAGCATGCTGCAGACCCAATATGGATATCCTGGGCTTTTTGGTTCTTGAGAAGTCGTTTAAAGATTTAAGCCTATTTGACCCCTGTGACCTTGAATGAAGGTCAAGGTCATTTATCCCAGCATGCTGTAGACCCAATATGGGTATCCTTGGCTTTTTGGTTCTTGAGAAGTCGTTTAAAGATTTAAGCCTATATGACCCCTGTGACCTTGAATGAAGGTCAAGGTCATTTATTTGAACAAATTTGGTAGTCAATCATCCCAGCATGCTGCAGGCCCAATATGGGTATGCTGGGTCTTTCCGTTCTTGAGAAGAAGTCGTTTAAAAGGTTTTAGCCTATATAACCCCTGTGAACTTGAATGAAGATCAAGGTCATTCATTTGAACAAACTTGGTAGTCTTTCATCCCAGCATGTCACGGGCCCAATATCAGGTCTCTAGGCCTCTTAGATATTCACAAGAAGTTGTTAAAGGGATTTTAACCTATTTGACCCCTGTGACCTTAAATGAAGGTCAAGGTCATTCATTTGAACAAACTTGCTAGGCCTTCATCCAAGCATGTTAGAGGCCCAATATCAGTACCCTGGGCCTTCTGGTTCTTGAGAAAAAGTTGTTTAAAGATTTTAGCCTTTTTTACCCTTGTGACCTTGAATGAAGGTCAAGGTCATTCATTTGATCAAACTTGGTAGCCCTTCATCCCAGCATGCTACAGGCCAAATATCAGAACCATGGGCTTTTCGGTTATTGCGAAGAAGTCGTTTGAATGAAAAGTCTACGCACGGCGCACAGCGACAGACAGTCCATGATGACAATAGGTCATCCTGACTCTTTGGGTAAGATGACCTAAAAATGTAATCCATCCTTTTTTCATGATCATAACAATGTCCTGCAAAAAAGCAAAATGATCCTGCGAAAACAACTGGCTACATTATGGTATTAGGCTATTTCATTCAGGATAGAGCAAGATGATATTATGAGTCAGGATGAACATGCTAATACAATCAGGTGAATAACTTCATTAAGGGGTCTAGAGGCTGTTGGTTTCAGTTCATACCTGGTTTTACCCGGTGGAACACTCATCTTTTTTACCACCTGTCCATCAACGTAAACCCGATAATATGAATGTGGAGTGGCAGGATTTCCACGAACAGCAATTGTAAATGGTGTCACAGGCCATTTCTGGATTCCAAAAAATAAAAATTGGTATAAATTTTGCGTAAATACTGAGTACAAAAAAGCTCTGATTTGAGATATAACAGATATAAAACATGTTGTTGTCTTCATATTTAGAATTTCTTACTTGCCCCATATTAACTATTTGAAGTTTTTTTGCTGTTCTCTTAATTTCATAACTATAACAAGAGGAACAGCTCATTTTATATAGATGTGTATGTGTGACCCACCATTTCATACTAACTGTGTGGATACTTTATTCTAATTTAGATTTCTTTATCAGGTTTAGCACAATTCAAATCAGAACAAGAAAATTTATTTGATCAGAAGTACAGTTGAAGGTCATCTGAACATGACCCCTTACGTGATGTTGTCAGATCCTCTAAGGAACAGAGTGGTTGTAATGATATGTATTTCAATAAGATTGCAATATACTAGATTTAATTTCAAACATATCATGATAATTATTTTATATAATTAAGTATTTTATGATTTGGTAATGTAAAATTATCATGGTCTGTTACTCATACTCAGTCACTAAAACCAAGTTCAAAGAATTTTTATCTACTTTTCCTTTTTTCACAGCTTGCATATCTTCTACAGAAATTGGGTTAATTTATACCGGGCTCAGAGTGGTTACATGTTTTGACACAAACATCATCAATTGTTAGCCTCTACCTTTGGGTTTCAAGTTTGAATCCCACATGGACCACTTGCCAGGCCCTGACTGTCGATTGGGTTTTTTTTCTTTAGTACTCCAGCTATCCAACACATCCTTTTTACGTCAGTTTTGAGAGACCAAAGGTCATGTGTAAAGTAAGATTTACTTTTAATTGACCTGATTTTTGTGACGTCACTTTAACTGGAAGGTGGGACTAGGTACTCAATGGTAAATTGAAATTTACCCACGCTGTTTTGGTATCTTGAAACCCAGTACTGTCCTTGGCTGTTAATAGAATGTAAAACATAAACCCAAATTAATAAATGCGAACAAATCAATAATTTGTCATACCTGTTTTTCATGTTCCC
This sequence comes from Argopecten irradians, assembly GCF_041381155.1. Classification (NCBI taxonomy): domain Eukaryota; kingdom Metazoa; phylum Mollusca; class Bivalvia; order Pectinida; family Pectinidae; genus Argopecten; species Argopecten irradians. The sequence continues at coordinate 6,141,405 of NC_091141.1, forward strand.
CTTGAATGACCTCAGTATATTCCTGCTTATAACTAAATGGTGTGAACAAGTTGCTCTCCACATAATGGACTCCATCTTTGTTGTATTCTGGCAGTGTGGTGTCCCCAACACGAACCGATAGGGTAAAATGTTCGTTTGTTGGCATGCTATATACTGGCTGGTGTACTGTTAAACCACCTTAATGTCCCTTAATGAACAAAAATTACCAATTAAATACCTTAATTATACACTCTTTGTATAAGAAAAAAACTTCTAATTAAGGTCACTCAAAAAAAAATTGTGTTTCCGGTAACCCGATCGACCCTATATCTATAAAATCAGTGCCTACTCAAAAAGTTTTTATCAGTTTTGTCCTCAAGCAAACAAAAAAAAAACCTTAATTTTTGCCGGTTTTGCACAAGATCTTGAATTTTTGTACAAACTCTATAGATTTTAAATTTTTAAAATTTTATTTGGCCTAAGTGTATGAACAAAAATTACAAATTAAACAACCTTTTTTTTTTAGGAAAAAGCTTTCTTATACTTAAGAAAATATCTACCTGGTAATCGACCTATTTCATCGTGTTGAACTTCATCTCGGTTTATATATGTTTATGCTACATGTAGAATATATATACTATGATAAATAGTCCGCTAAACCTGCTCATATTGAAGGATTGATCAGACAGAACTTCAAACTCCTGTGACAGAAACGCGGGAAACTTGTATCTCTGTATTAACTGTATTATCCTCGTCGTTCTGAAAAAAAACAGTGTCATTGATGAACTCACAATTTGAGACTTTTAAAAAACTGACTTACCGTAAATACCGTAATAAGTAATTATATAAATGTAGATTCTATCTGAGTGAGTACGAACGTACCATAGGCTTACTTCAAATTTCCAATCAAACCGAAAGTAGTTCGGAACGAATCCCAGTTAAAACGGCCCCACTGTAAAAACGGCCCCAGGTCAGAACGGCCCCACTGCAATAACGGCCCCAGTCAAAACGGCCCCGTTACAAAAAAAATGTTTAAAAAAGGAACATATGTTTATTTCAACTTATATTCAGCGTTGATTTTGTTTATTTTATTTATAAGAATTTATATATTGTCTTGTACATTATAATGATAGAAAAATACGAAATACGGCACCAAGGACTTATATGAGACATATAAATCCTTGACGGCACTAATTTGTAACTAATCATTTCATTATACATGTAGAATTTATGCCTAGATATTCTACAATGCTTGTTACAGTGAAATTGTTTAATATCTCAGATAGGTTTTCTTGCTGTGTTTTGTTCTTTCTTTTGTACAACGTATTTTTTTTCAAATTGGAAACTGTTTATTTTAACAAAACTACATTGTAAATTATACACCTCTGTAAAACATTTCTTTGGCAGAATAAATGTTAAATTATGGATACTTTTGTTTCTGATATTTCATTATTAGATCAACGAATGATCAAATTGGACGCAAATAGCCGTGAAATTGGTCACGGTTCTAGCGATGTACATTTATATAGTCTTTTAATATAGTCAATGAAATATACATGTTTATCACGGAGACTAAGAACGGACTGTGGGTCATAGACACAATCATATTTCATTCGAAAGATTTAATTTTATTTTTCCATAGCCTCGGTAAGAAAACAAAAACTTTAATACAGATGGCTTTTGCTGGAAATACTTTCGAATTAACTTCATACAAACATCTTATTATTGCATACATCTCGGTTATCTGCATAAGGTGTAAATATATATAGAAAGGAGAAGAAATCAGAGAATATTGAATTTTGCAATAACGATAGTGAGGGTGAATTTTATTTCCTTAAAAGTGCAAAGTGTATGAAGATTTCATATTAGAAAACCATTTTTTGTCCGATATTCCAACGTGTTTAAGTTGGTTCAATTACTTAATGCACAAAATATGAAAGAATAAAATAATCTTTGTAACTATATTTCATTAGCCCTAGAAAAGAACATTACTGTAATTAAGATTAAGACCAAGTTTTGTGCTCTCTTTCTCTACTACAATACATTTCAATTTTATCAAGAATGTATGTTTTTATCAAAGTTGTGTGAGTGTGGCGTATATCGTCACTGTAAACCCAAAGCAAATAGAGAATCTGAACCCATAACAAGTTATGATTGACAGTTGTCACCACAAGAGGAATTAGCCGTGGTCAGTGTATACCTAATTATATGGTAATTATATAGTGTATACGGTGTAATTGTAAAGGCGCTGTACGGGAAAGAACAAATCAAATCATGAATATAAGTAAAACAATACATGTCTATATATAAAGGATACAATTCAATTCTGCCTCATACATTCTGTTGGTCTCATGTAAAACTCAAGCCGTTCTCTTCGAAATTTCAGTGCATGTTATCATAATTCACATAATTAAAACTTATTTTAACGTCTTTCATAACTAAGAACAATACAATTGCTCAAATTCACTAAATTTTTGACACTTGTGCATTTGATTTCTAATAGTTTAACAAAATGTTTCACATACTATTATTTGGACGTTTTCTATTTAATTAATGAGAAAGATAATCTATTTCTTGTAATTTCTTAGATACTGATATGTGAGCTACATGTAATTCGTTTTGTAAGATAATGTTACAAGCAAAACTTACCACATATTTTACAGTGAACATTTAGAAGACAAATGTATATAATCAACACACTGAACATATTGAAAAATTTTGCAACAATTAAAGATTTGAACATATTTATTACTTTAACTGCATTCTCAATATTTTCCGTTTGTCAAAATATCAAAAACTCCTACCTAAACAAGTACAAGTAATTTCCGAGTTAAATGCTAGCACTTCCCTTTTCAACAATATCTTCGTCTCAACCATACATGAATCGATGAGAAATCAATACTAAAAGTATTTTGAAGACATTTCAAATTGATTTCTTACTTGAATATTAGATCTATCAAACGCTGCTAGAGATCGTGAACGTAAAAAAAAAAAAATCAGTCATCATTTGCAACCTCATTTACTTGTAAATGTAGGTATACATTATTAACCTAACCAACCATCTTTAATAAGATAGACAACAAACATGTTCATTCATTTCAATTTACTTTTAATTAATCTCAATGTGTTCCGTCATAAGCTTTGTCTTATATCTGCCTATATAAAAGTGAGGCCGTTCCGACTGGGGCCGTTTTAACTGGGGCCGTTATTGCAGTGTGACCGTTTTAACCGTACTCCGTTCGGAACACATCGGCATTTGAGATATTAAGCGAAACAACATGCACATGTACGGTGTGTTCCGAGTAGATATTTAATAAAAGTACTGAAAGTACTGTTAATGTTATACCTGGCTATAATATAGGACACATGTGTGGTATTAATCAATAAGTGACCGTCCTCTTCTTGTTAATTGCAAACTTTCAAAATTATGTTAATATGCCATGCGCTGTTTTTAAAAACTGTTCTGTCTTCTGCTCAAATCATACTGTCTGTCTTCTGCTCAAATCACACTGTCTGTCTTCTGCTCAAATCACACTGTCTGTCTTCTGCGCAAATTACACTGGTTTGGTTTGTGAATATTTATCATAATATTAACAACCAGGGCCGTTTTCGATTATACGGTTTGACTGGTTGGAACTAGTTGTTCGTTTATTAATCAAAGACGGACTTGGTGATTTTATATTGTTTTCAGGCGAGCCTTGACACACTGTCTGTCTTCTGCTCAAATTACACTGGTTTGGTTTGTGAATATTTATCATAATATTAACAACCAGGCCCGTTTTCGATTATACGGTTTGACTGGTTGGACCTAGTTGTTCGTTTATTAATCAAAGAAGGACTTGGTGATTTTATATTGTTTTCAGGCGAGCCTTGACAAAGCCCTCATAGGCCTGTATCAAAAACTGCAGGTCCGTCTGGATTTATACTTGAAATAATGACTTTAACCATTGGTCGAACCGGTTGTTCCGAATAAACGAAAACGGCCCTCGATCTCGAAAAGTTCTCTCACCTCTTCTCAAATTACACTGGTTTGGGGTGTTTAGCTTAACGTCCTATCATTTATAGAGGTGTCAGCGTTTAAAGGTAGTGGAAATTAAGAGTGCCCATGCAGAGAAAAACCACCGATGTGTGGTCTGAGTACCTGGTAATTGCCGGTACCCCATGGGGCCACATGGAACTCTGGAGCCAGAGGTGGATAGCATGTGGTAATATGACAGGTTAAAATTATTCCGACTTACTACCACAAGCCCTCCACCTCTGGGTCCAGTTTGAATCCTATGTGGGAAGATGCCAGGTACTGACCACTGGTTGGTGATTTTTGTCTGGCACCACTTAACCAGGCACATCCTTGACAGTTAATAGGACGTTAAACTAATCAGACCAAACCAGCTTTTGTATAACTGTTAGTTTATGAAATGTTCATATAACCATATTTTCAAATGGCAGTGTTTAACACTTTTAAAAGGATAAATGTATCATCCTTGGTAACCCACTGTCAGCAATGTATCGTTTATTAACGTTAGTGTATATATCGTCTGGGTTACTGAGGATGAAAAGTATGAGCTTTAATGGAAACAGCATAACAAACAAAAGATATGCACTTTCAGACGTGACTTTATTTGGATTTTATATGACCACATTCTCACAATAAATTATAATTGAAGCTAACATAAGATGTCTTAAACTATCACTTCTTTAAAATAAATGCCGACACATCAAGGAACTGTATAGTTCTTTAATTCACTAGGGATTAACTTTCGCTATATTCCCAGTTAAGTTTATTAACTTGTTATGCCTGTGAATAAATATGAAAGCATGAGATAACCTGTAAAGCATATATCACTGTCACTTACCGTAAATTGGGATATTTTGGATGTGGTTATATTTTGGTGTTTGGCATGAAAGCGCCAAAATTTAACACACCAAAATTTTGTTACGTATTTATTTGTTTGTATATAATAATACATCTAAATGCCATTTATTAGGTATGTGAACACATACTCTCGGATAAATTGCTTGATCCTGTTACATAAACATACATTTAAGGTATGTGCTGTCAACCGGAAAAATAATGTTACCTGCACGAGTCTTTCTCTTGTGTAAACATGTATATAATTAGATGTGTGACTTTTCATCATTTCCAATATTTCAAAGGGTTGTCTATGTATCGAAAAGGCTTCAAAACTAATAACAATGGGTTTTTTCATTATCACAAAATCTATGTGGATAGACAAAGTAAATCTTCAGACCTTTTTTTATTTTATCAAATCAAGTTAATGCCAAAATTATATATGGCAAAGAGAAACGCCAAATTTAAATGCATCAAAATTTAACCACCCTATTTTGATACAATAAAGGCCAAATTTTCCTGAAGCCAAAATATCCTAATTTACGGTATTCACAAACTCGCAAACATTTCTCCCTGCAGATTACAGGGTAACATCAAAGAGGAGACAATCTATTCAAAAATAAGACTTGTAATTCCGCTAAACTATGATACTCTTCATTATGCATGAATACAAGAGCATATCGTAGAACATCATAGTGGAGTGGAATTATATACAAGTCTGGTTTTAATTAGTTTTTCCACTGCAAATCAAAACAACTATAGAGTACAGTATATGACAATATTAGCCTATTAGCTCCCATAACACTATCTTGACATACTTCACTCACAGGCACCAAGGAGCATGTTTTTTATGATTTTTTTTTTTTTTCTGATAAACTTTACTTCTTAACACAATAGTGACAACTTCACAGAAATAATATCTAGCTACTTTTTACATTACATGTCCTTTTAAAGTCAAAGTTCAACACAAAATAAATCTTTAAGCCACAAGCAGATGTTAAGTTAGTGGAACAAACATTTGAAGCACCATGTTTAAATACTGGGTTTGATTTCAAAGGAGAACTTTTGTTAGCATAATAATTAATTTTTCTTTGTTTTCATACCAAATCTGGCTTTCTGATTGGCCAATATTTTTTTTGCATACCACTATGAAAAAAAAAATCCGAGAATGGAGCGAAACCCCGACGTTATTGTGAAGTCACAATAGAGACATTGATGTTGCGTATTGATTCGGAAAAAAGAACCCTTGAAAAACCACTGTAATGTTACATTTAAACATACTTCATTTGATCAAATAGAGTATAAAATTAATTATAAGTATTGATGTCACTATTTTTTAATTTTATCGGGGTATGAAAAAAAAAATTGTTTGCAAACTTTCGTGAGAATCCGCTACGCGGATTCACACAGTTTGCAAACAATTTTTTTTTCATACCCCGATAAAATTAAAAAATAGTGACATCAATGCTTAGATGTTTTTAAAAGTTGAAAGTTTTCATTTTTAGTTACATATATACCCTGTTGTAAACATAGCATGCAGAAACCTTTCCATGAAACACTTCTTTCGAAGTTACATTTTGAATTCATGAACTTGTACATTATGCAATTGTATACATACCCGGTAATAGTAATGCCTACCTAGCTCAGATGTGTGATCTGAACTAGTCACAATAATATATACCATAACATAAATATATTCCATTTCTCTGACAACTATTATACTGCACTTTAAGCAATACAGTAAAATAGCTTTTAATTTTTGAGGACAAAAATGTACAAATTTGTTGCCCTCTGAAAAAAAGGCTTAATGTATTTCACTTTGAAACCGTTACTTTACAATGAAAAATATTATGCATCAAAAAGATGATTGATATTGACATACTGTCTAACCTCGTTAATTTCAAAATAGATGGGACTACAGTAATGCTTCAAGTTATTCAAGTTTTCATATCAAGCTCACTTAAATATAAAATGAAAATTTAAGTTGAGGCCAACGTAATATGTTGAACGCAGGGTCTATAAGATCTCCTACTTTCAGCCAGGCTGACAAGCCGACGATTAGGTTTGTATGAGTTAATTTATTTTTTTTTCAGTTTCATAGCCTATCAACAGGTCATTTAGGGCTAAACTATTTCATTTGTATCTTCAAAAAGTAAAATAGATTGAATTAATAAGGTTTGACAGTATTTAAGAATTCTTATGGTCCATAGATCATTGCTCCACTTTCACATCTTCCTTATACTCATGACATATACTAGTCCATTCATACAGGCTCATGGATAAAATACCACTAAATGCACTTATATAACAGAGCTAATAAAACAGCGATCCAGCATGTGATTACCCTTCCCATGACCTTGATTTGTGAGTAAATAATGTCTTCTCATGAACTTCGAACAAAACCATTGAACATCTTCTGATTTATCCGAGGTACTTTCCTTTGTTTAATACCATTACCTGGTAGTTCTGTAACGACGCAAGATGAAGGGAAGTACAATGTCACTCTGATAGATCAGAATGCACATTTTTTACTGGCCTTTAATCAGGGGGAAAAATCAAAATAATTTTTTAGTTGAATAAATGATTAAGTGTTGTTATTAATATGCAATCAAAGTATAGAGAATTTTAGAATGGAAGAAATTCATTATGACTTGTGCTAGTCAATGGTTTGACTTGATGACACTTTGAATACTGGTAGAGTTAATTGGTAATTAATTGGCGATCGGTAAATCAAAGTCTCCCCACATCACAGTATGGACCCTATACACCAATATATATGTATAACACTAACAACAAGTAGCATATCTTATAGATGAAACATTAACACATCAAGAAGTAAAAATGGAGATCTAAATCATCAATGGTCTTCAACAAAAATATTGAATATTGTAACCTAGGACAGGAAAACATGTTCACAGACATTTTGGAGATGTCTATGTGACATGTATCCACAAGTTGTGAAAATGTATATATAGAAGGATTTTTTCTACAAATTTCTACATGAAATCACATATCAACATAAAGTAATAGCGATATCTTAATCAAATCCTCATGAATAGGTTTTATAAAGCTTACATATAGCTACTATGTGTATGGCATCATAGCTACATTTATATTCTGTGGTCATAAACATGTATACATCTACACAACAATATATATACAATTGTCTACATGCTCTAGCAACGGCCAGCCATAGCAACAGCAGGTAGTCATAGCAACAGTAAATGATCATAGCAACAGCCAGTAGTCATAGCAACAGCCAGAAGGCATAGCAACAATTAGAAGACTCAACAACATTCAGTTGAAGAAATGGCCAGTAATTGTAGTAATATGTCACAAGTCCTAGCAACTGTCAATGAAAGCAACCCAATATATATGTAAGGTTGACCAATATAAATCTAGAGATAACTTAACAAGAAGGACAATATTATCAATACATTCACAGTACAGAAAACCTGTGCAATAAGACAATCTTCCATAATTGTGTTAAGTGGTACCTTATCATAACGACTCTCACTGCTACAACATAAATCCTTCATATCTGTACAGTTACAATTACTTCAGAGGAAAAACAAACAGAAACAATAAAGATTATGGGGGCTAAGACAGATCGGGAAGGGATGTACATACTGGTACTTCGAAAATAGATGTATCCTTCAATTCGTAGAGATCCAACATCAACAAAGTACATAAAGATTCAAGTACCTGCTACTAGTAATATTTTTTCAAAATACATTAATCATGAATTTCCACACTATTCTTTGAAATTTCTCTAGCATCTTTCACTGACGGTCTAGTCCGAGCATACACACTGGACATACTACAGTACTGTTACTATGCTTCGGGTCTGAATCTTTTCCCTTTGCTATTCTTTTGACTAGTTCAATCCATGATAGAAATATTGATGTAAAGTGTTTGGTTCCTAATCATATTCTTGACTATACACAGGCACTCAATAGAAAGTCTCATTTCAAAAAAGTCATATATTTTCTTTGCAGGATGTTTCATGTAGATACATGCTCCTACTTCAGAAGTGATGCTGAGAAAATTCTGTTCAGATTGTGTGTTAGCACTGAACAGAAAATACAAACATTTTGTTGGTTTGTGACATCACATCAGCATAACGAGAATAATATGAGAATTCAAAATTCTCAATAAGTTCAGTCTTATGAGACTGGAGCCTGAGACCGGTAGGTAAGAAAGTACTGTACTAAATAAGGTTTTTCTGCTTGACTTATCAAAAATACTTTGTGATAAAAATACCTTGGTGATTTAGACAGTCCATCCTAAAATCAAGACTCTGAGTGTACATTGTTAGAACAAAATAGATCGGGCGATAGTCCTATCGTATCGTTTCCCTATCTCACACATCCTGTGACAATGTCACATACTGATTCTGGTATTAAGACCTTTTACCACACCTTAACATGGTGATTGAGTGACAGACAATGTTTTCTAATTGAGATTAAACTGCAAATGAAAATATACTGAAAATTAATTGCTGGATCTTTTTTTTTTAAATCAATTTCATATTCATTTTTTGAAAATCAATTTCCGTCAAAATTTGTATGTATACCAAGGTAAATTTTAAAGTCCAGAAATAAACTGCTACAAGTACTTTGATTTTATTAGCATTTACCATATTTCTTTTGTTAAAAATACAGTATACCTGTATCTATAATATAATTTTGAGTCAAACTCATAAACATCAGAATATATACCGTATTAAATTTTAATATGTTGATTTCAATATGTTTTTATTATTGTCAACCAAATTTTGTTGATTGGTTCAATTTCAATAAATTGAAATACAATTGAACAACTTGCTATCCCTATGTAAGTTCTCACCAATTAGTTAGATCCGTATCATCCAATTGTCTTCCTATTCTAATTAATTTACACATTTCAGGTAGTGTTTACAGTATTCATCAGTTCTGGATGTTCCAAGAGCAGAAATGAACATGAGTTTGCAGCATTTTAATTCTTGTGAACCAAGATCAGATCTCCGGGTTGTCAGATCTAAACACAACACAATGTAGACTATATATATATATACTTCATACAGAATATCCATCCCACAGACATAGTGGATTTCCTCGTACATAACCTGCAAACAGATATTCCGTATCTGCCAATCTGCGTAGTTACAGTTTCTGACAAATCTTTGCCATAAGATACAGGACAAGTTCGTCATCAGGTTCTGAATTCCAGCTTCAAACCGTCAACACCAAAATTGGCAAGATTGTGACCTTGGTATATAAGGAGATATACCAGTCATCTGTCTTAAGAGAGAGCAGATGATAAAATACCCGTCATGGGCCTCTCATATCAGGTAACCTGTGGGGGCCCCCTAATCCAGATCTTCCTGTTCCCCAGTTGCTCCGCTGGGGTTGGTCATATTCTCCATCAGTTCCAGGACATGTTCGACCGGCTGAGGACGTCCAGACTCATCGACACGACTCGGCTGTATGATTCCCTGGCTGTGAAGAGTCAAAGAAAACATTTCAAAGTATGAAAGGTATCTATGGTGGCACATTCAGTATACGCATTTTACAGAATTATCTGCTCTTGTGGGTAGGTATTAATTGTGACTTCACATGTTTGCTAGTATTAAGTTGTACTTTTCAGAGAAAATGATGTGAGTTGTACTTACAAAATAATAATGTCACAATAGATACCTACCCTCAAGGGGGGAATTTTTGTAATGTGCAAAGATGAAATTAATACATGCATGATAAATATATTTTGAAATTGAATTAATTAATGTGTCTTACAAAATGTATGACATGGCTAAACAGGCCAGTTATATGACCAATTTAATTTATAGTCAAACTGTCACATAAGAGCAGACATTGTAGTCATTACACACTGAAATCTGTCTATAAAGAAAACCCATGGAACACGAAAGATATGGTCTATTATAGCAATGTGTTTATAATTTAATTTGTATAATCTCTGGCTAGGAGAGGACTTATGTAGGCCTAGCCTGTTGCCCAATCCTATTGATTTATCAATACAAGAGGCCCAGAGGGCCTGTATCGCTCACCTGGTTTGTAATGCCAAGTAATGTTCTGAATACAGGTTTATTGTTTCTTTTCTGAAGGAATTTTAATATTAACCCCCTATTGGGTCCCACCCCTCCTGCCCCCAGGGGGTCAGAGCCAAAGTTCTGTTCTCCTTACCCTAAAGATGTTTATGGCCAAATTTGGTCACAATCCAAGCAAAACTCTAGGACAAGTAGCGATTTTTAGGATTTACCTCTATTTCACCTATTGGGCACCACCCGTCCTGCCCCCGGGGGGCCAGAGCCAAAATTTATACAAGTTCTGTTCCCCTTCCGCCAAGGATGTTTGTGGCCAATTTTGGTTACATTCCATGCAGAACTCTATGACTAGTATCAATTTAAAGGATTTACTTCTATTTCCCCCTTTTGGGCCCTGCCCCTCCTGCCCCCAGGGGATCAGAGCCAAAACTTATACAAGTTCTGTTTCCCTTCCCTCAAGGATGTTTGTGGCCAAATTTGGTTACAATACGTGCAGAACTCTATGACTAGAAGCGATTTAAAGGATTTACCTCTATTTCCCCTATTGGGCCCCGCCCCTCCTGCCCCCGGGGATCAGAGCCTAAATTTATACAAGTTCTGTTCCCCTTTCCCCAAGGATGTTTGTGGCCAAATTTGGTTACAATCCATGCAGAACTCTAGGACAAGTAGCGATTAATAGAATTTACCTCTATTTCCCCTATTGGGCCCCGCCCCTTCTGCCCCCTGGGACCAGTGCCAAAATTTATACAAACTCAGTTCTTATTCTCCCAAGGATATTTCTGACCAAATTTGGTTACATTCCATGCAGAACTCTATGACTAGTAGCGATTTAAAGGATTTTACCCCTATTGGGCCCCACCCCTCCAGCCCCCGGGGGCTAAGAGCCAAAATTTATACAAGTTCTGTTCCCCTTCCCCCAAGGATGTTTGTGGCCAAATTTGGTTACAATCCATGCAGAACTCTATGACTAGTAGCGATTTAAAGGATTTACCTCTATTTCCCCTATTGGGCCCCGCCTCTCCTGCCCACAGGGGGTCAGAGCCAAAATTTATACAAGTTCTGTTCCGCTTCCAAAAAGAATGTTTGTGGCCAAATTTGGTTACAATCCATGCAGAACTCTATGACTAGTAGCGATTTAAAGGATTTACCTCTATTTCCCCTATTGGGCCCCGCCCCTCCTGCCCCCAGGGGGTCAGAGCCAAAATTTATACAAGTTCTGTTCCGCTTCCAAAAAGAATGTTTGTGGCCAAATTTGGTTACATTCCATTCAGAACTCTATGACTAGTAGCGATTTAAAGGATTTACCTCTATTTCCCCTATTGGGCCCCGCCCCTCCTGCCCCTGGGGGATCAGAGCCTAAATTTATACAAGTTCTGTTCCCCTTCCCCCAAGGATGTTTGTGGCCAAATTTGGTTACAATCCATGCAGAACTCTAGGACAAGTAGCGATTAATAGAATTTACCTCTATTTCCCCTATTGGGCCCCGCCCCTTCTGCCCCCTGGGACCAGTGCCAAAATTTATACAAACTCAGTTCTTATTCTCCCAAGGATATTTCTGACCAAATTTGGTTACATTCCATGCAGAACTCTATGACTAGTAGCGATTTAAAGGATTTTACCCCTATTGGGCCCCACCCCTCCAGCCCCCGGGGGCTAAGAGCCAAAATTTATACAAGTTCTGTTCCCCTTCCCCCAAGGATGTTTGTGGCCAAATTTGGTTACAATCCATGCAGAACTCTATGACTAGTAGCGATTTAAAGGATTTACCTCTATTTCCCCTATTGGGCCCCGCCTCTCCTGCCCACAGGGGGTCAGAGCCAAAATTTATACAAGTTCTGTTCCGCTTCCAAAAAGAATGTTTGTGGCCAAATTTGGTTACAATTCATGTAGAACTCTCTGACTAGTAGCGATTTAAAGGATTTACCTCTATTTCCCCTATTGGGCCCCGCCCCTCCTGCCCCCAGGGGACCAGAACCAAAATTTCAACAAGTTCTGTTCCCCTTCCCCTAAGGATATTTGTGGCCAAATTTGGTAACATTCCATTCAGAACTCTATGACTAGTAGCGATTTAAAGAATTTACCTCTATTTCCCCTATTGGGCCCTGCCCCTCCTGCCCCTGGGGGATCAGAGCCAAAATTTATACAAGTTCTGTTCCCCTTCCCCCAAGGATGTTTGTGGCCAAATTTGGTTACAATCCATGCAGAACTCTATGACTAGTAGCGATTTAAAGGATTTACCTCTATTTCCCCTATTGGGCCCCGCCTCTCCTGCCCCCAGGGGGTCAGAGCCAAAATTTATACAAGTTCTGTTCCGCTTCCAAAAAGAATGTTTGTGGCCAAATTTGGTTACAATTCATGTAGAACTCTCTGACTAGTAGCGATTTAAAGGATTTACCTCTATTTCCCCTATTGGGCCCCGCCCCTCCTGCCCCCAGGGGACCAGAACCAAAATTTCAACAAGTTCTGTTCCCCTTCCCCTAAGGATATTTGTGGCCAAATTTGGTAACATTCCATTCAGAACTCTATGACTAGTAGCGATTTAAAGAATTTACCTCTATTTCCCCTATTGGGCCCTGCCCCTCCTGCCCCTGGGGGATCAGAGCCAAAATTTCAACAAGTTCTGTTCCCCTTCCCCCAAGGATGTTTGTGGCTAATTTTGGTTACAATCCATGCAGAACTCTAGGACAAGTAGCGATTTAAAGAATTTACCTCTATTTCCCCTATTGGGCCCCGTCCTCCTGCCCCCGGGGGTCAGAGCCAAAATTTATACAAGTTCTGTTCCCCCTCCCCCAAGGATGTTTGTGGCTAAATTTGGTTACATTCCATGCAGAACTCTAGGACAAGTAGCGATTTAAAGGATTTACCTCTATTTCCCCTATTGGGCCCCGCCCCTCCTGCCCCCGGGGGGTCAGAGCCAAAATTTATACAAGTTCTGTTCCCCCTCCCCCAAGGATGTTTGTGGCCAAATTTGGTTACAATCCATGCAAAACTCTATGACTAGTAGCGATTTAAAGAAAATGTTGACGGACGGACGGACGGACGGACGGACGGACGGACGACGGACGCCGCGCCATGACATAAGCTCACCGGCCCTTCGGGCCAGGTGAGCTGAAAATTGGTCAAAATCTCTAACACTCTTTCTTTTTTCTTCTAATCCTGTCTTTGACTCCTTTCCTTAATATTCAGTACAATATAATTTTTCTCCTCATCTCCAAACTCCTAATTCGTATAATTTTTTTCTACGTATGTACTAGAAATTTAAGCTTCGTATTTGTATGTATGTGAATGTATACTGTATGCATGTGTTAAATATATGAGTGTATTTTTTTTTAAAGAAAGTATGTATGTGTTTGAGAGTCTATTGAGTGTATTTGTATATTTAATTGTACTGAATGAAAATCATGAATAAAAAGATAATTATAAAAAAAAAAAAATTGGTCAAAATGAAAATGTGGTCTTTACATATATGTCAAACTGTATTAAAATTGCCATTTTGGGACCCTAAGAAAGTGGTCTTTTCCAGCAGGTGGTCTTTTTACAGAGGTGGTCACTAAGACAGGTTTGAACACCTTTAAATACATACCACTGAAGTTTGTGCATCATGTTGACTAGCTTCATGGCCTCAAATTCTTTTTGTTCTTCACTCATTCCTTCAAATGGATCTGGTTTGTCTTGCTCCCATCTTCCTGTCACAGGATTAACCCTAAAACAACAACAGACACTATTTATATTCATTATCAACAAAATCCTTATATATTCTGTTTACTTTTTTCTATTGTCTTTTTTTTAGGATTTTTTTAAATCTTAAACTTGATTTTTAATCTTGGTATCCTTTAGATCATGAAACTTGAGTTCACTACTACAAAAGGTTTGTTGTGTGGAATGGATCCATTGGAACTGGACTAATTGCTGCTCACTATATAACCATAATATTCTTATAATAAAGATAATGTTTTTGCCATTTTGCAGGACAATATTGAGGTTGTGAAAAAGATATTATGGGGAGGGGGGGGAAGTAAATTCATATGTACTCTTATAGAAGACTGAGAAATTCTAGTTTGTGAAAATTTAATTTTCTTGCAAATAGTCAAAATTATAAAAGTTTTGACCATGGAAAATAATTTACAGCATTGTATGACACAATGTATGAGGTATTCTAAGCTTGTTGAGCAGTTCTGTACTTACTGTACATATCAACATTAACAGAATTTCCTCACATATGTCCCAAAGCATAAATCTTTAAGTTTTCATCTTAGTTGCCAATGAATTTTCACTTACTCAAAGAATATTTCACATAGTAAATAAGAAATTATTTATTTACATGTCTTTCGCATGACTACTGACATTTCAATCTTAATTGCCCCAAATTCTTTATTTACTCAAAGATTATTTCCAATTGTATCAAAGAAATGACTTATTTACATGTCTCTCAGCTGACTATACTCCTCTGTGTCCGAGTCATCAGAGTTACTGGAGTAATCTCCCCCTGTCTTCCCTCCAAGCAGCAGACCTCTGTTGGCTAACAAGCCTGCACTGTTCCCATAGCCTGTGTACTTCACCATTCTATTAACTGAGGGGATATAACAGACAAGCATTAGACATCACAACAAGAAGAGGGAGGGGGAATTATTGCTACATTTGTTTCATAGCTTGATAAAGTTTAAAAATGTCAAATCTTACATTCGGAGTCATTTTATCCTAAAAATACAAACTGGTAAAGTTATGACTAGGAAAACATTTAAAGTTCAGAGAAACTAGCAACATTTTCTTGTGTTTCTGAGTTGTCATTTTGTCCTTATCTGTCAATATCATATTAACATTACACTTCTGATACTGTATAATAGGATTTGTGACACTTCACGCATTAATCTATGTTCTCAGTAAAATAGATCCTTACCACTCTCTTTGCACAAGACGAACAAGAAGTCAGCAGCCAACTCCTTTACATCTGTGACTGGTGATGTGAGCAGCTTACATAGCCTATAAACACACAGGACAAAGTTTATAATACTAAATATAGATACAAACTTTATAATCCCTGTAAGTATGCAATTTTTATTACAAATATTTCACCCATCCAATTACATACATTTCATTGTGATTTTGTTGTTGTGGTTCTTCTTTCTTTTCTGAATTCACAAGTGATGGAAAAAGAGAAGTGTTGTAAGGGAGATCACTCACATATTTCTAAAGCAGAACTCACTTTTTTCTTTTCTAAAGTAGAAGTGATGGATAGGAGATAAAGTAGAAATGATGGATGGAAGAAAACTCACATATTTTCATAGCAAAAGTGATGGAAGGGAGATCTAGATAACTTACTTGTTTCTTTTCTAAAGTAGAAGTGATGAAAAGGAGATAACTCACCTGTTTCTAAGTGTATCACCATCCTCTGGCAATTTCTTCACTTCATCTTTCAGAGGTGGCAGCACCTGTAATGGATATTTAAATTGATTTTTAAAATGAAAATGTTCTTAAAACAACTACATAAAAAGTTAAGTAAAACCTCAGAAGGATGATCTTGTGTTTAAGATACATTGGACTGTAAGCATCATGATCATATAAGTGGTGAATAAAATCATGATAAACACAAAACAGTTCTTGATTTGGCAACAAATACTATTAAAAAGTTTAAAAGTTTTTGTATCTAATAAGTTGCAATCAACATGATAAAACATTAACTTGATATTTAATTTTGTTGTGCGTCTGGTGAAAGGATACCAAGTTTGTCTGAACAGGGAAAGACTTGCATAAGATGTCTACTGATGATATGAGTATCTAAAGCTTAAGTTCTGTAATTTGGAAAAAATAACAGTTGAAATTGTTTCTGAAAATGTCAAAAAACCATCCTAATTTCACTATACCTTGGAGCGACAGAACTTGCGGATAGCTCTGTTAGCTCTACACGTCTCACACAGGCAGTGTAGAATGGGAGCCAGACTTTCTTTCAGGGATTTCATCGGCTGCAACACAAATATAGAAACTAAAGCATTTACAGGTACATTTCAGGTATGAAAATCTTTAAGTTATTATAATTCAATTTCGCTTGTTAGGAGCTTTTTTATTGGCTTAAAAATTTACTTTATCAGCCCATCCAAGAAAAAATGGCATCGCCGTTTGTAACGTTGCTTCTGATTGGCTGAGATGACAGCGTAATGATTTCATAGACAAAAGAGTCCCAAAATGAATTTTGAATATTGAAGAGATTATCTTTAGTAAATTGAATTATAAGGATTAATTTGAAAAGATTTTTTATCTTATGGAGATATCTCACAAAAATCTGAGTGTACTCTCATGATAAACTGCTGAGAACACTCAGATTTTTGTGTTATATCTCCATAACATAAAAAATCTATTCAATTTAATCCTTAAACAAAGCCCTACTACATTTCCAAAGTTAATCAATATTTATCATAAGATAAATTTACAGCACCAAATAAATGCCAGATTCCCTTTATAAATAAACTGTAGGCTAATAACCCTAATTTGTTTTGTGCCATAGTGATAGTCAATTACTGGGTGTAACTATGACGATGCTAGGAAAGACAACTCACCCTATCGGAATTAACATTTATATATATTTCTTAAAGTTTTGGTGAAGCAATGACAGCATTAATATTAATAACGTTTGGGACATTATGTAAGCTTAAAGATGCTCCACCGCCAACAGAGAATAAACAATACTCATCCTTTGAACAATAATTGGTGTTTAATCGTTTATATACATGTCTAATTAACTAGAAAAAAATAATAATATTTAAGGTATTTAATTTTGCTTTTGGTTCATGTGCAATCTGTACTTCATTCCATTTAGGACATAGTGTCGAAGAATATTTCGAGATGCAATGAATTTTTTTAATATTCATCTGCCCTTGTTTGGATAGAGAAAAAATACCATTTGTTAGCGGTGGAGTATCTTTCAGGCTATCTGTGATCATTATTTATCCATTGTTGAACCAAATCAACATTAAAGTTCTCGAAGATCCAATTATTATTACCACATCTAGCCTGTTGTAGAGGAAATCGAGAAGAACGATGACTGCCTCCATGTTTTTCCCATCAAACTCGACATCTTTGTTCTCCATGCCGCTGACATCTATCTCATTGAGAGGGATGAGCAGCTCTTCGTAACAGTCTCGTGGGATGTTTGTCAGTAAGTTAACTGTGTGACTAAAGAACAATACAAAATAGTCAGTAATGGAGCCTTCACATTGTATTAAAATTGGTTTTAATAATTTGACTTTTATTTGTATATTAAAAGATCTATAGTTTCATTAAATATTATGACAATAAAGACTTACCGTATTCGACCCAATAAGCGCCCATGTCCCTATAAGCGCCCCTCCCCTTTTTTGAGGGCTCAATTTCAATTACCCAGGCATAAATAAAGACCCAAACTACACAAAACTGTATAGATTTGCAATAATTTCGTCTGATTAGCACCTTTCCATTTTTTTTCAATTTTTTAAACGCCCTGGGCGCTTATTGGGTCGAATACGGTACTCATATTTAAGTTATCATTAATATTTTCACAAAAGACCACCCCAATTTTTTTCTCTTTATAACTAAGTGGTTTCTATTAATTGTGCTGAAATTTGCCATTTGGAACCCTAAGCAAAGTGGTCTTTATAAGCAGGAGAGGTGATCCCTACAGGAAGTTTTGACAGTAAAGATGTAACAACCACCTCTAATCTTTTATATGTCAAAATTATAAAATCCTATGGGCCACAGTGGCCGGGTGATTTACATAATATGACATATCACCACTAGTCCTGCACCTCTGGATTTCCAGTTTAATTCACACATAGGGCAGCACCACAGGTTGTGTGTTTTCTCATGGTACAGCAGCATTCCTGGTACATCCTGAATAACGCTAGCTGTCAAAATAATGTAGGACATAAAACAAAACAACCAATGATTACCTGGTATTATTAACACAAGACAGGATAACAGGTCTTACCTCTGAAGTTCCTCCTGACGGTCCTTACTCTGTGTCCTACACATCAGTAGGTCTCGCAGGACGCTGACCAGCCGCATAAAGTGGGCCTCCTCTTCCTGTAGGGATATCACAGTAGTTTTATCATCTACGCACTACATCACTTTAGAGAATTACACAATCAAGAGATTAGAAGCTAATTTTCAGAACAATTTACATTGCATCAATAATATTTTGTCATTCCTATTTTATAATATTTTACTTGCCTTACCACATTTAGTTTATCATTTTATTGTGCATCCTCTTTTTATATTTTATATATAATCTATCAATAGTTTACAATTCAATCAACGTTAAGTTTTCAAAGGAAGTAACTGAAATGGTTCCTTACAAGTTTGTCAATATAACGGTATCATATAACATTGGGACTTAAAAAAAGTAAATTCATAACCGATGACAATGGAATTGGCCAAAAACCATCGTTGAGATACTTTGAAGTTAAACAAGAGCTCTCTTTTTTATGAAATTTGGCTTCCTCACCTCGTCTAAAGCATTTTTATCGATTGGGACTGTGATGTTGAAGAGAATTTTGAGGATTTCACAACAGAGGTCAACCTCCTGCTCTGTCAGTCCAGACTGACGAGCATCGGCATCACGGAGAATTAAATCAACAACCTCCATCAGGTATGTGAATCCATGTAACTCGTAACGTATCAAGGGTCTGAAAGGTAAATAGAAAACTATGAACAGTATATCCAAAGGTTGAAAATAACACTGTACATAGAAAATTAGAAATGTGAATGTATGAAAAGTTTCTGATGCTTTGTAGGAAATTTTCACAACACTAGTGTCACACAAAAATCGTGAAAATATCATATCCAAAAAATTACCAGATTTTTAATATTTTGTTACCTTGTCTCAGCACACAGGGCGGTCAAGAGGAATAGCATCCGCATATCAAAGAACTGTCAACAAAAAAATCACAATTTATAATTATATTACTGTATTGTTAAAGGGATAATTTAGTCTAAAAGAACATTAAAATTAGCATATATATCCAAAACAAACCAGTTCTAATGGAAATTAGATTAGTTGGTTTTACTGTGATATGCCAGAAAAGCCCATGGTAGTGAAATGTACCGGTATACGAAATGTTCAAACTCGCTTGTTTTCTGCCATTACACATTGTGGTCGGACGTCTTGTATGCCGAACCCTGGCCCTTGCCAGTGTAGTCAAGATTTTCTTTCTCAAATACTTGACAGGGTTAACGTTATCCCGCGGATGCTAGGGAAAAGATAATTCTGTCTTTTACTGGGGTAGGGAAAAGACAGCTCATAGGTGCTAGACAATGATGTGACGTCATGATTACATGCGGGGACTATTGTCGGCGACGTCATTACTTTTGACGCATTGCAACTTTCCTATGATGGCAGCGCTTTTGAAATGTTTCTTTATGACTGCATTTTCATCATGTTTCATTAAAGTATGGGAGAAAATAAATCAAACATGGGTCTGTCAGGTGGACAGGGATATCTCAACCCTCCTGAAAGATTTTGGTTGTCAACCCTCGGCAAGCCTAGGGTTGACCAGCCAAAATATTTCACTCGGGTTGAGATATCCCTGTTCACCTGACAGACACATGTAAGATTCTATTAGTCTAGAACTATACTCAAATCGCTCTTACAGTAGTGTGTTTACGCATGTTCTTGTCTAAATATAACTTCACCAACTCCTCAGTGGTTATGTATTGTATGATTAACGTACGTAACTTTGGCTCAGTAAGGATTATGACTACAGCATACATTTTATGTATTGATCAACCATTTGGAATTTCAACTGTGTCAACTAAAATCCTTAACATTGTCCTGGAATTTGTCAATACAGTCAAACTCGGTTAATACGAACTCGAAGGGACCACGGAAAAACTTCGAGTTATCCGAGTGTTCGAATTAAGCGAGTTCTCAAGTCAAACTGTCAATCTCTTCACTAAGTATACACACATGTACTAGTCTCACGTCGTAAGCAAGGACGGTGTCAAAATCTTATATGTACAGTGGAAACCGCTTATATTGAAGTCCTTGGGGAATGGGGAATATTTTCAAAATTATTGAGATTTCAATATAAACCAAAGAAAAAGACGATGGAATATTGTGAATATGGAATAAACAGTATTTCAATATTGAATTCACCGGTAATCGATTTCAATATAAGTGGGTTCCACTGGGTCGCAAAGTTATAACTATAAAACAGAAATATATCTTAATATTTTTTAATGAAATCACAACAAATTATTCAAACATACAAAAAGAATGTAACAGAATCATATAAATAGCAGAAAACTTACGTTTACCGAGACACATGTGTTGACAGGAAGTTACAATGTACAGGAAGTAAATCTACGCATGTCAGCTTAACATATCAGTGTTTTATCACTATGGTGGATGGTGAACAGCGCAAAGTCTATTTTGCTGAGTAACACGTTCAAAGCACTAACATTGATACAATTGTAATCGCACTATTCGGTTTCACAAGAATAAAGTCTTTGAATAAAATTTTAAACATCTGTCTCGCGTTCACACACAAAGTCACTGAAATAGTCTGCTATCTTTGTCTGAGTCTTGGCGTTGCACTGTGCGACGAGATCTTCGCGGATGAGTTCATCGGAAATCCGGAGGAGAGTCTCAATCTGTGTCGACTTGTTGGGGCGGGTTTCCAATACACGGATAAGTAGGGCACACGCATCAGTAGCCATGTCGGTAGTTGGTAGTGGTGGTACAGGTACAGTCTCAGAAGTACTGTCAACATCAGTATCTTCGTCCGTGGTGGCGTTTCTGCGTTGAATGATGTCGTCGACAATGTCATCGTCTGTCATGGTAGCGCTGGTGGGGAGGTCAGAATCAACGGAGGCGTACGTATCAAAAGGAACGGGGAGGTTGATGAGATGAGCGAGGGGAATGTCATCGTCGTCTTCGCTGTCGCTGCTGGGGGTAGGACTGCTGTCGGTCTTAAAGCCTGCGTGGTGGAAACAGTTCCTAATTGTTGTCGCTGTCACACATCGCCAGGATACGGCTAGAAGTTTCATCGCATCAAGAACAGTGATCTCTGCTGTCTGCTGTCGGTCGATTGCTTTAATGTGACGCAGTAGTAGACGCTTTCTGTAGTGAACTTTGAGGTTTTGAATCACACCTTGGTCCATCGGCTGTGTGTTGCTGGTGGTGTTCGGAGGCAGGAATATGAGTTTGATGGCTCGGAGATCATGGATTTGTGGATGGGCGGGACAATTATCAATCACCATAGCAATGCGGCGTTGCTGGTTGGCGAACTTCCGGTCAGCTTTGCGGATCCATTCTCTGAAAATATCACTGGTCATCCATGCCTTGCGGTTTGCTGTGTATTCAGTCGGGAGGGTGTGCACGTTCTTGAAACATCTTGGCTTTGCTGACTTTCCAATGATGAATAGAGGGAGTTTCTCGGTACCAGTCATGTTGGCGCAAACCAGGGCGGTGAGTCTCTCTTTGCTGCGTTTTCCTCCGTGGCAGTCGGTACCTTTGAAGTCCAGGGTACGGTCAGGCAGCATTCGATAAAATATACCAGTCTCATCAGCATTGAAGATATCGCTGTGGTTGTACTGTGATAGGAGAGTATGGAGGTCGTCGGCCCACTGCACCATTGCGTCACTGGATTTGTCTACGGACTTTGCTTCACCACAGATTTTCTTGAAGCAGATACCATGTCTGTCTTTAAATCGATCAATCCAGCCAGTACTGCAGTCGAAGCTAGGCTCTCCAATTCTTGCGGCAAGTTCGTTCGCTTTTACTTTAAGCATCGGGCCGGAAATAGGGAGATTTTGATCTCTGGCATGGGCGAACCACTTCAGAAGGGCTGCTTCAATGTCTTCAAATTTCGCTGTACGCATCTTCTTTCTTGCTGGGCTCGTTCCGTCACTGCTAAAAGCGGTCTTGATTTTTTCTTTTGACTTCAGCCATGTCGACAGGGTATTTGGTGGTATGCCGAATTCTTTAGCAATCGCCGACTTTGACCTGTCTCCCCTTTCAACAGCTAAGATGGCCTTGTATTTCGTCTCAATTGTCTGGGCCGTCATCTTCCTCTTCACTCCGGTCTTCACCCTATCAACTGATCCAATTATCCCCCCGGTTGTACCGGGTCCTTCGTTGGATTGCTCAGTTGACTTCGACATTTCCGAAACGGGTATGATATTGCTGTGAAACTGCAGTGAATTTATTATACACGTACATGACACCTCCTCAGTTACTGAGCTACTCTTAATGAGTACCTCGGGACTAATTACACCATTGCGTCTTTCATATTTTCCGACTCTGACACGATAATTAACTAACGTATACACCTGTAAAAACAGTAAGCGTGTACCGGCTCCAGGTTGTGATTTTAACACGGTGCCAGGTGGTAGAGCTTAGTTCTGCTTGAGTGATCACACTAGTGACAGGCGGCCGGGACCACATGTTTTGTATCATATCGCTGTACCAGTCGGGATAATGTTTACGTAAGTGCAGCGTACATGTGGCCCAATTTTAAATTTGATGATCACTGATTATTGTTGATACAAAGAATTAACGATATTGCTAAACATTTAACAGTTATCTCCGTGTTTACGTAGTTGAAAACGGCTTTTTTAATTGTCGTTTTTTTAAATCGGCATTTTCGGCAATCTTTTACTCACAAAAAAATCTCACTTCGTATTATACGAACATTTTATGTAGGATTTTTGTCATTCGGACCAAACATATACTTCGTATCAAGCGAGTTTTTCGAGTTTTCCGAATTCGAATTTTCCGAGTTTTTTTAACATAGATAAAGAGGGAATTTGGCCGGGACCGGCCAAGTACTTCGTATTAAGCCGGGTTGTCGTATTATCCGAGTTCGTATCAACCAAGTTCTACTGTATTTCTAGTTATGTTTCATAAGGAATACAGAACAATACATTTATATCATATTTTGCTTCACGGATATGTAACAGAATTAGCCTCACTGAATTGTTTCTTTAATATCAAATAACTATTAAACAGAAAAATCTATTGTTAATATCATTGCTAATATCAAAACTGCAAAAATGTTGAAATAAAATCCTACCAATACTATATATAAATTGCTTTACCTTTATTTCAAATTTGAGATCTGGGTCTTTGTATGTCTTCAGTCTTTGTATTATCCCTTCCACACATCCATTTTTACTGAAAGTAGAAAAAAAATTATTGATAATCATCTTGATGAAAAGATATGCATATTGACCTACATAAAACCAAATAAATACATAATTTAACAAAATATAAACACAATTTAATCAAATAAAAACACAATTTGATCAAATAAATACACAATTTATCATATACAGCAGACCCTCCTTTATGTGACCACCAATGGACAGTCATCTACTTGTCTTATAATTGAGGTGTATAAATCAAACCTTAAATGTCAAATTTTAATCTTAAAAAGCAATATTTGTGATACATGTACATACATTGTATTAATATTGTTGCCATTTTCAGGATCACTAAACTGTATATAAATGTTTTTTTTTTTTAAATGTTTTTTTTTTCACACCTATTTCATAATTTACTTTTTTTCTTTTCTTTTAGCAGTGTTCAATATACCTGAAATCCTAAATCAAAGACTAACAAGATAATAACCTGGTCTATCTAATGTTTGGGCTAAAACCAAATCTGTGTCTATACATTAATAAACCAAAATATGATATTGTTTAAATTTTACAGAGTTAAACTGTTGACTTACTCTGTTTGAGCACCATTTTATCTACATGAACACTTACCTACAAACTCTCTGGACTTGCACATTGTTGAAAATTAAATTACACAGACATTTCTGTGCCTCCACCATCACTGCAAAATAATTCAGAAAAATTAGATGTATTTCATTAAATCTTTGACACATCAAAAATGTTATCTTTGATATCAAAATTAGAACAAACACATTGGGTGAAGTGGGGGTGTTATAACAATACATGGGACTATCGATATATTGTGACTGTATGCCTCTCAACTCGATCAATTGATAGCAATTTCAAAAAGTCGATAACAATCGCAGATAGTACGCCAAACTATGGATAGTTTCAATAGTCAGGTATTTTTCTGTAACTTGGACTAAAATCATGTACTCACAGAGGTTTCATACAGTAATAGACTAACAGTCACGATAAATTGTCACTTTCACATGCTTTTCAATCCAAACGCAAACACTGACAATGCTCTAAATCACGATATTCATTGCGTTTGAGTTGGTACTGAGGCTAGCAGGTAAAGGGAAGTAACTCTAAACCAATACTGCACTAAATGTATGTCATGGCAGCCAATTCATCAACCGGATTGTAATCGGATTCAGAGTGCAATACTATCACAATACTATTACAATTGTATTCTGCAATAGGTCAACTATCGCAATAGTGTTTCCGTCGATAGCAATAGTATTGCAATAGTTAAAATTGTAGGCGATAGTCAACTCTAGGGTGAAGCAACCTTTCCTTTAATTTTCTTTATCTATACTGGTAATTGTCATATGTTTATGAAGGAAGAGGTTACCTAGCCAAGAGGCCTAGATGGCCTGTATCACACAGTTAATTAAGTACCCTGTATATAATAAAGACTATTGCAGTTATAAATGCCAAATATTATCATAAAATACACCTGATTATCCATCAAACAAAAACATGTCTCATTTGGAAGAAAAATTATTATAGCAAATTGATTTTTATTTAACTGAATACAATGTATATAAACACGTTATGAAATATAACAGAATTGACCCTTTTTTCATTTGCTCACCTTGAACTTATGGACCTGGTGAGCTTAAATTGACAAATTATCTATCATAAATTGTTAATACTATATTTATGTCTTCATCCCTAGCTACTTAACCTCTGACCCCTGACCTCCCATCTGGAAACACTAACCATCAGGGTCACCGTTCTGTATGGTGACACACTCCCCCGCCTCCTCCGAGTAGTGTTGGAGACCCGCCATCTTTATCATCAGATTTATAGCCACCTCCGAGATCATGCCAGCCAACTTCTCCTTCTCACGGCTGAACAGCCGCAAGGTTTCTAAACACAGGATGTGGCACTTTGCAGCACTCTGCACACGCAGACGGTCCAGGATGGCCTCCACACATTTCTAAAACATTTGATTCAAATTATTTACTGGTAATTATAACCAGCTGGGTTATGAAAATTATTTTTAAGTCTATTAGAAATTATGTAGTTCTATACATGTGTACAGTTAACCCTTGATGTCTGTAGCCCAAACTGTTTGGATTGCTAATTTTCCGGATTGCTGGATTCAGTTTACAAAGACAATACTGGAATATGTTCCCTGATATTTCTGTCCGGATTCTGAGTTTTCTAGACTATCAGACTATTATCTAAACATCTGAGTTCAGTAAATTTACTTGAATACATTTTTTCAAATTTTATTTTTAGAATTTTCCAGATATTTTATTTGAATAACAGGAAGTAAACAAAGGTAAAGAAGTAAACAAGAGGCCCAAGTGCCTTAACGGTCATCTGACTATCTTGGCAATAGCTGTATAGGAAAATAATTAGATATGGTGTCATGGTAGCCATCTTCAATCTGGGATCAACCAGAGATATAACAACACTTTGACAATATCATATCAGTCGCATTTCATGTTTCAAGTTTCAGTTAAATTGCACTGGTAGAACTTGAGAAGAAGTTCAAATGTGTTTTCAAGATGGCATCTGTGGCAGCCATCTTGGATCATCTGTGGCAGCCATCTTGGATTTTGGATCGACATAAAATATAACAACACTTGGTCGGGACCATGTCAGGATCATTTCATGCAGGTTTCAGCTTAATCACACTGGTAGAACTTGAGAAGAAGTTCAAAATTCAAGATTTTGGAATATTTGACTCTCGTGACCTTGAAAGAAGGTCAAGGTCATTCATTTCCACTATTTTGATAGCCCTTTATCTCAACATGCTATTGACTAAATATGAATACCCTGGACCTTTCGGCTAATTAAAAGGTGTAGTTAAAAGACTTAAGCTTAATTGACCCTTGTGACCTTGAAAGAAGGTCAAGGTCATTCATTTTTATAATTATGGTAACCCTTCATCCCAGCATGCCACCAGCAAAATATGAGTATCCTGGACTTTTGGGTAAGTTAACAAAAATTGTTCAAAGAATTTAGCCTATTTGACCCCTGTGACCTTGACAATAGCCCTTCATCCCAGCATGCTACAGGCAAAATATGAGTACCATGAACCTTTCGGTTAGTTAGAAAAAGTCATTCAAAGATTTTAGTCTATTTGACTCCTATATCTATGACCTTGAAAGTAGGTCAAGGTCATTTATTTTCACAACTTTGGTAGCCCTTCATCCCAGCATGCTACAGGCTAAATATGAGTACCCTGGACCTTTCGGTTAGTTAGAAGAAGTCGTTCAAAGATTTTAGCCTATTTGACCCCCGGTGACCTTGTCAGTACGTCAAGGTCATTAATTTTCACACCTTTTGTAGCCCTTCATCCCAGCATGCTACAGGCCAAATATGAGTACCCTGGACGTTTCGGTTAGTTAGAAGAAGTCGTTCAAAGATTTTAGCCTATTTGACCCCTGTGACCTTGAAAGTAGGTCAAGGTCATTTATTTTCACAACTTTGGTAGCCCTTCATCCCAGCATGTTACAGGCCAAATATGAGTACCTTGGACCTTTCGGTTAGTTAGAAGAAGTCGTTCAAAGATTTTAGCCTATTTGACCCCTGTGACCTTGAAAGTAGGTCAAGGTCATTTATTTTCATAACTTTGGTAGCCCTTCATCCCAGCATGCTACAGGCCAAATATGAGTACCCTGGACCTTTCGGTTAGTTAGAAGAAGTTGTTCAAAGATTTTAGCCTATTTGACCCCCGGTGACCTTGTCAGTACGTCAAGGTCATTAATTTTCACACCTTTTGTAGCCCTTCATCCCAGCATGCTACAGGCCAAATATGAGTACCCTGGACGTTTCGGTTAGTTAGAAGAAGTCGTTCAAAGATTTTAGCCTATTTGACCCCTGTGACCTTGAAAGTAGGTCAAGGTCATTTATTTTCACAACTTTGGTAGCCCTTCATCCCAGCATGTTACAGGCCAAATATGAGTACCCTGGACCTTTTGGTTAGTTAGAAGAAGTCGTTCAAAGATTTTAGCCTATTTGACCCCTGTGACCTTGAAAGTAGGTCAAGGTCATTTATTTTCATAACTTTGGTAGCCCTTCATCCCAGCATGCTTCAGGCCAAATATGAGTACCCTGGACCTTTCGGTTAGTTTGAAGAAGTCGTTCAAAGATTTTAGCCTATTTGACCCCTGGTGACCTTGACAGTATATGTACGTCAAGGTCATTAATTTTCACAACTTTTGTAGCCCTTCATCCCAGCATGCTACAGGCCAAATATGAGTACCCTGGACCTTTTGGTTAGTTAGAAGAAGTCGTTCAAACATTTTAGCCTATTTGACCCCTGTGACCTTGAAAGTAGGTCAAGGTCATTAATTTTCACTACTTTGATAGCCCTTCATCCCAGTATGCTACAGGCCAAATATGAGTACTTTGGGCCTTACAGTTATTGAGAAGAAGTTGTTTGAATGAAAAGTTTATGCACGCCTAAAAATAGGGACTGCAGAATTTATTTGAATAACTGTTATTTCATTAGGTGGAGTCCTCTGTATATAGTGAAACATTCAGTCCACACCAACAGAATACTTTGATCTTCATGCCTTACTTGAAGTTTGAGTAAACAAGGTTTAAATGTATTTATGTATCTGTTTTAACATCTGTATATGTCCTTATAGTATATTACACATCCATCAATTCTAAATCTAAAGATTGTCACAGATACCTTATAGTATATTACACATCCATCGATTCTAAATCTAAAGATTGTCACAGTTACCTTATAGTATATTACACATCCATCGATTCTAAATCTAATGATTGTCACAGTTACCTTATAGTATATTACACATCCATCGATTCTAAATCTAAAGATTGTCACAGATACCTTATAGTATATTACACATCCATCGATTCTAAATCTAAAGATTGTCACCGATACCTTATAGTATATTACACATCCATCTATTCTAAATCTAAAGATTGTCACAGATACCTTATAGTATATTACACATCCATCTATTCTAAATCTAAAGATTGTCACCGTTACCTTATAGTATATTACACATCCATCGATTCTAAATCTAAAGATTGTCACAGATACCTTATAGTATATTACACATCCATCAATTCTAAATCTAAAGATTGTCACAGTTAGCTAATAGTATATTACACATCCATTAATTCTAAATCTAAAGATTGTCACCGTTACCTTATAGTATATTACACATCCATCGATTCTAAATCTTAAGATTGTCACAGTAACCTTATAGTATATTACACATCCATCAATTCTAAATCTATTGATTGTCACAGTTACCTTATAGTATATTACACATCCATCGATTCTAAATCTAAAGATTGTCACAGTTACCTTATAGTATATTACACATCCATCAATTCTAAATCTATTGATTGTCACAGTTACCTTATAGTATATTACACATCCATCTATTGTAAATCTAAAGATTGTCACAGATACCTTATAGTATATTACACATCCATCGATTGTAAATCTAAAGATTGTCACAGTTACCTTATAGTATATTACACATCCATCGATTCTAAATCTATTGATTGTCACAGTTACCTTATAGTATATTACACATCCATCAATTCTAAATCTAAAGATTGTCACAGTTACCTTATAGTATATTACACATCCATCAATTCTAAATCTAAAGATTGTCACAGATACCTTATAGTATATTACACATCCATCGATTCTAAATCTAAAGATTGTCACAGTTACCTTATAGTATATTACACATCCATCAATTCTAAATCTAAAGATTGTCACAGATACCTTATAGTATATTACACATCCATCGATTCTAAATCTAAAGATTGTCACAGTTACCTTATAGTATATTACACATCCATCAATTCTAAATCTAAAGATTGTCACAGTTACCTTATAGTATATTACACATCCATCGATTCTAAATCTAAAGATTGTCACAGTTACCTTATAGTATATTACACATCCATCAATTCTAAATCTATTGATTGTCACAGTTACCTTATAGTATATTACACATCCATCAATTCTAAATCTAAAGATTGTCACAGTTACCTTATAGTATATTACACATCCATCAATTCTAAATCTATTGATTGTCACCGATACCTTATAGTATATCACACATCCATCGATTGTAAATCTAAAGATTGTCACAGTTACCTTATAGTATATTACACATCCATCGATTCTAAATCTATTGATTGTCACAGATACCTTATAGTATATTACACATCCATCGATTCTAAATCTAAAGATTGTCACAGTTACCTTATAGTATATTACACATCCATCAATTCTAAATCTAAAGATTGTCACAGTTACCTTATAGTATATTACACATCCATTGATTCTAAATCTATTGATTGTCACCGATACCTTATAGTATATTACACATCCATCGATTCTAAATCTAAAGATTGTCACAGTTAGCTAATAGTATATTACACATCCATCAATTCTAAATCTAAAGATTGTCACAGTTACCTTATAGTATATTACACATCCATCGATTGTAAATCTAAAGATTGTCACAGATACCTTATAGTATATTACACATCCATCAATTCTAAATCTATTGATTGTCAAGTTACCTTATAGTATATTACACATCTATCTATTGTAAATCTAAAGATTGTCACAGATACCTTATAGTATATTACACATCCATCGATTCCAAATCTAAAGATTGTCACAGTTAGCTAATAGTATATTACACATCCATCGATTGTAAATCTAAAGATTGTCACAGTTACCTTATAGTATATTACACATCCATCGATTCTAAATCTAAAGATTGTCACAGATACCTTATAGTATATTACACATCCATCGATTGTAAATCTAAAGATTGTCACAGTTACCTTATAGTATATTACACATCCATCGATTCTAAATCTAAAGATTGTCACAGTTAGCTAATAGTATATTACACATCCATCGATTCTAAATCTAAAGATTGTCACAGATACCTTATAGTATATTACACATCCATCGATTCTAAATCTAAAGATTGTCACAGATACCTTATAGTATATTAAACATCCATCAATTCTAAATTTAAAGATTGTCACAGTTAGCTAATAGTACTTACATGTATAGAAAGCATGACTGCTCATAGTTATTCTTACAAACTTGTGATCAACAAAACAAATAAAGGTCTTGTAAAAGACAGCAAAAACTAGTGATTCTAATGTCATTAAAATTAACAGACCATGCAGATGAATATCATATAGTTGTCATACCTGTTTAACATCCAAAGTCAGTTCAGGAAAACTGAAGGTTTGTGCATTCTGGAAAATAAAAATTAAAAAAGGAAATAATGATAATAAACTAATCCATTAAAATCAGTTCAGGAAAACCAAACATTTTTGTTTATTAAAGTAGTAATTTAACTTCAGTACTCTTTATTTATAAACCAACAGCTTAAAACACATCAACAAGCATTAATATTTCATTCGAACTTTATGGTTTAACCACATGCATGATTAATGGTTGGCTCATTCTATAATCTACCATGGCCAGAGTTACATCCTTCATTACACTCCATCAGTAACTCCGCAGCTGGTAGCTATATAGCTATATATATATAAATCAGAATGTCATGAGAATGGTCTTTGTATAGGTTCTTCAAATAAAATTACTGATTGAGATTAATTAGATTTAGTATGTCGTTTAAGATTTCAACATCGATAATTAGGATATATATATATGAACCGATTGATTTTCTAGACTAAATGGTTAGTATATACAAATGTACAATCCAATCTGTAATAAGAGACCACCCTAGGGAAATTCAAAAGTGGTCTCTAATAGAGAGTGGTCTCTTAATGGAATAACTCGTACTGATCAGACTTGAGATGACCAGTCACCCATGTTTTGATATTGATGACTTTCACAATAATCTTGCATGTGTTCTAACTTCTAAAATAAATCAAAATATAATAAAATTAAAAAGTGCATTTTTTCATCGTTTTAATTCGTTTTAAAATTTATAATACAATACATTTTGAAATCCTCCAATTATTAAGTTTGTATATGGTAAAATAATGATAAACTGATAATTTATAGTCTATGATTAAGCCACTTGCTTTTATTTTTAATTATAGTTATATCTGAAACTGGTTCTTCATCTCTTCTTAGTGTCTCGATATTGCCATGTCAATATTGATGATTTTGGCACAGTGACATGTGACATTTATATAGTGAGATATTGATTATTCTTGTTATAGTTTTTTTTAGTATAGTCTGAAATGAATGAATGTATATGTAAACAGATTTGAGATGGAACCTTTTCATGCCCATCAGTCAAACTTGCTACATCTGTCACTATATCAATTTATAATTATGATCAATAATATTTACATTTATACTTTTTGTTAAAAGGACAATCAATTTATAGCCAACACATGCTTTGAAATTCAAATTTATATTGGAAATAAACTGCTGCAGCTGGTTAAACTTCTAATGAAAGTTGGGTACCGGTAGATGGTATCTACTGACATGTACATACGCAAATGTCCCATGAGGTCATTTAAATAGCTCAATCTCCACTATACTAGCTAGTTGAACTATTGTGGTAAAAAAATATCAATAATTACCGGTCAGCGAATCTTTCGAAATTTATTATTTTTGCAACTAAGAGAAGGCCAGAAGCACTAATTTGATTATTCGTGCGCGTATATGAAACTCCTCACACTTACATGATTTCTCTGTACACTTATCTTATGTCATAATGCTGTGTTTTGTTGCATTATTATGTATGTAAATGTAAGGGTGCACAAGTGTGTGTGTGTGTTTGTCAACATTTCACATATATATATTTTGTTTTTGTATCTGAAACTGATGAGCTAATAAACTCACAGTAATAAAGACCTGGAACTTGAACTACACATTGTTCTATTTTCCATGTACATTGTATATAAACATCCATGCTGGTTAATTATAAACGTACATCAGTTGTATTCAAATTAAAATATAAATTATTACAGTGGTCACACTGAAAGCCTGTAGTAAAAGGAATACATGCATCTACAATAGACATACATTACGAATTTCACAAATGTTTGCAAAATGTGTAAATCAAATGATGATGAAACCATGAAGTGATGTTAAATACTTTTATATTTTTTCTTCTCCCTTTTCAAAATGATTAATAGGCTGCAATTGTTCAAAATTCTATATTTCACGTGGACAGTTTTGAATACAGGATCAATAAACCTATAAACCTACAAAATCATGAATAACTCTGCATAGTAGAAGAAAATGAACCTTATGCGTAATTATGAGATATATACAGATATAAATGGACCTCATTATAAATATTTAGATCGATTCTGGGCCAAGATTTTGTCTCACCTTCGTAGTAAAACCCTCGAGCACCGTGCACACTTCCTGTTCATTTCCAGACTGAAGTGTTTTTAAAATATTTGTGTCAACACTCATGTTTGTTGTAAATCACAAAGATCGTGTTGAAATACGTTAATTTGGTGGATATGTTGTTGACATTTCCATCTTTTCCTGGACCAACAACTGCTTCCTCCTTGTACTCAAACACGTATATCAACGTTCGGTAGATGAACCAATGCATAGCCACCAAACTGAGTTACTTCCCTTAGTTTGAATCGCTTTAAGAACAACACAGGGACACGAGATTATAATATAAATTATATACCTTTATATATATATAGATTATTATATGGAATAAATACAATATATTTAATATCTGCATATACATTTCTGATTTTGTATTGACGTCCTTTAGAAAAGCATACCTTTATGAAGTGATAAATGATTTTTAAAACTGATAAGGGCCAAAATTAATTTAAAGTAAAATAAAAAATCTCTATATATCTCTATGGAATATATGTTCAGCCACTAGATGGCCTTCTTCAGTCCAAAAAAAACCCCATTTCATTCCTAAACTGATGATATATACAGTATTTATATATGTTACAGACATACAGGTAACATTGCTACATTGAAATTAAAAAAATGTTTCGTCTCCGCAGAGGTCTGTGTTATTTGCCTGTCAGACCACAATTAGGACATATCTCCACACCATAAAAGAAAAGACGACGGTTTCCACACCGAATGAACTAATTCGGCCATTATCACTTTCTTGTATTTCTCATTCAAATATATATTAATCTACTCGTCTAGTGATACAACTTCCACACAGATGGAGTTGCCGAGACATCTCCTTGGCTGTATTCCAAATAATCGATGTAAATTAATCTTTACTGTTTCTGTTTTGTTTTTATTTGTCCCACACATCCATCCCCACCCCTAGATTTTGATTAACAGTTTTATATATATTTTTTTTCTATATGATTATGTAGAAGGAAGTTCTGTATTAAGCAAGTCCTAATGTCAAAAAAAGTCCATTTTCTCCAAATGTTAT
This sequence comes from Argopecten irradians, assembly GCF_041381155.1. Taxonomy (NCBI): domain Eukaryota; kingdom Metazoa; phylum Mollusca; class Bivalvia; order Pectinida; family Pectinidae; genus Argopecten; species Argopecten irradians. Next base: position 6,175,786 of record NC_091141.1, read on the forward strand.
GTACATGTATTAAAAGAATCAATCACGACTGTTAGCTTTGAATAAATATATACTAAAGACATGCGCTTAACAACATCTTAAATATTCATGTATATCTTTATATGCTATATAATCTCATTTCTAAATATCAAATTTTAGTAGAGGTTCCCCAGGGATCTATTTTTGACCCCCGTTTATTTCGAATTTATGTAGTCACGAATAAAACTAAGGAATTTTTAATTTTTGAACTCTTTAAAATTGACGCCTATTTAGAATAGAAATATGACGGAAATTTTACCTTTATTGTTATTAGCACCTGGGAGTTATTTTCAATTATAATGCCAAGTGGGGATACCATCTAAGTCAAAACATCAGTAATGTATAAAAAAAACCTGTGATAATTAAAATATATTTCAAATATACTGATGTTGGAATGATGGAATTGAAGCCCTGTGAATCTGAAATGTTATAGGAAGTCAAAAGAGAAGCAGTCCATATTTAATAAGTCTCCATTTTCCTTCATATGGTATCACGAGTTTCTTTTCCTCAATATTCCGGTGTCGTGACATCCACCCTTGGAATATGTAAAAGCAAAACTGAAGATTCTACATGCAACGTCAGATGAGACAGATTAGTTTTGTAATCTTCCAAAGAAGTCTCTGTACTGGGGGAGGGGGGTGTTGGGTGTTAAAACGAGAGTAGTAGTAACCCCCGCAGCATCGAAGATGAAGTTCCTTAAATGATTTTCTTTTCAGAGCTAGTGTCTTCGATTCAGATATGCATGTGTCACTGTTTCTCCGGGTACGTGTAAATATAAAACAGTTTCTCGTATCTGATAGTGAACTTTCTATAAATCAAACATTAATCAATTTAACTGATTTCATTCTCTCTTTCTACACTGTACTTATCCCTCAATCACTCTCACTCTCTCATTTAAAAAAAATGGCACGTTGATATAACAAGTATTTTATTATGGTTGTATAATAATCTATTTTAATTTGTATAACCATAGAATGCATTTGTTATTTAACAATACAATATTTACAATTTAAAAAAAAGAAGAAGAAATAAATTAAAAAAAAAAAACAAGAATGGAGAAATAAATCTTATAAAGTTAAAAAATTATTTTTCCTGTTTGATTAAACTAATAAGACTCCTAGTTAAATTCTAAGATATAACACACAATGCATGATACAAAATTCCATAGAAGTAGCCTACATATCAAAATTTTACTTTAATTTGGATACATTTCTAAAAACATTTCAAAAGTTAAAAATTCGTTTTCGTCATTTATTATATAACATGTTTTTAATCTAAGATTTAAATTGATGTATGTCTTCTAAAGGACATAACATTAGAAAGGAGATTTATGAATACGTAAATTTAAGTTATTTATTCTTACTAAACGAAATTGGTTCGTTTATTCGTTCATTAGTTCAAGTAATATCTGTAATTTATTACTGACCAATCACAGCGTCGGTAACATTAGCAGAATTCGGTCAGTCACGAAAAGAAAGTGTGTCAGGTGGAGCTGCTGTTGACAATTTCAACGAAGTATTACACCGAAAATGTGATAACTTGGACGAAAAATTCTGCTTTAAAATAGCACACAGATTGCAAAACGTTAGTATGAACTATACACGTACCGAGACAACATGCTGTTTGTCTGGAATGAGGCCAAACATCAGTTACATTTACTGTCTGCTGCGTGACTGAGATCGGGGATCCGGATCGATTTCTATCGTGTCTCAATGTTTATACATCTACATCTTGATCTTGACGATTGACGAAGCTGTTTATTTAGACGCGTTTTAACGAATAGCTTTGCCAAGTTCACTTGGTTATGACTCTTTACTTAAATTGCATGTTTTGTTTCGATTATTATATTACTGATGAGCTGATGAGAACTGACAAAGGGGAATAAGTGTGTGTGTGGGTGGGGGGGGGGGGGGGGGGGGGGGGGGGGGGGGGGGGGGTTAGACTATCGTGACCTAATATGCCAAATATGAGAGTTGATAAGGAGGGTAATGGCCCCATTTCCATATGCAGAAAATCGTCTGTGATATTGAGTTACAGAAAAATGACAAGTGTTAAAATGATATAGGTGAAAACCTACTCTTTATTTCTCGTTTTAGGTTCCCTGTGATCACTGGTTGAAACTTCTTCTAAATATCAAATTTATAAAGGATTCCGAGATAATTATTCACAATATAAAATTGAACACTAGGCCTATGTCATAGTACCAAAGACCACTATTTCTTTTATATTGTTACTATTATATTTTTAGCCCACCATCATCAGATGGTGGGCTATTCAAATCGCCTTTCGTCCGTCCGTCCGTCCTTCCGTCCGTCCGTCCGTTAACAATTCTTGTTAACGCTATTTCTCAGAAAGTACAGAAGGGATCTTTCTCAAATTTCACATGTAGGTTCCCCTAGGGCCCTAGTTGTGCATATTGCATTTTTGGACCAATCGGTCAACAAGATGGCCGACTGGCGGCCATCTTGGATTTTGATAGTTAAAGTTTGTTACCGCTATTTCTCAGAAAGTTGTGAAGGGATCTTTCTCAAATTTCACATGTAGGTTCCCCTAGGGCCCTAGTTGTGCATATTGCATTTTGGGACCAATCGGTCAACAAGATGGCCGACTGGCGGCCAGCTTGGATTTTGATAGTTAAAGTTTGTTACCGCTATTTCTCAGAAAGTTTTGAAGGGATCTTTCTCAAATTTCATATGTAGGTTTCCCTAGGGCCCTAGTTGTGCATATTGCATTTTGGGACCAATCGGTCAACAAGATGGCCGACCGGCGGCCATCTTGGATTTTGATAGTTAAAGTTTGTTACCGCTATTTCTCAGAAAGTTTTGAAGGGATCTTTCTCAAATTTCATATGTTGGTTCTCCTAGGGCCCTAGTTGTGCATATTGCATTTTGGGACCAATCAGTCAACAAGATGGCCGACTGGCGGCCATCTTGGATTTTGATAGTTAAAGTTTGTTACCGCTATTTCTCAGAAAGTACTTAAGGGATCTTTCTCAAATATAATATGTAGGTTTCCCTAGGGCCCTAGTTGTGCATATTGCATTTTGGGACCAATCGGTCAACAATGATGACCGACCGGCGGCCATCTTGGATTTTGATAGTTAAAGTTTGTTACCGCTATTTCCCAGAAAGTACTGAAGGGATCTTTCTCAAATTTCATATATAGGTTCCCCTAGGGCCCTAGTTGTGCATATTGCATTTTGGGACCAATCAGTCAACAAGATGGCCGACCGACTGACGGCCATCTTGGATTTTGATAGTTAAAGTTTGTTACCGCTATTTCTCAGAAAGTACTGAAGGGATCTCTCTCAAATTTCATATGCATGTTCCCCTTGAACCCTAGTTGTGCATATTGCATTTTGGGAGTGATCGGTCAACAAGATAGCCGACCGGCGGCCATCTTGGATTTTGATAGTTAAAGTTTGTTAACACTATTTCCCAGAAAGTACTGAAGGAATCTTTCTCAAATTTCATATGTAGGTTCCCCTACGACCCTAGTTGTGCATATTGCATTTTGGGACAGATCGGTCAGCAAGATGATCGACAGGTAGCCATCTTGAATTTTGATAATTGAAGTTTGTTACTGCTACATATCTCAGAAAGTACTGAAAGGATCTTTCTCAAGGTTCATATATAGTATGTAGTAAAAGTTTGAAAAGCAGGGAAAAGATCCCTCTTTCTGTTGTCAGACATAGATCATTCTTTGGTGGGCGCCAAGATCCCTCCGGGATCTCTTGTATTAATATACGTGTAACCCTGGTTAATACTAGCCGCAATATCGCTTGGTAGAGAGAACTTCTCTTTAGCTCGATCGGTTGAGTGTCAGACTAGTAATCCAGAGGTCCCGAGTTCGATCCTTGGCAGAGGCAGGTAATAAATTTATTGTAAATCCTGCACCCTGTTACAGGGGTTTCATTATCTTTCAGGAGAGGCGGTACAATTGCAATTTCAGGGGGTACTTTTCTATACCATTTATTTGCTATCTAATGTAATTTAACCCCTACTGTTACATACATATACTGTATTAATAGTTTATTTCATTTGATTACTAGGTATAATGGGAAAACAGCGAGGGAAGAGGAGGACCGTACTACAACTGAGTGATAATAAGGACAGCTTTCTAGGTACCCATGATGAAAAATGCAATATACAGTCAAACCTGTGTTAGTGACTACCTCTGTATAAAGACCACCTGCTTAATAAGACCACTTTCTCAGGGTCCCAAATGGTTAATTTCATCACAATTTGCCCTTTGTGTAAAGACCATTTGGTTATAAAAAAAACATTTTTTGGTCCCTTGGGCGGTCTTTGTATATATCTATACAGGTTTGACTAGGGTGGATGACAGATGGTACATATCAATTAAATTACTCTTAAAACACTGAACATAGCTTTGATGAATAGATTTTATAAAAATGTAGTTTTTAGCCCACCATCATCAGATGGTGGGCTATTCAAATCGCTTTTTGTCCGTGGTCCGTCCGTCCTTCCGTCCGTCCTCCGTCCGTCCGTCCGTCCGTTAACAATTCTTGTTATCGCTATTTCTCAGAAAGTACTGAAGGGATCTGTCTCGTATTTCATATGTAGGTTCCCCTAGGGCCCTAGTTGTGCATATTGAATTTTGGGACCAATCGGTCAACAAGATGGCCGCCAGGCAGCCATCTTGGATTTTGATAGTTAAAGTTTGTTATCGCTATTTCTCAGAAAGTACTGACGGGATCTGTCTCAAATTTCATATATAGGTTCCCCTAGGGTCCTAGTTGTGCATGTTGTGTTTTGGGACCGATCGGTCAACAAGATGGCCGCCAGGCAGCCATCTTGGATTTTGATAGTTAAAATTTGTTGTCGCTATTTCTCAGAAAGTACTGAAGGGATCTGTCTCAAATTTTATATATAGGTTCCCCTAGGGTCCTAGTTGTGCATGTTGCGTTTTGGGACCGATCGGTCAACAGGATGGCCGCCAGGCAGCCATCTTGGATTTTGATAGTTAAAGATTGTTATCGCTATATCTCACAAAGTACTGAAGGGATCTTTCTCAAATTTCATATGTAGGTGCCCCTAGGGCTCTATTTGTACATAATGCGTTTTTGGATCGATCGGTCAACAAAATGGCCGCCAGGCTGCCATCTTGGATTTTGATAGTTAAGATTGTTATCGCTATTTCTCAGAAAGTATTGAATGAATCTGTCTCAAATTTCATATATAGGTTCCCCTAGGGCCCTAGTTGTGCATATTTCGATTTGGGACCGATCAATCATCAAGATGGCCGCCAAGGAGCCATCTTGGATTTTGATAGTTGAAGTTTGTTACTGCTGTTTCTCAGGAAGTACTGAAGCGATCTGTGACCTGTCTCAAATTTTATATATAGTATGTTTGCAAAAGTTTGAAAAGCAGAGAAAAGATCCCTCTTTCCATTGTCAGACATAGATCATTCTTTGGTGGGCGCCAAGATCCCTCTGGGATCTCTTGTTATATATAGAGACAATTTATTTGGGAATTTTCTTGTTACTGCAGATTTCATTAAAAAATAACCAAACACATTTTTTTGTAATAAAAATACATTTATATCAACAGCAGTGATTACATTCATCCAATTAAAGACAAGGTTATGGAATGCATTAGTGTACAACTGAAATACTTATGCATCTTGGTGTTCTAAAGAAAGAAAGTGAAAAAATTATACCCAACACAAGAAAAAACAAAATTTAAATTCACAGATTAAGGATACTAGTTTCATCACATTTTTGTTTTTTTTTATATAGCACGCTATGGTTATGGTAGACAAAATGACGAAGATGAGGATTCAAGAGGTAATGTTTTCAGGTTTATAGTTACAATTGTTTTGGAAAGAAATTTTTCGAAGGTACAAGGCTCATGTCATAGACCTGGGAATATAAAATTTTGAAATTTGTTTTTAGATCTTCAAACATATGATTATCTTTTCAGTTTCTTATTAATGAAAATTAATACATTTATATTAAAGTAAATTCAGTCAAGGGGTACAGCCAACAAATTTTGTTTTGAGTTGAATTTATGGTCACTGAATGGAAGTATGAAATATAACAATTGAGTATTACTTGATAGTCACACTTGTTACAAAAGGAAATTATCCTTTATCATGCTGAGTTGTAAAAGTCTGTTGTGGTCTTTTTGATGCAGTATTTTATATCAAAGACTAATGATAGATGTTTTTTCTGTAGGTGCTTTTGTAGAAGGTGGATATGATGAAGGTGATGATCAGCCAACTGATGAAGAACTTGATGAAGGTTAGTCATTGTATTGTAAACACTAGGCATGATATTATTAAGAAAAAACATTGTCAGTCATGAAAACAAACTGACTCGGAACCTAAATATCACTTATATATCACATTTGTGACGTCCTGTTACCAAAACTAATGTCTAGAATGTGTAAAGGAGTATATTTTCAAAACCGTCAAGATTTTGTTATTTCATTCTAAAATTATTTTATCTATGTATGGAAAACTAAAATTCAGTGAATTTCGGAGCCAAAAAGGTCCAATATTGCATATAGTCCTTTTCAAGGCAGTCTGCCCCTTTATCTAGACACATAAAACAAACACGATCACATGATATAGAATTAAAAATAAAATATATGAACAAGAATACAAAGGAAACAGAATTCTGTAATATTATCATCACTGAAGTTCTGAAAAAAAACCCTTATTAAGATAAATAATTACATATCCAGTATTCCTCGGACACCACCCATTTGTCGAACTGATCTCATGGTCCCGACCATGTCCATATATATTTCATGTAACGAAACCCCAGATAGCTCGTACGTACAGCTATTGGTCAAATACCTCTTATTCCTCGAACAGAAATATATCCCTATTTCATTAAATACATAAACCATGTATCCCTGGAACAGGTGTTCAGTCCTTGAAAACATGTTCAAACTGTCATTTTTATGTAAGACATATTTTTTTCAATTTGATGTTGCTATCAAAAACTCCATTAAAATTCATAAAAATCCAAACTGTGGAAAATCATGGTAATAAATTGTCATTGACATGCATTGTTCGTCATAGTTTGAGACCAGACATTTTGACTGTTTATGATCGACTGTGACCAACGTCGGATGAGTCGAATACACTGTGTTACACGAACTATTGATCTGGTCCCCTGCTGTTCCAAGTTATAGAGGTTATACTGTAGCTGGTAATGATAAGAATATAAATGTAAAAGTTTCCATTACAGGTTCATCGGTAAAGGAGGGTGCCTCGGTATCTCAAGTCAACGGTGGTAAAACTGACATTGACGACAAAGTAGCAGACTTCTTGGCTGTAAGTCATCACCACTTGATGAAGAATAATTAATACATCAAGCTATTTGTTTTAGCGCTGGAAACATCAAAACTTATTGTTTTATGTTTCTGAAGTGATCCTCAATACCAGGGACCATTTTGTTATTGTTTTTTTTTATTTAAATAGACTATGTTCAAAATTTTCCTTGAGGCATTTAAACTGAATTGAAGGAATGTTAGTTCTTCATTTTCAATAACTGAATATTATTTAAATGTATTAATCAGCTTAACCTAATCTTGGATTAACTTCTGATATAAGAACTAGACCATGATGTTACTTTTTCAGCATTGTCACTGCTGCCATATTTTACATTTACATCGGTTTCTTATCAATTTATCTTGACTTCAACACTCATGTGCTGTGAGATTCAGCCCTTGGTGTAGGATTCAGAGGTTTTAATACATATAGATGCTGATAACTGCAATATTTTGAATTTTGAATTTAGAACCATATATCAAAATGTATATTCATCACATTTGGAATAGAGTTACAGGACAGCATGAAGAACTCATTCTTTTTTTAACACATAAGAATCTTTGACTGAGTTGATGCTGCAATCAATTGAATGGTAACACAATTACCACACATCCTTTTTTTAATTACCCCTACCAAATTCTGGTAATTAACCTATCAGTATCTCAAACATACTATGATAAGAATGGAATAATGACAAAGACAGATAATTACATGTAATTCTTCTTTAAACAATGAAAGGAGTTTAACAAGTGAGCTATTGTTGAATGCTTTTCATATTTTGTATTGAAAAGTTGATGTTTATTTCTTTAGGAAATTGATGCCTTGCCTGCCCCTGATGATGATGAGGATGAGAATGAAGAGGAGGCTCGTCCTAGCTTTAAAGTAGAAATTCCTCCCCCAAGCTTCAAGCTCAATTCTAATCCTCAGACCAGCAATGATCAGGAAGATGCACCTGTACGTAGCTTCAAGAATAAAAAGGAAGAGGCAGCAAGAGAATCAGAATCTAGATCCAAGTACAAGAGTATGTTTGTAAAGGGTGCATCTGAGTTTATGTCTAAGAAGGAAAACACTGAGGCAGCCACAAAGGAATCTCGGGAAGAAGAGTGGCCAGAAGGTAGCGATTGAGATTGTTATACACAATACACGGTATACTGGGGGTTGTCTGTCTGTCTGTAAAAACAACTTTGTCCAGCAAACTCTTCCTAAACTACTGAACAGATTTTGATAAAATTTGTTACACAGAACCCCAACATAAAGGGGAGTTGAATAAGCTATAAAGATTTCTTCCATGTCCCCAATTATTGGAGTTATTACTAAATTCATGCAGCAGGGATATTAGTCGGCCAATCTGGCGACAGTTCTAGTTTGGTTTGTTGCAGAGAAGTAGCATTTTAATGATAAGCTACACAAAAGCTTGTGTTAGTGATCACTTCTGTATAATGACCACCTGCCCAATAAGACAACTTCTGTTGGCTCCTGAATGGATTGATATCAACACAGTATGACCAGTGTATAACAACCTGTTGTTAGACATTTTTTCTTTACGTTTGGAGTGGTCTTTTAATAGGTTTAACTTTATATATATGGAACAATTTGAAATATCTGTATATGCACAGGGGTGAACAGTTCCATTAGCTTAAAAAAGAAGAATTTAGTAAAGTTCTGGTCAGGGTTAGTGAAAAGATGTTGCTAGTGGGCTAGTGCATATATTCAGAATGGTACACTCCTGATATGCATAGTAAATAATACAATTACTTTTCTTTAGATTCTCATTAAAAATATTTCTCTACTCAAGGTTAATTTTCAGTTCGGATTAAAAACAAATGAGTTGTAAATATTAATTTATTTAGAAATATTTGGTCTTTAGGTCAATGTTTTGGAAAAAAATACATTTAGAAAATCTATGTTAACGAGGTGTAAGAAGTACTGACTTGTGATTTACAAACCTTTCAGAGCCAGTGTCTGTCTGGCAACAGACGCTTGATGATCACACCCAGTGTTTCTACTACTGGAACACCATCAGTAACGAGGTCACCTGGGAGATCCCTGCTGAATTCACACAGTACCTGTTACTGCGCAAGGAGTACGACGAGAAAGTTGACCGACTTACTAAGGAAGGACGAGTCAAACCAACAAAGCCAAAACAAGACAAGTGAGTAAAGTATAGTGGTGTCAATTCTCATGCTAATCCTGAAAAACATGTACTATTATATAAATGTATAGGCTGTTTATTGGAGAAACACTACAATTTAAAATGCATTGTCTCAAATTTGGCCAGGTTGATTGTAGTATTTAAAAAAAAGTTTGATATTTGATCAATCAGAGAGTCTTCAAAACTTTTTAAATAGAAGACATGCAAGTTTATGTTTTGTAGAGATGAACATGCCATTTTTCATTTTGACAAAATTGTTTCTCTGGTAGAAGATGATATTGACAGTCATTGCTGAATGTCTCTTCCTTCACTAACGTTAGATGCATTTTCTTTTCAGTCCTGACAGTGTGAGTTCTGCAAAGAGTGGACTGTTTGGTCCTGAACTGCCATCTGGTGGTGCGTCTTCTGTAGAAGGGGGAGACAACTCTGGTGTATCCTCAACTTCTAGTATTCTGGCCCAGAAAAAGAGTGGTGGAATTCTTAAGAATGCTGACCACCAGGCCTCTTCAAAGCCAGACAGCACCAAGTCGTCAAAAGCCTCCCTAGTTGATGCCACTTACTTCGACAACAGTGAAGACGATAGTAGCAGTAGTGAGTATGAAAGTGACGATGCTAAAAAAACCAAAAAGAAAAAGGAGGAGTCCGACAGTGCAGAGGTAGACATGGATCTGGACGACATTGATGCAGCCCTCGATATGGCATTGGACAATAAAGATACTAAAAAGGTAAATCGTGGAATGCCTGAACAAAAAAATGTTCTTTTACCGGTACTACAGAGGATTCCGCTTGTTTGAATAAGTCATTTTCCAGAAGAAAATATGCAAATAACCGGAGTATTCGAATAGGCGGAGATGACATTTTGCACCTTCGTTTGACCCCACACATTTGTATGTGAACAGGCAGATAGATATCGTTTCGTTTACTTGATAAATACGTAAATTATTTACACTTAAAAACGAACAACAAGTAATTATTTTCGAAGTTGTAAATGTTTAATAACAAAAAATATTCCAATATTAGTTTTTTGTTTACGTTAGATCGATACGTGAATCTTAGAGACACAGCTAAACGATCGATATCAAATGCAATAACTAGGCCTATACAGGATTGAATTTGTGTCAATAATTCTGAACCTAAATAATAAACAAATTTACGTACATTTGCTTGGCAAAATGAGCTTACGATTGTGATTAAACTTCAAAGTGTCGATCAACTAGTAGTGTTGTTTTTACACATGTGTATGAATTCGAAAATGGCGGCAGGTGATGAAGCCATGCGTTCACTGGACCTAAATGTGTTTTGAGAATTCTCCCTGTATTGTTGATCTATACGGCGAATTGCTTGATAACATTTCAGAAATTAATGCATATTCAAGAAGCAATGAAACAACGTAGAAAGTATCTTTTGTATCCATTATGTTACATACGAAACTTGCGGTAGTCATTGCACGCCGACTTTGCATGCTTTTATGTCTCATTCAACGAGACGCTTGATACGCACATGTCTGTCGTAGTCAACAAGACTCTGGTTGAACGAGACTACTCATGCATGGCAATTGTTGTAAGGAAGCATGGTTTCTCCAAACGATCGCGAACTAAGGTACGGTACGTTAATAAATAAACATATTTTAAACTGCAAATGCTTTAATTAGATGTTTGAGTCAGTGCTAAAGTAATGATCAACCGCTGCTGATGTAATTCGTAACAGCGTCGAATACCTTTGCAGATTCATACATAAAATAACAAGCCATACGATAACGTTAATCTGTCACCATGATGATTTCTAGTAAAAGCGAAGTATCTTGAAACATATATCGGCGAATTACGCTAAAAATATATTGCAAAATTGAACAAAATTCGATTTTATTTTTAGAATTTCCAAAATATTTTATTCAAATAACCGGAGGTCGTGTAAAAGTCTATTCAAATACACGGAGTTGAAAAACAAAGATAAAGAAGGAAAAAATCGGGACCGCAGAATTTTATGCAAATAACCGAAATATTCAAATAACCGTTATTCGATTATGTGGAGTCCTCTGTATATACCAATTTTCTTTTGCATGTGATTTAATTTCACGAATTTCGTGATCCACATGAACTCATGAAAGTTTATCTCCGTGAATTAATGTGTATGCCACTCATACTCTTATCGATTTTTATTCAATTTTAGAATATGCGAAAGTTAATATTCATGAATTTGTTTTGAAATGGAAATTGGGAAATTCAGAAGTCCCGAAAGAAAGTTGGTTTAAAGTAGTCCAAAATGAAATTAAAAATAAATTAATGAGTTATGGAGAAGATCTTGGTGACACAATACAAATTATTTGTTTGTATTATTCCTGTATCTGGACCAAAGTTATTCACAAAATATCAGAATTGAAGAGTCATGAACACAAGATTTTGCGTTGTCTGCTTACCAATCAAACAGTCGCAATATTAAAAGTATTTGATCAGATATTTTTTTTTTTTTTAGCCTGAACCTAAGAAAACATCAAAAGAGGAACCCAAAACTAGTGTTGTTGAGAAAAAGAAAGAAAACGTAGGATTGAAGCAGAGAAGTTTGGTCGAGGAAATGAAAGAACAGGTATTTAAAAAATGTTTTGCTGCAAACCAGTGTCTGCTTGGATAAAACTTCTTAGTACTGAGATTTTCTTTTATCACAGAAAGTTTTTCGTAACCTTCTATATTGCTTTCCTATGGAGAATTAAAAGTTAAAGACATACATAAGTTAGGAATTTTAATCAAATTATGGCCAAAGGAATAAGATATTCCAATATTATAAGGCTGTTTCATTTTTACCCTGCACAGGTCCAGAAGCGGCAGGAGATGGAGGCTCGGAATGCAGCTAGACGGAAAGCAGCCATTGAGGAGATGATGGCAAGAGAACTAGAGAGACGAGTCGGACCTCCACGGAAACGGTCAAGTGAGGACGACCTTCCACAGACAGTGTGGGATAGCAAGAGGTCGAAGAGCTCCGACTCCAGAAGGAGGGACCATGATCATGGTAAATGTTCTATCTTTATATCCAGAATTATGACAGTTTACACTGCGTACAGTAGTATTATGTTTTACTATTTCAGTATCTAAATTATTGTATTTGTTAAGAAACATTAATTCAGGACTACAGGAAATCACATTTAAAACGAACATGCATACAAAGAACTAATACTTATAACGTAGCAATTACCATTATTATGATTCCTATAAGATTATATGTCTGCACTGTATGTATAACAAACTATGATTAAAACAAAGCGATTTCGTTGGTCCCAAAAAGTTTGTTATAACCATGTTTTACTGTGGTACTAGAGCAGGTATCATACCAATATATTGGTTTTTGCGATAAATCACGATTATATCGAGGAGGCAACTACTGTAGAATATTTCAATCTACAATATTCCTGTTGACTCAAAAACAATCTTGTTTTTGTTTAAAAAGCACCGGAAAACTGATGTGGTTCTTAAAACACAGTTAAAAAATATTTTGAATTATAATAGTTAAAAAATATTTTGAATTATACATTAGTACATAGTTATAAATGTTGAAATATCTTCATTTTAATTTGTACAACTTAATTGCGCTTGCATCCAATGAGATTACAACTAAGAAACCTAGAAAAGAATCAGCAGCTATAATTGGTTTCGTCTACATTGATCAAGTGCCGGTAACTACCGATGCTGATACCCTGTAAAATACAGATTGGTTTGTTGCAATTTGCTATTTCAATCATAGCCATTGTTCTCGGGGACAAGAAAAACTGTCATCTAATTATTCTGTTGTACTGTTTTTTGTTGAAATTGAAGACATTGTGTATTTCTTTATCTAGCTGGTATAAGAAACATTCACATGTTAAAAATAAAAGTATTAATCTATGAACAAAATAATTTTTGCTGCCTCTCTAGTAAAATGAAAGATAATTCTTGCATTATGAAATAGTTCACAAAGTTTGATGTAAACGATACTACTAACCTGTCTGTTCTCAGGATCACATAGGTCATCGAGCGAGAGGGATCATGACAGGGATTCAAAACGGAAACATGATGACAGAAAGGACAAGAAAAAGAAAAAGGACGACAGACATTCAAAGGATCGAGATGAAAAAAGAAAGGATAAGGATAAAGATAGAGAGGAAAGAAAGAAGGATAAACATAGAGACCGTGATGAGAAAAAGAAAGACAAAGATGGAAAGAAAGACAAAGAGAAAAGTAAAGAAAGTAAGAAGGAAGAAAAAAAGGAAGAAAAGAAGGAAAAGAAAGAGGCTGAGGTTGTTGAAGAAGTAAAAGAGAAAGAAGTTGTGCAGGAAGAGAAAGAAATTGTGGAGAAAGCTCCTGTAGTGGAGGAACTACCTCCAGAAACCGAGAAGTTCCTGGAGAAAGCGATGGTCAAGTCTGAGGATAGGATGAAGGAGGTACAACTGGCAAATCTCAAGGTATGACACATTCTTATTTAAAACTTATCCAAACTAGACATTATATGATGATCAAGACGCTTCAAGTGAATTTCTGAAATAACTTTTACCACAGTCTCACCAACAAGGTTTAACTGCATTATTGCATAAAAAATGTATATTTGTTGATAATTTAAAGAAAAACACGAGGATAAACATTCTGAAGGATTTGAGTAATTATTTTCACAACCTATGTAAAAACTAAAATTGGTTACAGATGCAGGCATCAGAGTTAGCTGACTTGGCCCTCAGTAAGCTGGAGTTTCTGGAGGTGACAAAGAAAGGTCTTTCAAAGCTGCAGATCCTTCTTATTGAGCTGGAGGTAAGGCTAGGATTAAATAAATTATTAAAATTGCTATTTCTCAAACATAAATCTTGACATATCTCCAAACATTTAATATATACCAAATGACAAATACTGTAGATAATCTTCCTCCTCGTCAGTTTGTACAAAGGTTAGAAAATATCTTTTGGGCCATCACAAAAATATGAAATATCTGTTGGGCCATCACAAAAATATAAAATATCTGTTGGACCATCACAAAAATATAAAATATCTGTTGGGCCATCACAAAAATATAAAATATCTGTTGGGCCATCACAAAAATATAAAATATCTGTTGGGCCATCACAAAAATATAAAATATCTGTTGGGCCATCACAAAAATATGAAATATCTGTTGGGCCATCACAAAAATATGAAATATCTGTTGGGCCATCACAAAAATATGAAATATCTGTTGGGCCATCATAAAAATATAAAATATCTGTTGGACCGCACAAAAATATAAAATATCTGTTGGGCCGTCACAAAAAATATAAAATATCTGTTGGGCCATCACAAAAATATAAAATATCTGTTGGGCCATCACAAAAATATAAAATATCTGTTGGGCCATCACAAAAATATAAAATATCTGTTGGGCCATCACAAAAATATAAAATATCTGTTGGGCCATCACAAAAATATAAAATATCTGTTGGGCCATCACAAAAATATAAAATATCTGTTGGGCCATCACAAAAATATAAAATATCTGTTGGGCCATCACAAAAATATAAAATATCTGTTGGGCCATCACAAAAATATAAAATATCTGTTGGGCCATCACAAAAATATGAAATATCTGTTGGGCCATCACAAAAATATAAAATATCTGTTGGACCATCACAAAAATATAAAATATCTGTTGGGCCGTCACAAAAATATAAAATATCTGTTGGGCCATCACAAAAATATAAAATATCTGTTGGGCCATCACAAAAATATAAAATATCTGTTGGGCCATCACAAAAATATAAAATATCTGTTGGGCCATCACAAAAATATAAAATATCTGTTGGGCCATCACAAAAATATAAAATATCTGTTGGGCCATCACAAAAATATAAAATATCTGTTGGGCCATCACAAAAATATAAAATATCTGTTGGGCCATCACAAAAATATAAAATATCTGTTGGGCCATCACAAAAATAAAAAATATCTGTTGGGCCATCATAAAAATATAAAATATCTGTTGGGCCATCACAAAAATATAATTACTTAATACTTGACTGAATTTTGTTAAAATCACAGGATTACAATTATCGATGGACTCAAAAATGTGTTGAATACTGTTTTATATTGATTAAGGGTGACTATCACCTGCAATTTTAACTATTGCAATTCTATTGCTATCTGGGAAAACACTATTGCGATAGTTTAACTATTGCAGACTACAATCGATGAATTGGTTGTCATGACGTACATCAAGTGCAGTATTGGTTTAGATTTACTTCCCTTTTCCTGCTAGCATCAGTACCAACTCAAACGCAATGAAGATCATGATTGAAAACATTGTCGGTGTTTGCGATTTGATTAAATTGCGTGGAAAAAGTGACATTACATTGTGACTGCTAGTCAGTTTATCAATCCTCTGTTAGTCTGTTTATCAATCCTCTGTGGGTCTGTTTATCAATCCTCTGTGGGTACATGATTTTAGACCATGTTACAGAAAAATATATGACAATTGAAACTACCAATAGTTATGCATACAAGCGGCGGTTGTTATCGATTTGAGATTGCCATCGATTGATCGAGTTCGGAGACATGCAATCGCAATATATCAATAGTCAGATGTCTTGTTACACCCTAAGTATTGATATTCCTTAATGTTCATTGTAAAAGTTGCACAAAACGTTTTTATTTCCAGACGAGACATCAAGATTGGCAGGCAGGTGGACTAAATACAGAATTCTTTGTGGCTAAACTTGAGGAGGCAAACTGGCAACTACAGCAGTACGAGCAGAGTGCAGCGCCCCCTGGCTGGACATGTCACTGGGACAGGTACGGCCATCTTGTTTTCTCTACTGTCATCTACATCTTCATTGGTGCTACTAAGTATGGACCTGTTACATATCCCGGGAAACAAAAACCTCCACTAAAGATTAAACAACTTCTATATTACGAAAAAATATTTTTTAAAGTCTAAGTTGTAATTGCCTGTTTGCTATCAGAACAATCACGCAGTGAAAACTGGGACAGAACGATATTTAAACAGAAATAGAAATATGAATATATTCTAAAATTGAAAAAAAAAATCTCTGATGCAGGTCCATACTTTACTGCATTGTGTCAGCATTTGGACAGATTAACTTTCTGCCATTTTGTGTTAGCACCTGAGACAGTGTAAAAAAACTGTCCTTTGCTGCAGTTCAAAGGTCACTGACTTTTGTGAAATGTGTGTGACCTTGGTTTACATGACAACTGATCATCTGACTGTCAGATATGGTTCAATGGCAGCAAAATCATCTTATACCAAGAGGACAAAGAGAGAAGAAATTGATACTGTATTGTAAGGATTAGAGGTGAGTAAAACTGGTTTATATTTGTTACCTATGGTAAAGATGAAGAAATTTTGAATCATGGCTGGGAGTTGTCGTAATATTAGTCCTAATTTATGCTGATGTCATTCACAATTCCTAAGATTCATGGAGGAAAAAATTGGTTTTCTTAACGATTTACTAAATACTGAAAGTTTAAACTGTTATTTAATACTTAATAAATTAAAGAATACATACAGAGAAATTAGAAAAGGGAATTCCTTGATTTGTTTGATAGAAACAGAAGGTACATGCAATAATGTTGTCCAAATACAAATTACTTGAATTAAATGATGAATTAAATATTAACAGAAAAAAAAACTGGTTGCAGTTTATTTACTTGTTTTGAAAGTACTGTTATTAAACAATAAGGGTCTTTTAAGGATGTGCCAGGCTTTCAATGCTGAGAAAAGCCACCCACAGTACCTAGAGACTAACCTATTCCTGGCCATTTTCCACATGGATTTCAATCATGGGACCCGGTGGCTTAACCACTTGGCAATTGTAGCCCGCAAGTCATTACATTTAGCTTTGTTAAGATGTAATGAAAAATAAGTTTGTATTGTATTTTCCACATAAGCTTTCAAAAAGACATATAGTTGGGCTTTACATAGTTAACATCAGTTTGTGTTGATATTTGATATTTAACAAAAGTGACTGACATTAGCATACAAAAGGTTACATTAAATATTAATTTGGTTTCATTTCACTTCCTTTGTTGCTTTTCTCCTCATTTCTCTATTTGTTTTTAGTCCCTTTTTGGTTAATTCTGTAAGTATCTTGTAAAATTCTGATCTAAATTTTCATTCTTTAATATATCTTCGACTCTGTCTTGTTTGCAAGATAAACAACAGAACATAGTTTATCATCATAATCTTATGTGGCTAAAAATTGCTGCTGTATTCAGAATTATCAATACTTTCTTGTGTGATAAAACTGGATGAAAACGTGTATGGTTTTGTAGGTTAGGTGAACCTACATCTTCCCATGTCTTACCTGCCGGTATTGGTAATATGACAATTAAACTCAGTCACAAGTCTCCATTCTAGGTGGTTAGCCACATCAGCCCATAAATTCCTGTTTTATGTAATTATGTCTTCTCATGCTTCAGACTTACCTAGCCATATATTGGTAAAAAACTTCAAGCCCTGTCACAAGTCTCCATTCTTGGTAGTTAGCTATAGCCACATCTGTTCCGATCTTTGGTCAGCAAGTCTTACAGACAAAATTCATTTACCTGGTAACAGTAGTGTGTTTTCTAAGGTAGAATCAGAGGCCGTTTGACAAGACATCTTTCCATGTTTGGCTATAGTCAGGTCACTTATGAACTCTGCATGTGCTGGTCAGTTATCTTTCCCCTGGCCCCGACTCTCTCTATACATGTATATATGTCCAGTTCATTGTGTGACATCTCAGTTTTCTGGAGCACTTTTATCTTTTTATTTACTTCCAATCCAAATAATTGTATGGATGGGAAATAAAAGAATCAGAAAAAATATAGGAAGTTTAACATGTTTTTTTTTCTTTTGAATTTTACATTTGCTTCTCAAATAATCAGTAACAGTTCCTATAACTATAACACATTTTGTATATATGTTATTATCATATTTTGTTTCTGAATTTTCTGTTTGCCCAAAAATTTGTTTCTGTCCTTTCTATTTCTTCTCCTCAGACTTTCAATGAAGTGAAATGAAGCCATGTATTGTGTAAAAGTTTGTAATTTGCTAATATGTTGTTCTTTTTCAGGGCTAATTAATGATTTTGAATTTCAGAGAAAAAATGTTATTCATTCTACAGAAATAAAGGAAACTTGATTATGACATTACTTTGACTTTTCTTTGAACTGCTGGACTGCATTTTCATTGCTAATACCGAATAATCCATACTACGATTTAAATTTGATAGATATTTTTTTAATCAAATACAATTGAAATCATGCTGTGGTGCCTCATCTGCAATCGTCTTTTCGGTGTTAACTTTCTCTTCACACTTGTTCTTCTCAAAAACTAAGAGCTGTGGTGTTTTGCCTGTAGCATGCTGAGGTAAATAACTATCAAGTTTGTTTAAATAAATGACCTTGAACTTCATTCAAGGCTTCAGGAATCAGAAAGGTTATGATCTTAAATGAATCTTTCTCAATACTATAAGGCTTAGATTCCTGATATTTGACCCCAGGGTGTAATATCCTGGCATTAAAGGTTCCATAAAATAACCATTATAAATTATTTAATGAAAATTTACCCATTATCAAAAGGGAATTTACATTTGGGCATGTAGCTTGCATCAGGATCATCAGAGAGCAGGTGACTGATTCTGACCCATGGGACCAAGGTCAAAAGGTTAAAGGTTATTTTTAATTTAAAAATTCACAATTAGGAACATACACCTATGAATGTCAGTAATCAGGTTGAAAAGTAGGTCAGTTTTGGTTCGATGACAGAAGTATGGAAGATATGAATGGTGTAAAATGTAAGTACATGATATTATTTAATCAGGACCTTATCATAACTGAGCAAGAGTGACAAACTAGAAGGCTATACTATATCACTAGGTTAGCAATTTTTCATGATTTGTAGCCCATCAAACAAATTAACTTATCTTCTGCTGGTTAAGTAGAACATGAAAACAAAATTGATGATCATGAAAGCGTTTACACAACAAGAATACATATATATCATTGTATATGAAGTCCAGTCGTCGTCCGAAGACTTTTCTTCGCAACACAGAGATCAGAAGATATTTTTGCCAGTGGCAGTGCCAATGCTGATGTTTGTTTGGCCCTAAATGACACTGGCTGTCGATGGGTCATTAAATAAAAACAAACAAAAAACAAGAATTTCGGAAGGCTTAGAATAAAAGTGTGTGGAGTTCAAGAACTAGGACACTGAGAAAAAATAACTGGAATGACATCTCAAACCATTTTCATGTTGAAAGACTTTACAGAATTCTGTTGGATATTGCTTGTGGAACTGTAGACAGTGTTGATTACTGTGTTTGTGGAAAGACGTTTTGATCAATTGATAACAAACATTTGTGGTGTGGACTTTGTAAACTGAATAGTTTACCATGAAGTGTATCTGAGCTTAGTATTTTACCATGAAGTGTACCTGACTCAAAGACTGCTTTCAAAGGACTGATGTCACTTTTACAGGACAAGTACTGAAACTTTTATATTGCTGTGACTTTTCACTGGAGTGATTCCATCAAGTCTACAAAAGCCATTGAAAGATTAAAATTTTAACCACTTTGCTAATTTCTTGCAAAAGAAGAGAAGCAAATTTATTTACTTTTTTCAAGTATTATTCAACAAAAAATGGCCAAAGAAGATTTGATGAGGCAAGAAGAAAGAAACACACAAGGCAAGAAGAAAGTCCAAGGGAATGACAAAGTAAAGCAAAAATGGGAAATGACAAAAAATACAGAAAAAATTTGAAGATGACTGAAGTATTAAAAATTCTAATGATTGCTGGATTCCATCTGAACATGACAACATTGAAGTCATTTGATGATGCTGATTTGTAAAGATCTCCGGAATGTAGAGTCTGCTTAAATTGATTGGTAAATGTATTAAGCACATGGCAGCGTAAGTTTACCATGTAAGTAATCAGGAGAGAGATAATCATTTAATTTTCTGTAAATTTTTACGAGGGTACTTATTAAAGTGTATAAATCATAATTTGTAATAATTTGGTGAATGTAAAAGTTTAGTTTTACACCTAACATTTCATCTGTTTCACTTTAAAAGACTCATTCTAATTAAACCATCAAGTTATTTTAGTACTTAATAATACAGCTATATGGGAGTTCAAATATTGAACTTTCGGTGACATTTCAATGTCACCTTTTTCAATTTATTCTTTTACTTTTATGATTTTGATGTATGAAGCTTAATCATTAAGTTTCACATCCTAGCTGCACTCGGAGTCATTTAAGGATATGGAAAGTTTAGTAGGAAATCCAGAGTACCCAGCGAGAAATTAGCAGTAGTTTATGGTCAGTACCTGGTACTGCCACATGTAGGTTTCAAACGGGCTACCCAGAGGTTTAGGGCTAGTGATTTAAACCTTCACCACACGGGCACTGGCCCCCTTGCAATGTGACCATATCTTGTTTTAACAGTGAAAATACAATGTAACATTATTATTGGTCAAAAGTGAAAGTGTAATGAAAATAGATTTTTCCTGAAAATGTCCTGTAGGCAGTGTTGGGCTTATTTATTGTTACCTAGTAGATATCATCTCTTCGTAGACACTGGACAGGACAAATTATTTGATAATGGTCACTCTTAGGTCATTGAGCGTGAAGCATGCCCATAATTAGCTTGATAGATCAAGTTGGAAAGAGCAGATACTACATTGTATACCACAGAAGCGATGAAGAGTTTTTGTCCTCAAAATAAAATGAAAAATAATAACATCTCAGAAAAAAAAACGTTTAGTTGTTTGAATTTTAGAAATACACTTTTTAAATTAGTCTCAATTTTCAAAATTTAATTCTACAACTCCAGGCTAATTTTCCAAAATTGAAAATCTGATTATGTAATATATTGTATAAACTTGCATGTTTTTTCTAGTTAAATAAATGAAAGTAAAATATCTCTCTCCGTCCGTCAGTTGCTTCAGATAGTATGTTCAGATTGATGCATTTATAAGGGTTTAAAGAAGTCTTCAACCAGAATTAAATGTTTTGTAATACAGTATATTAATTATGACTTATTTTTCGATCTTTGCTTTTGTTTTGAGATTGGTAAGGAGAGTATTTTAATTAATAGGTATACAACTTGATTAGAATTGAGAGAGCACTATTACTATGTTATGGAGACTATAAAAACAAGAAAGATAACTGTTTACATTATGTTTACATTAGTTTAATTAATTATTAAATATCGCCATAATTTCTCAATGAACTGTTCCAGTTTGAGAAGTAAGAGAGTTCAAATTCGTATTTAGGGATGAATGAACTAGTGTCTACAATTACATTTGTGCTTATATTATATTGGTTCAAAGAAAGTTTCCAAATTAATGCAAATAAATTTATCTGGTATCTTCTCTGAAATGTTCTTTTAAATGTATAAAGAATAGGAAACTGTGATAAGTAAGAAGTAAATTCTCAAATCTTGGATTTGATATACAATATAAGTGGGAGGAAAATCTCTTAATAACTTTTTACAACCTTTTATTGACTGTGAGCATACTTCAGATATTATAGAATCTGTGTCCAGGAAAAAAAGAAATTGTCCTCATTTTTTGCCGTTTCATTGCTGTTGTAAGTTGAGCTGTTTATGTCACCTTCTGTCCTTTACTTGGCAGCGGTTTAGTTTCATGACTTCCGTAGTTCATCAACCGAAATGATGACTTGTAGAAAGAAGAAATTTGAAAATTAGTCGTAAAGGTTTTGATATATACATTTAAAATCTCATCAATGAAATCAATATTTTAAAACAAGACATTCTTCATATTTTTCTTTGAAAATAATTACATTAATATTGATTGATTTTTAATGCATGAACTCTCCGTCTATGCAATCTTGTATATAATTTATCAAGTTTACACAAGCAGGGGATGCCCTAATGTGTTATGTTATTTTTTTTTCTTTCATCTCATTATTTTTACTGCTGAATGATGTAAATGAACTTGAAAACACTAATAAAAGGATGTTGAAATGATTTAGTTGACTAGCCCTGTCAGTAAATCATATCAATTTATACTGTAATGCACTGCTATGGAAACAAAATGGGGTTTTACCATTAGCTTACTGTAAATGTGACCTCTGTCAAGGTGATCTTAGCATAACGTGTATTGTTATTTGGGATCCCCAGTGTCAACAAGAAAACTTTTCATTATTTTTTGCATTTTAGGAATTTGTGATTTGATTGAATGAAGTAGACTCAGATAACTTTTATTATTGTTATGATAGCAATAATCAATATTGTTTAAAGCATTTATTTTTACTGTTAACTTTTCATTAAAGATCCCAACTATATCATGTCAAAATAATTTACTCAAGGATAACCCTTTTTAGTTATGCAGGGGAGATAACCATTCTTAGTTATATAAGGGAGATAACCTATTCAGTTCCCAGAGAGCTGGTATTATCTGTTACAGTATAAATTGAGATTTGTACAGGTGAAATTTAACTATACAGAGTTGAAGTTCAAGTAATGGGTAGAAAGTTCATCTCTTTTATTTTCTTCTCTCATGGGTGTTTTCCTGTGTAGAGCTTACAGGCGATACTTTTACATGGGCAAGAAGAGCAAGCGCACACAATGGGACTATCCAGATGACGAGGATGAAGAGGAGGAGGAAAATGATGAGAGCAGCAATGCCATGGTGGAAAAGGATAGCTCTGAAAAGTTTGTCCCCAAGCCACCGGAAAGGCATCCAGATGGAGAGCTTTCACGCTCGCCCGAGTCTCATTCTGTGACCTCAGCATCTTCCGAGCCAACCAGTCTGTCGTCAAGTATGAGGGACATTGACTTGGTTACTTCGACAACGGTTGTGAGTGGAGGGTCAAGGCCAGAGGTTGGAGCTCTAGCAGACACCACGGTTTCTTCAAAATCGGCAGTCATTTCTTCTAGCATCCTAAGACAGTCAGAGGTAAGGCTTTCTGTCCGTAATTCACCTAGGCTATCCATATATAAACATCAGATGTTATAACACACACAAAACCCTGTCCATAATTCACCTAAGCTATCCATATATAAACATCAGATGTTATAACATACACAAAACCCTGTCCATAATTCACCTAAGCTATCCATATATAAACATCAGATGTTATAACATACACAAAACCCTGTCCATAATTCACCTAAGCTATCCATATATAAACATCAGATGTTATAACATACACAAAACCCTGTCCATAATTCACCTAAGCTATCCATATATAAACATCAGATGTTATAACATACACAAAACCCTGTCCATAATTCACCTAAGCTATCCATATATAAACATCAGATGTTATAACATACACAAAACCCTGTCCATAATTCACCTAAGCTATCCATATATAAACATCAGATGTTATAACATACACAAAACCCTGTCCATAATTCACCTAAGCTATCCATATATAAACATCAGATGTTATAACATACACAAAACCCTGTCCATAATTCACCTAAGCTATCCATATATAAACATCAGATGTTATAACATACACAAAACCCTGTCCATAATTCACCTAAGCTATCCATATATAAACATCAGATGTTATAACATACACAAAACCCTGTCCATAATTCACCTAAGCTATCCATATATAAACATCAGATGTTATAACATACACAAAACCCTGTCCATAATTCACCTAAGCTATCCATATATAAACATCAGATGTTATAACATACACAAAACCCTGTCCATAATTCACCTAAGCTATCCATATATAAACATCAGATGTTATAACATACACAAAACCCTGTCCATAATTCACCTAAGCTATCCATATATAAACATCAGATGTTATAACATACACAAAACCCTGTCCATAATTCACCTAAGCTATCCATATATAAACATCAGATGTTATAACATACACAAAACCCTGTCCATAATTCACCTAAGCTATCCATATATAAACATCAGATGTTATAACATACACAAAACCCTGTCCATAATTCACCTAAGCTATCCATATATAAACATCAGATGTTATAACATACACAAAACCCTGTCCATAATTCACCTAAGCTATCCATATATAAACATCAGATGTTATAACATACACAAAACCCTGTCCATAATTCACCTAAGCTATCCATATATAAACATCAGATGTTATAACATACACAAAACCTGTCCATAATTCACCTAAGCTATCCATATATAAACATCAGATGTTATAACATACACAAAACCCTGTCCATAATTCACCTAAGCTATCCATATATAAACATCTGATGTTATAACATACACAAAACCCTGTCCATAATTCACCTAAGCTATCCATATATAAACATCAGATGTTATAACATACACAAAACCCTGTCCATAATTCACCTAAGCTATCCATATATATAAACATCTGATGTTATAACATACACAAAACCCTGTCCATAATTCACCTAAGCTATCCATATATAAACATCAGATGTTATAACATACACAAAACCCTGTCCATAATTCACCTAAGCTATCCATATATAAACATCAGATGTTATAACATACACAAAACCCTGTCCATAATTCACCTAAGCTATCCATATATAAACATCTGATGTTATAACATACACAAAACCCTGTCCATAATTCACCTAAGCTATCCATATATAAACATCAGATGTTATAACATACACAAAACCCTGTCCATAATTCACCTAAGCTATCCATATATAAACATCAGATGTTATAACATACACAAAACCCTGTCCATAATTCACCTAAGCTATCCATATATAAACATCAGATGTTATAACATACACAAAACCCTGTCCATAATTCACCTAAGCTATCCATATATAAACATCAGATGTTATAACATACACAAAACCCTGTCCATAATTCACCTAAGCTATCCATATATAAACATCAGATGTTATAACATACACAAAACCCTGTCCATAATTCACCTAAGCTATCCATATATAAACATCAGATGTTATAACATACACAAAACCCTGTCCATAATTCACCTAAGCTATCCATATATAAACATCAGATGTTATAACATACACAAAACCCTGTCCATAATTCACCTAAGCTATCCATATATAAACATCAGATGTTATAACATACACAAAACCCTGTCCATAATTCACCTAAGCTATCCATATATAAACATCAGATGTTATAACATACACAAAACCCTGTCCATAATTCACCTAAGCTATCCATATATAAACATCAGATGTTATAACATACACAAAACCCTGTCCATAATTCACCTAAGCTATCCATATATAAACATCAGATGTTATAACATACACAAAACCCTGTCCATAATTCACCTAAGCTATCCATATATAAACATCAGATGTTATAACATACACAAAACCCTGTCCATAATTCACCTAAGCTATCCATATATAAACATCAGATGTTATAACATACACAAAACCCTGTCCATAATTCACCTAAGCTATCCATATATAAACATCAGATGTTATAACATACACAAAACCCTGTCCATAATTCACCTAAGCTATCCATATATAAACATCAGATGTTATAACATACACAAAACCCTGTCCATAATTCACCTAAGCTATCCATATATAAACATCAGATGTTATAACATACACAAAACCCTGTCCATAATTCACCTAAGCTATCCATATATAAACATCAGATGTTATAACATACACAAAACCCTGTCCATAATTCACCTAAGCTATCCATATATAAACATCAGATGTTATAACATACACAAAACCCTGTCCATAATTCACCTAAGCTATCCATATATAAACATCAGATGTTATAACATACACAAAACCCTGTCCATAATTCACCTGAGCTATCCATATATAAACATCAGATGTTATAACATACACAAAACCCTGTCCATAATTCACCTAAGCTATCCATATATAAACATCAGATGTTATAACATACACAAAACCCTGTCCATAATTCACCTAAGCTATCCATATATAAACATCAGATGTTATAACATACACAAAACCCTGTCCATAATTCACCTAAGCTATATATATAAACATCAGATGTTATAACATACACAAAACCCTGTCCATAATTCACCTAGCTATCCATATATAAACATCAGATGTTATAACTACACAAAACCTGTCCATAATTCACCTAAGCTATCCATATATAAACATCAGATGTTATAACATACACAAAACCCTGTCCATAATTCACCTAAGCTATCCATATATAAACATCAGATGTTATAACATACACAAAACCCTGTCCATAATTCACCTAAGCTATCCATATATAAACATCAGATGTTATAACATACACAAAACCCTGTCCATAATTCACCTAAGCTATCCATATATAAACATCAGATGTTATAACATACACAAAACCCTGTCCATAATTCACCTGAGCTATCCATATATAAACATCAGATGTTATAACATACACAAAACCCTGTCCATAATTCACCTAAGCTATCCATATATAAACATCAGATGTTATAACATACACAAAACCCTGTCCATAATTCACCTAAGCTATCCATATATAAACATCAGATGTTATAACATACACAAAACCCTGTCCATAATTCACCTAGGCTATCCATATATAAACATCAGATGTTATAACATACACAAAACCCTGTCCATAATTCACCTAAGCTATCCATATATAAACATCAGATGTTATAACATACACAAAACCCTGTCCATAATTCACCTAAGCTATCCATATATAAACATCAGATGTTATAACATACACAAAACCCTGTCCATAATTCACCTAAGCTATCCATATATAAACATCAGATGTTATAACATACACAAAACCCTGTCCATAATTCACCTACCTAAGCTATATATATATAAACATCAGATGTTATAACATACACAAAACCCTGTCCATAATTCACCTAAGCTATCCATATATAAACATCAGATGTTATAACATACACAAAACCCTTTCCATAATTCACCTAGGCTATCCATATATAAACATCAGATGTTATAACATACACAAAACCCTGTCCATAATTCACCTAAGCTATCCATATATAAACATCAGATGTTATAACTTACACAAAACCCTGTCCATAATTCACCTAAGCTATCCATATATAAACATCAGATGTTATAACACACACAAAAATGTTGTAAAATATAAAAAGGAGGAGAAAAGAAAGTATTAAAGTAAGTTAGAAAAATGTGGAGGAAATAAAAAGGTGTTTCAAACAGAAGTGTAATATAATCGCTTAAAACGTAACATTCAATACATCTCTCTCAGTTCTTAAATCAATGTTAGGGTCTGTTTGAAATAAATTGAATTATTTATGTTATGTTATTTATGATCTACAAATTCTAAATAAGGTTTCTGAATTAAGTCATTAAGAATTTAAGATGTTGATTTCTGGTGTTTTCTCATTCACATCTTTATATGGTGTAACCATTAAATGGACATTTTCTTGCAGACAACATCAAAAGAAACTGTTCAAGAAAACCAAAGTGGTAAGTGTAAATAATTTATGTTAAAGATTAAATTTTACCATATTTTCCAGAGTATAAGCTGCAGAGACCTTCTTCAGTTTTAGTAGTACACTATATCACTAAACATCTGATCTATAGAGTGGATTCTCAGATAACCATGTAGAATGTAATCTCCATCATTTTCATGATTCTAAAGCTGCTTTCGGTTCTGAGTAAGGAGTTGAGATGCACATCATTCACGTTTGATTGTCTAAGAAATCAAAGTGTGCATCTATCTCTCTACCCTATTTGTAAGGTTAAATGTCAAATGTGACCACTTTTATGAGTTACAGGGATATAGTCTGTAAAAGCTGAATTATTCACAATGTGGAATTTTTTTCCGCTTTATTGATTCTCTGTAGTTATGTATCCCCAGCAAACAAGAACTTGCATTCGGTGATGCCAGAATATTTTGCTAAATAAACAGTATTGAGAAAGATATTGTTCTTAAGATTCTGGACTGTTTTTAGGATGATCATAGACTGATTAGTGAATTTTTATAATCATTTCTCACTAAAAACTGTGTAAAATTTCCAGATGTGAAAATATCTACTAATATAGTACATGATTTAATTAGTTCTTATGTGTGTTAAACTATTAACTCATCTCGCAGGTCATGCTGAGGAAGGTGGTCAGCAGAGAGGTTTTAACTACCTAAGTAATAATGAAATGGGGATCTACAGAGGAGAACCTCCACCGCCGGGCACCGACCTGGAGTTGTTACTTACCGCCCCACCCCCACCTCCTCCTCCGGACGATCAAAGACAAGAGTACAGAGGTCTGAGTGATGATGATGAGGAGGAGCCCGACCAAGGCAGACGTGACGTCCAGAACGGAGACAGTGATATGGATGTGGACAGTAATGAGGCATTGCCTTCTAGTGTTCAAACTTACAGTCCGCAGTCGGACGGGGCACTATCCTTCAGTCAGGCCAGCAGGCTAGGTGAACAAATGTTCTCTCAAAATATGGAACAACCTAGTACCATAATTACTCGTGGACCTCAGATCTTCTCTTCGGATGCTGTGATGCCTCCGACACAGGGAATGGGAGACGGGTACTACCCAGCGTCATCAATTGGGGACATTGTAGAGAGCAGTGGATCCTTCGCTGCAGCAGCCTCCAGTACACAGGACTTTGTGGAAGGATCAGCAGACAGTCTCTCTACTGGTCATCCATCCTCTCCTTATCCTGTCGACAAAGAGAAGAAGAAAAAGAAAAAAGATAAGGTGATATTATTGCATCTGCAATAACCCCTGATATCCAATAATAAAGCTGTAATGTTTAGGCGGATTTCAAATTTGAAGTATTAGGATTTTTCTAAAAGTTTCTTCTACATAATTCCATGCACCTGTTAGCTAGTCTGATGAACAGTTCCAATCATTATATTGGAAATGTTACATTATATGAGGGATAATGTTCAGACAGTTATTTTTTTAGGAATATGCTTGTAAAGTTGTATAGTCTGTGACTTGCTGTAATTTTGGCATAGAACAAAGTATTTAAAGTGTAGATGTTTAAAATAGCTCGGAAATGTCAAAACTGTTTCAATCTGTACGGATATTGCCGTTGTTGACCATGTGATACGATTCGGGAGGTTCCGATCTATACTGGT
The DNA here is from genome assembly GCF_041381155.1 of Argopecten irradians. Lineage (NCBI taxonomy): Eukaryota > Metazoa > Mollusca > Bivalvia > Pectinida > Pectinidae > Argopecten > Argopecten irradians. The sequence goes on from NC_091141.1 coordinate 6,205,323, forward strand.
ATGGCTGATGTCGGTCACGTGATGCAATTTGGTTTTCCCATATTACCTGAAACTTTGAAACATAATGTTTGTGATTGGGAAAATTACGAGAAATACAATTTAATCTGTATGAAGAAGGGTATAGTAATATAGGGTGATCAGTGATTGTCAATTTTCACATTATTGTTATCTTGAGGGTATCTTGGATTCAGCTGTGGGGGGAGCTAGAACATATGCTAACATAGTTTCAGAATTGGGAAACTGAATACGAGATATAATGTTTTTTTTGTTGTAATTCAGACCATGAGTAGTACCAGTCTAAATCTCAAGAAAAAGAATGTGTCCTCAATGGTCCTGAAGTGGCAGAAAGTGAAAAAGGAAGTGGAGATAGAAGAGCGTAACCGGGAGGAACGAGAGATGGCCATACGTCAACAATTAGAGGAACTCAAACAGGAATACAGCTGATCTATCTTCCTTACAGTGGGTAAGTTTTCTTCTTCAGTAATTTGGACATTACTGACCATAAATTTTATTGAGGTCCTGTATTATCTGACCATATTCGTCAGAACTGTGAACTGATCCACTGTCATTTTCTGTTCCAATATTCATTGATTAACGGAAAAAAATGTTATCTGTTGTTTTCATTGCAAATCATTTCTAATCAAGCGAAATTCTAAGTTAACCTATAATATGTCCTGAAAACTGCGGATCATTATTGCAGCCCTTTGCTGGTGGAATACTGCATGGAAGTGTATTGATCGCTACTTTCTTTGTAGGTATGGAATACAGTTGTGGAGTAAAGGTCATTTGCCAAGACAATCAGGAATTGGCCCAAGATTTTGTGACTTTTCACATGCTCAAACTTGTTATTTTTCTGGTGACTTGATACTTTTTTGTGACCATGAAGTTGTCTCTGCTATTGTGACCATGAAGTTGTCTCTGCTAATGTCTCGCCTCTCCAAACGATTGACAGAGAGCAAGGATACATTTATTTGCTAATGAATCGAAGTACACTGATGCCTAAAGCCTACAGGTTGATTAACATGAACTGCTGAGGTACCGGTAACTGGCTATATATCCGTAATGACCTGGTTAATGGAAGTATACCTGTTAGATGACTAGATGAGTGTTTCTTGATATAGCATCAAGCAGTATTGTTATGCAATACACCAGAAATGTTTTGCATGGGGAAAACTGTGGTCATTTTAACACTATTCTCTATATGGGAATGAATGTGCTTAGGTAATGGAGTAATGCCTGATTTGGCAGATTCAGATTGGCTGTTATATAATAGTACATATCTAAGTTGTGTCAAATTATAGATTGTCACGTAGGACTACTTCTGGCTTAAACTGACGAATGTTAGTATTTTATCTTTAAATATGGTGGTGTATTTGTGAATGTGTGTTCTGTATGGAATTAAAAGAGACTTGTACTTTTCAAAAATGTTTTAAAATTGAATCCTGATTCCTGTTGCCAGATATCTGAAAAAGGAATTTGACATGAGTTGTGAATGTAATCGATTTTATTATTAAATTTTATAACTGTACATGGGAAAGAAAAAAAATGTGATAATTGGAAGCATGAAATGTCTTTTAATTAAAAAAACATAAACAAAATTAGTAAAAATATGATTTTTACATACTGCTTTATAAATACAATGCTGTCTACATTATAATTTTAGTGTGAAGCTTGAAGATAGATTCAGGGTAGTCTATGTAAATCATAGTACTAGTGTATCTTGGTTATAATTAATGAAATATTGTTAAATCTCGATACAATCATATTTATTTCAGTTCTGGTGCTATTGCTTTAAAGCCAAGAACATATGTTTTGGTATTTTGTCTGTCCCTTTGCTTATTATCCTGTCTGCACTATTATTCTTTACTGTACTCGACACTGCAGCTTCATACTTACTTCACCTATATAAATGTTTTGTGTATGTGTATCAAAAATAGGTTACTGTGATCTATATTTTGACTTATATTTGACCTCTGTATCAGAGAAACACTACTGTATGTCTTTGCCTAGATACTGAACACTGGATCATGCTATAAGTAATAACGTGTTTATCAAGGTAGAAAAATGTATCATTCACTGTGATTTGTACTTTGACCAGCACAAACAAAATGCTTTGTCAGGTGCTAAATTCAGATGTTGGATGGGAGAATAGAATTAACTATTTTCACCTACAGACGCAACTGATTTCTTTTTTTTTCTTTGAGACAAGTGGTTGAGTATGAGTGGTTTACCAAATGTAGTAGAGGAGTATTAAGAGGAGATCTACAACTGTTGTATGATTACTGGATATACCAGTACATGGTTTTACTGAGTGTGTCCCGCTACACAGCAGATATCTTGTTAATGGTACGGATGAAATGACTTATGAAATAAAAATCATTTCATTTCAAACAATTCAGTTTGAGTTGTGTTTTATGTCTTAGTTACATCTAATGTTTGGGTGAGTTAGGTGTAGGTCCATCCTTGATACTCCAGGGGTTCCGATCACATACTATCTCTACACCTCTGGACTATCTCATTGTAAAATTGGAGACAGCTCGGCGGAAAACATTTGACCTATCACAGGCCAGCAAAGATTTCCTTTGAAGACTACAGAGAGAGCAAAACCCAACTTCAAAGCCACACAGTCAACCACAGTGTATCTTTTGATGTACATTAAAGAAATAAATTACCTGTTCTGTTGACTTCAATTTTACTATGAAATAGTCCATGGATGTTGAGATCTATGTGATTGGAACCTCTGGATTATCGAGTGTGGTGTAGCTATAGGTCATGTAATGGAGAAGAAGACAAACTTGAATTTGGTGTAGGTCATGTTATGGAGAAGAAAAACTTTGGTTACAAAGAAACTTTACCACAAATGGCATATAGTAGGCATTTCAACTATTATACTGTACATGTATATGATTTTGAACTCGAAACGTGAAAAGAACAATTTATTTTGAAAATATTATTCTTGTTATGTACATGGGTATCAACTGAAACGCCTCAATGTATTCTATACACGGTTTTTGTGAAGTCAAATCATGTGAAACATTGTGGAGGTTCCTGCTTTCAGGCAATAATGAGCATTTAAAAGTATAGTTTGGACTACAGAATAGTCTTGAAAAGGACAACTAATTTGAGGAACCATATTATCTCACCTAATGAAAGTCAAATGTTATAACTGTAAAGTCTTTTATCAATCATCCTTTATTCCAAAAACTTGCACCGAATGACACTTTCAATGGTATTGTTAATTATCACCATTTCTTGTCTTAACAATCCAACAAAGCCTATTTGACTGTGACAGAAACATAAATATGCAATCTCCATGTTGGAATTTAAAAGTTATATTGCATGATATTTTCAATAAAACGATATGTCACTTAAACATTTGATTATTGAATGTTGACATGTAACTTGATGATTTAGCTCACAAAAAGCACATGTCGGCATATAAGAGAGCCGAAATCTAGGGATCATATATTCCTGGTTTTGAATAAAGCGCCTTCAATATCGTCATGTTCATGTGTACACGTTATAAAGATTTTTACTTTTATAATTAAAAATACTTCCAGAGCTGCAACTTTATAAAAAGTGGTTAAATTAGAAAGTGTAAAATTCAGACATACGGAGAAAAATATGTTTAACACACAAACAGTTCTCACTATGAAAAAAAAGAGTGAAAGAAAATCCTTGCATTTTAATTGAATTTATATATTCTAATAAGCATAATATAATCAATCGAGTGATTCGTAAGTGTTTCCATGGAAATACAAGGGAATCTTGACAATTGTTGGTACGCTAATCTAATTGTGTCGTGACATCTGCGTGAACGACACCTGCCTTGGCGGAGGACTGTGAAAAGGCTAAATACACTCTAATGTGATGCAAGAAAATAAAGATATTCCGTGAACATGATCCAATTAGTTATTGTAATGTCCATGGCGTCGTTGTCATAGAAACAGCCCAGGTGTTGATTGTGACGTACAATGTATGTTTCACACTTGGTGACGTATGCCCTTTTTGAGCTGAGATAGCAGGTATATCTGTCTGTTTAGCGAGGTGTATTGTGTTATGATAATTAATGATCAGTTTGTGCGTCCGACATCTAATTAGTGCTTTCATCGTGTTCCGCAGCTTACTTGTCGTCAGTACATCAGTACAGTATTTTACTGCAATAGATTACATACGGAGATCAAAATTTTGGGCTATATTTTCCGTTATGTTAGGCTAAACTTTACAATTAACACAGTTGATAACTACTCGACATTTCTCGATTTTTAAAGATTAAAGTCTCTTTCTGGTGTTTCTATCGAAGGATAAAGTTGAGTAGGGTATCGATATTTGGAATGGACCGCGTTCGGTACTGAAAACACCAAAAGTTTCTGATTTGGACCATCATAAATTCATCCGCGCGGCTCCAAATTGCGCGTGACATACTCAATCTATCGAGAAATAAAGTTGAGTAGCCTTTGGTTGAAATCTACGGGGTTTATACTATCAATTCACCACTGACTGTGAATATTTAATGATAAACAGGTTATTGAAAAACCCACCCTGCCCCCTTCATAGTCACAGCTTGAACATAACGGAAATAGATGTATGTACATGTACAGTGACAATATAGGCTACCTAACGTGTAATTCCGTAAATTCAAAAAGCACGGGAAATCACAGTAGAACTTCAAAACGATAGTTACAACATATAACGTGTGGTTTGAGTGTTTTGTTACATTTCTAACGTTTTTAAATAAATTGTACATGTATCCTGCAAGTTCTACCTAGCATTTTTTGTGCAAACACCGATGTTAACCTGGTATGGGCAATTGAAACAAAATATTTTCAATAAGTCCAATTTGGATAGAAACAGTAATATTCCTATAATAAAACAATCGATGCCCCCGTGATGGAGGGTGACATAACGACTCTCGGGTGGTCAAATCGTCATGTCGCTCCATCACAGGGGCATCACTTGTATAATGATGACCGGGTAAGGAATATATATCACTATGCGATATGTTCGAAAACACTTGTTGTACGTGTACCTCCAAAGGTGGAAAACTAAATGATTGTGCATGCATCTCAATATTGTTAGTCCATTATTTGTAACAGGTGAGTGAACACCTGTGCAATACCTGAAGTGGGATGTCCCATTTCTCTTACAGGGTACGCAAGGTAGTGGGTACTGGTATGATGGGTTTTAAGTTGGATAAATTCCTCAACCTGTCCATTATTAGAGAGAATGGATCGTACCTCGCCCTGCCGACTCGGTACTATCCATTCTCTTTAATAATGGACAGGTTTTCGGAAATTATCCATTTCATACTGAGTTTTGTATGGGTAAAAACGTTACACTGATATGCATCATAATTATTTTTTATTTTTGATCGTGATCAGCTTTTTAAATCTCGTTTTTCATATTTTGTAAGTTTATTTTGTAAATGTGTTGTACTCAGACAATCCGGTAAACTTTCCGGGGAATCCTTGATTGTATATTTGTTCATTTATCTGAATACTTCGCGTGAAAAAAACATCAAAACAAGTCTACACACGAGAACATTTGAAATGAAAGTGGCAGTTCTCCGTGTGTACAGAAGTGGTGTTCAGGGATAGAGCGCAACGATGATAAACTGTAACAGAATGTTATTGTGTTAATTTTCTTTATTTTTCTGCATTGATAAGTTGTTTTTTTGCTCTGTAAATCAGAAAAAATGGTTCCAATGGTAGCAAATGATGTAATACACATATGCATAAGAACGGAAATTCCTTTGAAACGTATTGTTTGATAGGTCGCATATTGAATCTAAATTTTCCGAATGATACAATCAAAAGATTGTCCGTGGGCAGACTCCTTTAACGCTCGGCTATTTTATCTTAGCAAATTGCTTGTTGGTTGTCTTTTCTTCAGAAAATGTAATAAATGAATACATCCTGATACTTAGCTTATAGTTTCACAAGTCAAATATCTAAAGGTTAGCTGTTTCTATCATGTTACCGTGGTGCTGATTGTGTACAGTTTATGCTGATTACATGCAGTTTATGCAGATTATGTACAGTTTATGCTGATTATGAATTTATATGAGTAAACATAACGGTTGGAAATGCCTCAATTACCAATACAACTCTCATATCATGTGTAGCTCGCCACCTCAGTATACAGCAGTTTTGTCAAGGTAATGTGACCGGTGATGTGCTCTGTAGTTCATTGGCAGTATGCTTCAGTGAATTCAGCACAATGTTCTCATTGGAATGCATCAGAAAGTGCAGGATAATTAAAAACTGGTTAAATCTAATTTAAACGAACAATTATCTACTGAATACGTCTTATTATGATATAACTTCGGTAAACACAGCAGATGATTCAGTGCGGGAACTTCAATGTTGAGGTGAGATCCACTTATAGTATACCCTTGGCCTGGGAAAATGTTACCCAGGCAAGGTACAAAGGAGACATTTTTTTAGTTTTATTCTGATCAAATACTTAAAATATTATAAATCACACACACTAACGCTGTAGTACACTGTAACGTAATACGATAAACCTACAGGGAGGACTATAAGGAACATTTGTTACACTGAACACAGGAACCAAGATAAACCTACAGGGGAGGACGATAAGGAACCTTTGTTACACTGATAAACAGGAACCAAAATAAACATACAGGGAGGACTATAAGGAACACTTTGTTACACTGATAAACAGGAACCAAGATAAACATACAGGGAGGACTATAAGGAACACTTGTTACACTGATAAACAGGAACCAAGATAAACCTACGGGGAGGATTATAAGGAACCTTTGATACACTGATAAACAGGAACCAAGATAAACCTACAGGGAGGACTATAAGGAACCTTTGTTACACTGATAAACAGGAACCAAGATAAACCTACAGGGAGGACTATAAGGAACCTTTGTTACACTGATAAACAGGAACCAAGATAAACCTACAGGGAGGACTATAAGGAACCTTTGTTACACTGATAAACAGGAACCAAGATAAACCTACAGGGAGGACTATAAGGAACCTTTGTTACACTGATAAACAGGAACCAAGATAAACCTACAGGGAGGACTATAAGGACCCTTTGTTACACTGATAAACAGGAACCAAGATAAACCTACAGGGAGGACTATAAGGAACCTTTGTTACACTGATAAACAGGAACCAAGATAAACCTACAGGGAGGACTATAAGGAACCTTTGTTACACTGATAAACAGGAACCAAGATAAACCTACAGGGAGGACTATAAGGAACCTTTGTTACACTGATAAACAGGAACCAAGATAAACCTACAGGGAGGACTATAAGGAACCTTTGTTACACTGATAAACAGGAACCAAGATAAACCTACAGGGAGGACTATAAGGACCCTTTGTTACACTGATACACAGGAACCAAGATAAACCTACAGGGAGGACTATAAGGAACCTTTGTTACTCTGATAAACAGGAACCAAGATAAACTTACAGGGATGACTATAAGGACTCTTTTGTTACACTGATACACAGGAACCAAGATAAACCTACAGGGAGGACTATAAGGAACCTTTGTTACACTGATAAACAGGAACCAAGATAAACCTACAGGAAGGACTATAAGGACCCTTTGTTACACTGATAAACAGGAACCAAGATAAACCTACAGGGAGACTATAAGAACCTTGTTACACTGATAAACAGGAACCAAGATAAACCTACAGGGAGGACTATAAGGAACCTTTGTTACACTGATAAACAGGAACCAAGATAAACCTACAGGGAGGACTATAAGGAACCTTTGTTACACTGATAAACAGGAACCAAGATAAACCTACAGGGAGGACTATAAGGAACCTTTGTTACACTGATAAACAGGAACCAAGATAAACCTACAGGGAGGACTATAAGGAACACTTGTTACACTGATAAACAGGAACCAAGATAAACCTACAGGGAGGACTATAAGGAACATTTGTTACACTGATAAACAGGAACCAAGATAAACCTACAGGGATGACTATAAGGAACCTTTGTTACACTGATAAACAGGAACCAAGATAAACTACAGGGGACTACAGGAACTTGTTACACTGATAACAGAACAATAAACCTACAGGAGACTATAAGGAACCTTTGTTACACTGATAAACAGGAACCAAGATAAACCTACAGGGAGGACTATAAGGAACCTTTGTTACACTGATAAACAGGAACCAAGATAAACCTACAGGGAGGACTATAAGGAACCTTTGTTACACTGATAAACAGGAACCAAGATAAACCTACAGGGAGGACTATAAGGAACCTTTGTTACACTGATAAACAGGAACCAAGATAAACCTACAGGGAGGACTATAAGGAACCTTTGTTACACTGATAAACAGGAACCAAGATAAACCTACAGGGAGGACTATAAGGAACCTTTGTTACACTGATAAACAGGAACCAAGATAAACCTACAGGGAGGACTATAAGGAACTTTGTTACACTGATAAACAGGAACCAAGATAAACCTACAGGGAGGACTATAAGGACCTTTGTTACACTGATAAACAGGAACCAAGATAAACCTACAGGGAGGACTATAAGGAACCTTTGTTTACACTGATAAACAGGAACCAAGATAAACCTACAGGGAGGACTATAAGGACCCTTTGTTACACTGATAAACAGGAACCAAGATAAACCTACAGGGAGGACTATAAGGAACCTTTGTTACACTGATAAACAGGAACCAAGATAAACCTACAGGGAGGACTATAAGGAACCTTTGTTACACTGATAAACAGGAACCAAGATAAACCTACAGGGAGGACTATAAGGAACCTTTGTTACACTGATAAACAGGAACCAAGATAAACCTACAGGGAGGACTATAAGGAACCTTTGTTACACTGATAAACAGGAACCAAGATAAACCTACAGGGAGGACTATAAGGAACCTTTGTTACACTGATAAACAGGAACCAAGATAAACCTACAGGGAGGACTATAAGGAACCTTTGTTACACTGATAAACAGGAACCAAGATAAACCTACAGGGAGGACTATAAGGAACCTTTGTTACACTGATAAACAGGAACCAAGATAAACCTACAGGGAGGACTATAAGGAACCTTTGTTACACTGATAAACAGGAACCAAGATAAACCTACAGGGAGGACTATAAGGAACCTTTGTTACACTGATAAACAGGAACCAAGATAAACCTACAGGGAGGACTATAAGGAACCTTTGTTACACTGATAAACAGGAACCAAGATAAACCTACAGGGAGGACTATAAGGACCCTTTGTTACACTGATAAACAGGAACCAAGATAAACCTACAGGGAGGACTATAAGGAACCTTTGTTACACTGATAAACAGGAACCAAGATAAACCTACAGGGAGGACTATAAGGAACCTTTGTTACACTGATAAACAGGAACCAAGATAAACCTACAGGGAGGACTATAAGGAACCTTTGTTACACTGATAAACAGGAACCAAGATAAACCTACAGGGAGGACTATAAGGAACCTTTGTTACACTGATAAACAGGAACCAAGATAAACCTACAGGGAGGACTATAAGGAACCTTTGTTACACTGATAAACAGGAACCAAGATAAACCTACAGGGAGGACTATAAGGAACCTTTGTTACACTGATAAACAGGAACCAAGATAAACCTACAGGGAGGACTATAAGGAACCTTTGTTACACTGATAAACAGGAACCAAGATAAACCTACAGGGAGGACTATAAGGAACCTTTGTTACACTGATAAACAGGAACCAAGATAAACCTACAGGGAGGACTATAAGGAACCTTTGTTACACTGATAAACAGGAACCAAGATAAACCTACAGGGAGGACTATAAGGAACCTTTGTTACACTGATAAACAGGAACCAAGATAAACCTACAGGGAGGACTATAAGGAACCTTTGTTACACTGATAAACAGGAACCAAGATAAACCTACAGGGAGGACTATAAGGAACCTTTGTTACACTGATAAACAGGAACCAAGATAAACCTACAGGGAGGACTATAAGGACCCTTTGTTACACTGATAAACAGGAACCAAGATAAACCTACAGGGAGGACTATAAGGACCTTTGTTACACTGATAAACAGGAACCAAGATAAACCTACAGGGAGGACTATAAGGAACCTTTGTTACACTGATAAACAGGAACCAAGATAAACCTACAGGGAGGACTATAAGGAACCTTTGTTACACTGATAAACAGGAACCAAGATAAACCTACAGGGAGGACTATAAGGAACCTTTGTTACACTGATAAACAGGAACCAAGATAAACCTACAGGGAGGACTATAAGGACCCTTTGTTACACTGATAAACAGGAACCAAGATAAACCTACAGGGAGGAGACTATAAGGAACCTTTGTTACACTGATAAACAGGAACCAAAATAAACCTACAGGGAGGACTATAAGGACCCTTTGTTACACTGATAAACAGGAACCAAGATAAACCTACAGGGAGGACTATAAGGACCCTTTGTTACACTGATAAACAGGAACCAAGATAAACCTACAGGGAGGACTATAAGGAACCTTTGTTACACTGATAAACAGGAACCAAAATAAACCTACAGGGAGGACTATAAGGAACCTTTGTTACACTGATAAACAGGAACCAAGATAAACCTACAGGGAGGACTATAAGGACCCTTTGTTACACTGATAAACAGGAACCAAGATAAACCTACAGGGAGGACTATAAGGAACCTTTGTTACACTGATAAACAGGAACCAAAATAAACCTACAGGGAGGACTATAAGGAACCTTTGTTACACTGATAAACAGGAACCAAGATAAACCTACAGGGAGGACTATAAGGAACCTTTGTTACACTGATAAACAGGAACCAAGATAAACCTACAGGGAGGACTATAAGGAACCTTTGTTACACTGATAAACAGGAACCAAGATAAACCTACAGGGAGGACTATAAGGAACCTTTGTTACACTGATAAACAGGAACCAAGATAAACCTACAGGGAGGACTATAAGGAACCTTTGTTACACTGATAAACAGGAACCAAGATAAACCTACAGGGATGACTATAAGGAACCTTTGTTACACTGATAAACAGGAACCAAGATAAACCTACAGGGAGGACTATAAGGAACATTTGTTACACTGATAAACAGGAACCAAGATAAACCTACAGGGAGGACTATAAGGAACCTTTGTTACACTGATAAACAGGAACCAAGATAAACCTACAGGGAGGACTATAAGGAACCTTTGTTACACTGATAAACAGGAACCAAGATAAACCTACAGGGAGGACTATAAGGAACCTTTGTTACACTGATAAACAGGAACCAAGATAAACCTACAGGGAGGACTATAAGGAACCTTTGTTACACTGATAAACAGGAACCAAGATAAACCTACAGGGAGGACTATAAGGAACCTTTGTTACACTGATAAACAGGAACCAAGATAAACCTACAGGGAGGACTATAAGGAACCTTTGTTACACTGATAAACAGGAACCAAGATAAACCTACAGGGAGGACTATAAGGAACCTTTGTTACACTGATAAACAGGAACCAAGATAAACCTACAGGGAGGACTATAAGGAACCTTTGTTACACTGATAAACAGGAACCAAGATAAACCTACAGGGAGGACTATAAGGAACCTTTGTTACACTGATAAACAGGAACCAAGATAAACCTACAGGGAGGACTATAAGGAACCTTTGTTACACTGATAAACAGGAACCAAGATAAACCTACAGGGAGGACTATAAGGAACCTTTGTTACACTGATAAACAGGAACCAAGATAAACCTACAGGGAGGACTATAAGGAACCTTTGTTACACTGATAAACAGGAACCAAGATAAACCTACAGGGAGGACTATAAGGAACCTTTGTTACACTGATAAACAGGAACCAAGATAAACCTACAGGGAGGACTATAAGGAACCTTTGTTACACTGATAAACAGGAACCAAGATAAACCTACAGGGAGGACTATAAGGAACCTTTGTTACACTGATAAACAGGAACCAAGATAAACCTACAGGGAGGACTATAAGGAACCTTTGTTACACTGATAAACAGGAACCAAGATAAACCTACAGGGAGGACTATAAGGAACCTTTGTTACACTGATAAACAGGAACCAAGATAAACCTACAGGGAGGACTATAAGGACCCTTTGTTACACTGATAAACAGGAACCAAGATAAACCTACAGGGAGGACTATAAGGAACCTTTGTTACACTGATAAACAGGAACCAAGATAAACCTACAGGGAGGACTATAAGGAACCTTTGTTACACTGATAAACAGGAACCAAGATAAACCTACAGGGAGGACTATAAGGAACCCTTTGTTACACTGATAAACAGGAACCAAGATAAACCTACAGGGAGGACTATAAGGAACCTTTGTTACACTGATACACAGGAACCAAGATAAACCTACGGGGAGGACTATAAGGAACCTTTGTTACACTGATAAACAGGAACCAAGATAAACCTACAGGGAGGACTATAAGGAACCTTTGTTACACTGATAAACAGGAACCAAGATAAACCTACAGGGAGGACTATAAGGAACCTTTGTTACACTGATAAACAGGAACCAAGATAAACCTACAGGGAGGACTATAAGGAACCTTTGTTACACTGATAAACAGGAACCAAGATAAACCTACAGGGAGGACTATAAGGAACCTTTGTTACACTGATAAACAGGAACCAAGATAAACCTACAGGGAGGACTATAAGGAACCTTTGTTACACTGATAAACAGGAACCAAGATAAACCTACAGGGAGGACTATAAGGAACCTTTGTTACACTGATAAACAGGAACCAAGATAAACCTACAGGGAGGACTATAAGGAACCTTTGTTACACTGATAAACAGGAACCAAGATAAACCTACAGGGAGGACTATAAGGAACCTTTGTTACACTGATAAACAGGAACCAAGATAAACCTACAGGGAGGACTATAAGGAACCTTTGTTACACTGATAAACAGGAACCAAGATAAACCTACAGGGAGGACTATAAGGAACCTTTGTTACACTGATAAACAGGAACCAAGATAAACCTACAGGGAGGACTATAAGGAACCTTTGTTACACTGATAAACAGGAACCAAGATAAACCTACAGGGAGGACTATAAGGAACCTTTGTTACACTGATAAACAGGAACCAAGATAAACCTACAGGGAGGACTATAAGGAACCTTTGTTACACTGATAAACAGGAACCAAGATAAACCTACAGGGAGACTATAAGGAACATTTGTTACACTGAACACAGGAACCAAGATAAACCTACAGGGAGGACGATAAGGAACCTTTGTTACACTGATAAACAGGAACCAAGATAAACCTACAGGGAGGACTATAAGGAACCTTTGTTACACTGATAAACAGGAACCAAGATAAACCTACAGGGAGGACTATAAGGAACCTTTGTTACACTGATAAACAGGAACCAAGATAAACCTACAGGGAGGACTATAAGGAACCTTTGTTACACTGATACACAGAACAGGAACCAAGATAAAACCTACAGGGAGGACTATAAGGAACCTTTGTTACACTGATAAACAGGAACCAAGATAAACCTACAGGGAGGACTATAAGGAACCTTTGTTACACTGATAAACAGGAACCAAGATAAACCTACAGGGAGGACTATAAGGAACTTTGTTACACTGATAAACAGGAACCAAGATAAACCTACAGGGAGGACTATAAGGAACCTTTGTTACACTGATAAACAGGAACCAAGATAAACCTACAGGGAGGACTATAAGGAACCTTTGTTACACTGATAAACAGGAACCAAGATAAACCTACAGGGAGGACTATAAGGAACCCTTTGTTACACTGATAAACAGGAACCAAGATAAACCTACAGGGAGGACTATAAGGAACCTTTGTTACACTGATAAACAGGAACCAAGATAAACCTACAGGGAGGACTATAAGGAACCTTTGTTACACTGATAAACAGGAACCAAGATAAACCTACAGGGAGGACTATAAGGAACCTTTGTTACACTGATAAACAGGAACCAAGATAAACCTACAGGGAGGACTATAAGGAACCTTTGTTACACTGATAAACAGGAACCAAGATAAACCTACAGGGAGGACTATAAGGAACCTTTGTTACACTGATAAACAGGAACCAAGATAAACCTACAGGGAGGACTATAAGGAACCTTTGTTACACTGATAAACAGGAACCAAAATAAACCTACAGGGAGGACTATAAGGAACCTTTGTTACACTGATAAACAGGAACCAAAATAAACCTACAGGGAGGACTATAAGGAACCTTTGTTACACTGATAAACAGGAACCAAGATAAACCTACAGGGAGGACTATAAGGAACCTTTGTTACACTGATAAACAGGAACCAAGATAAACCTACAGGGAGGACTATAAGGAACCTTTGTTACACTGATAAACAGGAACCAAGATAAACCTACAGGGAGGACTATAAGGAACCTTTGTTACACTGATAAACAGGAACCAAGATAAACCTACGGGAGGATATAAGGAAACAGAACTAACAGGGAGGACTATAAGGAACCTTTGTTACACTGATAAACAGGAACCAAGATAAACCTACAGGGAGGACTATAAGGAACCTTTGTTACACTGATAAACAGGAACCAAGATAAACCTACAGGGAGGACTATAAGGAACAATTGTTACACTGATAAACAGGAACCAAATAAACCTACAGGGAGGACTATAAGGAACTTTGTTACACTGATAAACAGGAACCAAGATAAACCTACAGGGAGGACTATAAGGAACCTTTGTTACACTGATAAACAGGAACCAAATAAACCTACAGGGAGGACTATAAGGAACCTTTGTTACACTGATAAACAGGAACCAAGATAAACCTACAGGGAGGACTATAAGGACCCTTTGTTACACTGATAAACAGGAACCAAGATAAACCTACAGGGAGGACTATAAGGAACCTTGTTACACTGATAAACAGGAACCAAGATAAACCTACAGGGAGGACTATAAGGAACCTTTGTTACACTGATAAACAGGAACCAAGATAAACCTACAGGGAGGACTATAAGGACCCTTTGTTACACTGATAAACAGGAACCAAGATAAACCTACAGGGAGGACTATAAGGAACCTTTGTTACACTGATAAACAGGAACCAAGATAAACCTACAGGGAGGACTATAAGGAACCTTTGTTACACTGATAAACAGGAACCAAGATAAACTACAGTGAGGACTATAAGGAACCTTTGTTACACTGATAAACAGGAACCAAGATAAACCTACAGGGAGCACTATAAGGAACCTTTGTTACACTGATAAACAGGAACCAAGATAAACCTACAGGGAGGACTATAAGGAACCTTTGTTACACTGATAAACAGGAACCAAGATAAACTACAGGGATGACTATAAGGACCCTTTGTTACACTGATAAACAGGAACCAAGATAAACCTACAGGGAGGACTATAAGGAACACTTGTTACACTGATAAACAGGAACCAAGATAAACCTACAGGGAGGACTATAAGGAACCTTTGTTACACTGATAAACAGGAACCAAGATAAACCTACAGGGAGGACTATAAGGAACCTTTGTTACACTGATAAACAGGAACCAAGATAAACCTACAGGGAGGACTATAAGGAACCTTTGTTACACTGATAAACAGGAACCAAGATAAACCTACAGGGAGGACTATAAGGAACCTTTGTTACACTGATAAACAGGAACCAAGATAAACCTACAGGGAGGACTATAAGGAACATTTGTTACACTGATAAACAGGAACCAAGATAAACCTAAAGGGATGACTATAAGGACCCTTTGTTACACTGATAAACATGAACCAAGATAAACCTACAGGGAGGACTATAAGGAACCTTTGTTACACTGATAAACAGGAACCAAGATAAACCTACAGGGAGGACTATAAGGAACCTTTGTTACACTGATAAACAGGAACCAAGATAAACCTACAGGGATGACTATAAGGAACCTTTGTTACACTGATAAACAGGAACCAAGATAAACCTACAGGAAGGACTATAAGGACCCTTTGTTACACTGATAAACAGGAACCAAGATAAACCTACAGGGAGGACTATAAGGAACCTTTGTTACACTGATAAACAGGAACCAAAATAAACCTACAGGGAGGACTATAAGGACCCTTTGTTACACTGATAAACAGGAACCAAGATAAACCTACAGGGAGGACTATAAGGAACACTTGTTACACTGATACACAGGAACCAAGATAAACCTACAGGGAGGACTATAAGGAACCTTTGTTACACTGATAAACAGGAACCAAAATAAACCTACAGGGAGGACTATAAGGAACCTTTGTTACACTGATAAACAGGAACCAAAATAAACCTACAGGGAGGACTATAAGGACCCTTTGTTACACTGATAAACAGGAACCAAGATAAACCTACAGGGAGGACTATAAGGAACATTTGTTACACTGATAAACAGGAACCAAGATAAACCTACAGGGAGGACTATAAGGAACCTTTGTTACACTGATACACAGGAACCAAGATAAACCTACAGGGAGGACTATAAGGAACCTTTGTTACACTGATAAACAGGAACCAAGATAAACCTACAGGGAGGACTATAAGGAACCTTTGTTACACTGATAAACAGGAACCAAGATAAACCTACAGGGAGGACTATAAGGACCCTTTGTTACACTGATAAACAGGAACCAAGATAAACCTACGGGG
The DNA here is from genome assembly GCF_041381155.1 of Argopecten irradians. Classification (NCBI taxonomy): domain Eukaryota; kingdom Metazoa; phylum Mollusca; class Bivalvia; order Pectinida; family Pectinidae; genus Argopecten; species Argopecten irradians. The sequence goes on from NC_091141.1 coordinate 6,222,077, forward strand.
AGGATATAAGGAACCTTTGTTACTCTGATAAACAGGAACCAAGATAAACCTACAGGGAGGACTATAAGGACCCTTTGTTACACTGATAAACAGGAACCAAGATAAACCTACAGGGAGGACTATAAGGAACACTTGTTACACTGATACACAGGAACCAAGATAAACCTACAGGGAGGACTATAAGGAACACTTGTTACACTGATACACAGGAACTAAGATAAACCTACAGGAAGGACTATAAGGAACACTTGTTACACTGATACACAGAAACCAAAATAAACCTACAGGAAGGACTATACGGACCCTTTGTTACACTGATACACAGGAACCAAGATAAACCTACAGGGAGGACTATAAGGACCCTTTGTTACACTGATACACAGGAACCAAGATAAACCTACAGGGAGGACTATAAGGAACCTTTGTTACACTGATAAACAGGAACCAAGATAAACCTACAGGGAGGACTATAAGGAACCTTTGTTACACTGATAAACAGGAACCAAGATAAACCTACAGGGAGCACTATAAGGAACCTTTGTTACACTGATAAACAGGAACCAAGATAAACCTACGGGGAGGATTATAAGGAACACTTGTTACACTGATAAACAGGAACCAAGATAAACCTACAGGGAGGACTATAAGGAACCTTTGTTACACTGATAAACAGGAACCAAGATAAACCTACAGGGAGGACTATAAGGACCCTTTGTTACACTGATACACAGGAACCAAGATAAACCTACAGGGAGGACGATAAGGAACCTTTGTTACACTGATAAACAGGAACCAAAATAAACTTACAGGGAGGACGATAAGGAACCTTTGTTACACTGATAAACAGGAACCAAAATAAACCTACAGGGAGGACGATAAGGAACCTTTGTTACACTGATAAACAGGAACCAAGATAAACCTACAGGGAGGACTATAAGGAACCTTTGCTACACTGATACACAGGAACCAACGAGGAACTGTCATGAATGACTAAGTTAGGAGTCATCTCAGCAGTGGACGAGGCAACTGACTGGTGTGCTGGACTTGTAGTTGTCCCAAAGAAAAACAATTCAGTGATACTTTGTGTGGACCTCACTCAGTTCAACAAGTCGGTTCCATGTGAGGACATCCAACTTTCAAGTGTCGAAGATACGCTTTATCGACTTACTGGAGCTCGAGTTTTCTCGAAACTCGATTACAATTCTGGGTTCTGGCAGATACCATTGAAAGGGACTTCTCGACCCATGACTATATTCATGACGCCGTTTTGGAGATTACGCTTTAACCGGCTACCTTTCGGTATTCCTTGCCCAGAGCATTTCCAAAAGCGCACGACCAAACTTCTGGAAGGAGTCAGAGGAGTCGTATGTCAGAGGAATGATGTCTTGGTATTCGTTTCTAATCGAGAGGAATACGACAAACATTTGGATGAAGACCTTAGCAGAGTAGCTAAAGCAGGTCTAACACTAAATCGCGAGAAGTATAAGTTCAACAAGTCGAGTGTCACATTTGTGGGACAAGTGATTGATGAGAATAGTATTCGACCGGACCCCAAAAGCTCCAGGCTATTATCGACTATGAAGAGCCAGAAAATATCAGTGGAGTACGTTGATTCCTTGGTATGGTGAACCAACTTGGTCGTTTCACTCCAAATATGGCCGAGCCTCAAAGCCAATTCGCGATCTGTAACACAAGGATAATTCGTGGATTTGGGAGGATTTGCAAGCTTTGGCATTCGAAGCAATTAAGAAGGAATTAAGGTCTACACCTGTCCTTTCCTTGTACGGTCCGAACGCGAAAACGAAAGTTTCATCGAATGCGTCGTCACACGGATTGGGCGCCGTGTGTACTACAGAACAAGGAAAGTGATGACACAGGAAAAGAATCCTGAAAGCCAGTGGCTTATGCTTCGCGATCAACGAACTCAACAGAGCAACGCTACGCACAAATTGAAAAGAAAGCACTAGCTGTCACCTGGGTTACAGAGAAATTCTCTGACTTTCTGATTTGAAAACATTTTTCAGTAGAGACTGACTGACCATAGACCACTTGTGTCACTGTTGGGTATGAAGGCTATCAATGATCTTCCTCCTAGAAAAAAAGTTTCAGGAACCATACCTGGAAAATTCCTCTACGCCGCAGATGTATTTTCGCAGTCAACTCTACCACTACGCCAAACTTAAGATATAGAACTTCAGGCAGAGGTAGTGTTAGAATAACAGAAATGAGAAACAAGCAGCTTAATTCAAAACACAATTTAATTAAATACAATATTATATAGAGATGGTTTACAATATCGAAATTAATTGCTGGTGGTACAAGAGTAATACGAGAATTTAAAGTGTTACTTATCTGTATGCGAATGTCCTGGTATAATCTCCCAATAGAATCTAATATGGCGCTGTACAATTCCTGATATGTCTAATTACAGGTCTCATTACAGTTCTGATTAGCCTTGGGCAGCTGGAGTATATATAGCTAAACCCTTACTTCAAGAATATTGGAGAACCCTCTATTTCTAGAAATATCTAACTAAACACAGTAAACAAATAAACACACAGAACGCTCTGGAAATAGATCATTCTAGATCCCTACTTATAATCAACATGTTTACAAACATGTATGTTTATACATGATAAAAATACGGGTTGTTCGAATATGTAAAAATGCCGTTTGGACTCTGCAACGCCCCTGCGACCTTCTCGCATGCTATCAACTTGGTGCTGAGAGGAATGACATGACGAACCGTGCTAGCCTTCCTCGATGACATCCGGTGTTAAGAAAGGATTTCAAGGAGCACGTGCAAAATCTCAGGGAAGCATTGCTCAGTTTCCGCCAATATGGGCTCAAATTGATGCCTAAAAATGCACGTTCTGCCAGCGGAAAGTAGAATTCCTTGGACGGATTGTAGGCCCCGAGTCCCTAGAAATGTTGGGGAACGACATTAGAGCCGTAAGCCAGAGGAAAACTCCCCAGACTTCGAAGGATGTGGAAAGATTTCTTGGGTTGGCCAATTACCACTGCAATTTCATAAGAAATTTTGCTGCGTTGGCCACTCCTTTATATAAAGTGACGGGCAAACAGCCGCTCGTAAGCCTTTTATGCCTTACGACTTAAGCTAACTACTCCACCTGTACAAGCCCTCCTCAACACAGAAGATGAGTTTGTCTTCGACACAGATGCATCTGACGAGGCCATTGGAGGGAAGTTACTCCAGATACATGAGAGACAGGAGAGGGTAATTGCATATGCTAGTTATGCTCTTACGCCGGAGCATAGGCGTTACTGGACTACTCGCAAAGAGCTTCTGGCGGTGGTCCGACTAACTCGACAGTTTCGACACTATCTCCTGGGTACACCTTTTGTGATCCGAACAGCTTATAGTAGCTTGACCTGGTTATTACGGTTTCGTGAACCACAGGGCCAGCTAGCCCGGTGGATGGAGGAGTTGAGTCAGTACAATATTGTAGTTCGTCATCGGAAGGGTAAGCTCCATGGCAACGCCGACCCACTGTCCCGGTCTACTAGTAACCCAAGCCATTATATTCATAGATCACGTAAATCTGATTAACCATATGGGAGCTGCAACTACTGCCAAAGGGCGCACGACCAATGGGCCGCATTCATGGAGGAAGTGGACAATGTAGTTCCTTTATTGCAGGTTCCTTCGCGAGACAAAGAAACCGGGGAATACGCCTCGACGGTCGAAATTGCTACTAGCACAGCGCGGGTCTCCATCCTCTCCGAGGCCGGAGAGGAAATTAATTTGGAACGGATGGGGACGGATCCGTTTCCAAGCTGCTGGAGTTTTTCCTAAGAAACGCTAAAGGAGAAGCAAAGGGAAGGTCCCGACATAACGCTGATCCGAGGATGGCTCACATCTGGATTGGAACCACCAAAAGAGACCATTTTTCTGTCCAGTGAAGCGACAAAATATTACAGGATAACTACTCTTGGTCTTCTTCATATGTTTGTTGTCATTGTCAGCAGTTCATTCATGTTTCGCAATTCTGAGTACGGGACAAAGCAAAAGGTCTCTATTCAAAATCATGCAATCATAATCCAGAGACAGGTGTGAAAGCTTGCCGCTTGGCTAACGATTCAATTAAATTCAAATTCATAAAATTACATTTCGTTTCATTGAAATTTAGAAGCAAAACTCATAACAGTTACATATTTTTTTCACATTTTATTTCCAAAACATCGTCATTTCTATTCATCGTTGAAATTTTATAAAACCTTAGCCTTCTTTGTTCTTGTCCAAAGGTTGATAAAATAAAAAGGAAAACAACATGGAAGAACTTTTCCAGAAAAAACCGGCAAGACGCTATGATATCTTCTAAGAGACTACAGACATACAATTCTATTCACTACACTCATGGTCCTAACCCGCTATGACTACTGAGTCAAGTATACCCGAAATATACATGAAGCTTGCTGAACTGGTAAAATTATCATACCGTTATGAGAAAAACACAGTGACATGTAAAATATGTAAGAAAGAAACTGATAATATAACAGTTCATTTTCTAGTCCAGTGTCCGGCACTATTCAAAAGTCTCGATGTACTGTTAGAGTTTTTAGTAAACTTATTAGACGTATCGGACTACGTAAAATTCGACCATTTAACAGACGAAAGACAATGTAACTTTATACTTGGAAGTTTAAAGGACACATATTTGGACCACGAAGAGTGGGCTTTGATGATGGTGAATTTTGCTGATCTGGTGCCTGCAATGATCTCCGAGATGAACACTCGTCTATGATTTTGTATAAAATTTGTTGTTTTGATTTGATGTAAACAAAAGATGTGATTGATGTAAAGTTCTAACCAGAGGAAATAAATAAATTCTATCTTTCTATATATTTAGATGAAAGAATAAATCCAGTAAAATGAGGTTTTTGATGGTAAATTGTAAACAATACATACAATTTATACGCAGGAAGTTTTTGAATGCCAAAAGTGTAAAACAAATTGGTAACAATATTCACCATTTTCGTATATCTTTCAACAGCAAGAACTAAGCTGAATAAGTTAAACTTGGACGTGACATAGCATTGTGTTGCCACCTGTCCGACCGGCCATTCTGCTGTCAGAATACTGAGCAGTTTTGAAGTTCATTTATTCAGCTCATTGTGCCTCATGGCCACGAAGCACAATATCAATTATGAAAAATAAATGAAAAAGATGTATAGTTTGGCGAAATTTACAAGGAACACAACATTCAACGAGTCCACAGTAATACTTTAGGTTAGGCCCGATGCTTAGACACATTTTTATCAAATTAGTTATGTTCAAGTATACCTAAAAAGTTATACATATGTACGGCATACAGAATATCAAGTGATTTCATTTGGCAACTACATCAATTAAAAGTTTATTTTCACCTTTTTTCGTTATATTTGTAAGACAAAGATCTTATAAATATATGATGATATCATTCCCTATATCTGGAGATAATTGTTTAATTTCTATACTTTTATTTCTAATTCTAATTTGATTATCCTGCCAAAACAGGCGACACCACACAATTGGAACAGTTTATTATGGATTTTTTTTTTAGTTTGAGAATTATTTGTGTGATTTGGATAAATTCTAGATCTGGTTAAATCGCCCGGGCCCGGTCTATTGACCACAGTTGTTAGCGGTAAACACGCATAATGAAGAGGTTTAACGATGAAATTTGCTGTGACCGCCAATTAAATAAAATGTGGGTTTGTAATTCATCATGTTATATACATTATTCAATCTATTTTCCCCTTTTTGTCTGTGTATCGCGATTTTTTAGGAACGATAACTCAATACAAACTTTTAGTTTGGTTTGTTTAGTTTTATGTCCTATTAACAGCCAGGGTCATGTAAGGACGTGCTAGGTTTGATGGTGGAGGAAACCCGAAGTACCCGGAGAAAAAAACCCGACCAGCGGTCAATACCTGGCAACTGCCCCACATGGGATTGAACTCGCGACCCAGAGGTGGAGGGCTTGTGGTAATATATCTGGACTACTTCACCACTCAGCCACCGGGGCCCCCAATTCAAATTTCACGAACTTACAACTTCGTAAAGACAAAGGAAACATGCATGGCTACCAAGTTTGTTCAAAAGAATGACAATCAATATCAATTAATTATAAACTGAAAACGAAATCACATTTTTAAGAAAACACGAACTCTCTGTCGATAGTCTAGTGGAGAAATGAAACATTTTTAACTACGTCTGAGCTGCAAAAACAAAGATGTAATGATTAGAGCGGTGCTTGTATTTAGATAGTTTTAAATAGTACAAATAACAGAAAATAGTATGTATTTACAGCATTTAATAAAACAATATTTAATCACATTTATATCATAACAAATAACCATATATAAATTCACACTATTATTATACACAATCATGACGGTAGAACATATATGTAAATATGTATACTAAAATGGTTTGGCATCTTTGGAGTAGACTCAACCTGACATTTCTACATGTAAGTCCATACCTCCTCTCGGTTTAGGCAGTGGGTAAATTTGCAGCTGTGCAGGCTAAGTTTCACAGATTGTGACTGTGCGGACTTTGCGGCGACAGATTACCACAATACTACAAGCATATCGTAATTCGTGTAATCAAGCTTCACGTTGGGCTTGTCACCGGATGTCAGCAGAGTAGTAAGAAGAATTATCAGTACACAATAGAATCATAAGGTAATGAGGAATTTGATGAGGAATAATCAGCTATTCATTATTCCGAATAAAATTAATCCAAAGGCTCAGACATAATGTTAATGGATATTTAAATAATATGGAGGAGTACCTCAAAATGCCATTAAAAGTCCTGGTTCCGATGGCTTCACTGCAGAATTTTTTAAATGTTTTTGGGGAAAATTTAGGACACTTCATTGTTAGGTCTATTAATTATGGTTTTATAAAAGGGGAATTATCTATAACTCAAAGGCAGGGAATTGTAACATGTATACCAAAGGGAGATAAACCTAGACAGTTTTTAAAAAAAACTGGAGACCAATCTCATTGCTTAATATTGTGTATAAAATTGCATCTGGCTCAATTGCATGTAGGTTGAAATTTTTTCTAAACAAATTGATAAGTAGAGATCAGACAGGTTTTATTGCAGGTAGGTATATAGGTGAAAATACTAGATTGATCTATGACATTATGGAATTTGCAGAAGATATTAATATACCTGGTATGCTTTTAATTATAGATTTTGAAAAGGCTTTTGATTCTGTTATTTGGAAATTTATTAACAGGGTTCTCTCTTTTTTTTTAATTTTGGTCCCGATATTTGTAAATGGATAAAAGTTTTGCACTCTAATGCACTTTCTTATATAAATCAAGGTGGAAATCTTTCAAACTTCTTTGAAGTCAAAAGAGGCTGTCGTCAGGGTGACCCTATTGCTCCCTATATATTTATTTTATGTGTCGAAATACTTGCGATTAGAATTAGAAAGAATAAGAATATCAAAGGTATAAATATAGAGAGTATTCCAATAGTTCTTTCCCAATATGCGGATTATACTCCCTTATTTTAGACGGTAGGAAAATATCTTTGAAGGAATCTGTGAACGAGCTTAATAACTTTGCAAAAAATATCTGGTCTGAAAATAAACAAAAGCAAAACACAAGTTGTGTGGATTGGTAGTAAAAAATATAGTGATGATATATGTTTCAGTTTTAGGTATAGACTTTAGTGTTAGAATCCCCAGACTAAACTATGATAAAAAATTAGTTAAACTTAAATCTTTGATAAATACCTGGAAGAGAAGAAATCTCACACCTGTTGGCAAAATACATATTATCAAGTCTCTTCTGATATCTCAATTTAATCACCTATTCATAGCATTGCCAAATCCGGATAGCCTATTTAAAAAAAATGAATACAGAACTCTATA